>NC_090297.1:77818750-78152187 GCF_039906515.1 Pseudorca crassidens
CTCTAAGCTTCCTGTTCACCTTCCATATACTTCAAGAATAGTCTCATAGAGTATTATTATTATTCCCACATGGAAATTATAAACATATTATAAAATGAGGCTGAATGCACCTTGTGAAAAAAGTTATTGGAGCTCTGTAAAGTGGATTAGTAATCTAAGCCTTAGTTGATACCTGAGACTCTGAAAGGAAATATTTAAGAAAGAAGTAATTTTCTGAATCTTTGGACTCAATATATCATCCCTAAAGAAGAGGACAAGAATATTTCTCATATTTTATTAGGTATAACTAATAATTTGTGGAGTGTAATTCCCTCTGTTTTTATCTTACTTCCTTCTCTTGTACCTCTTCCCATTTCCATTTTCTCAGACCCCACCAAGCTTAGATTGATTTTTACCTTTTGAGGTAATGAATATTTTCTTTAATATATAGTGTTCAGAAAGAAAATATTGATTTAGTATTGGAATTTTGTGTGTGGTTTTTTTGTTTTGTTTTTGTTTGTTTGTTTTGGCTGCACCACACAGCACGTGGGATCTTAGTTTCCTGACCAGGGATCGAACCCGTACCTCCTGCAGTAGAAGCGTAGAGTCATAACTAATGGACTGCCAGGGAATTCCCTGGATTTTTTGGAGTTAACCTTGGAAATTCTTCTAAATCCCAGAGATATATCTATATTGGGGGAGTCTTCTTAATGACTAAAATGTAGTTTATGAAGTCTTTCTTGAAAGAGAGGAAGTGAGAATTTAAATTTCTTTTTATTATTGGCCTATCCACCTAAATGTAGCATAGAAATTATAGTTGAATTTTATATTTATTAAAATCTGTGTGGCCTGGTTTATTATACAGTTTCTACATATTCCTTATTTCTGATTGAATTTCTCATTTTGAGGTAAGCACATTTTGTATTAAGTTGTGTACTCTTTTTTTTTTTTGCGGTACGCGGGCCTCTCACTGTTGTGGCCTCTGCCGTTGCGGAGCACAGGCTCCGGACGCGCAGGCTCAGCGGCCATGGCTCATGGGCCCAGCTGCTCCACGGCATGTGGGATCTTCCCGGACCGGGGCACAGACCCGTGTCCCCTGCATCGGCAGGCGGACTCTCAACCACTGCGCCACCAGGGAAGCACAAGTTGTGTACTCTTAAGTAAAGGATTGCTGTTAAGTAGGTAACTGTGATCGTTAATTAACAAGGCACTTTTAATGCCCCTGGGTTTGTTTTCTAATCTTTAAAATCATGAAATTAAATGATTCATAGACACCTAATACTTGAATTCTTTGGTATATATTTTTTTTAAGTTAATACACAGTAAAATTGATTCTTTTTGGGTACATCATTCCATGAATTTTAATATACATATAGGTTCATCTAAACACCACCACAATCAGGAAAAGGAACAGTACTATCCCTTTGTGGTCACACCCTCTTCCTATTCCATATCTCCTGTCAACCACTGGTCTGTTCTCTGTCACTTATAGTTTGCTTTTCAAGAATAACATATAAATGGAATCATAAAGTTTATAACCTTTTGAGACTGACTTCTTTCACTCAACATATTGCTTGTTGAGATTCATCCAGGTTGTTGCATTTATCAATAGTTTATTCTTTTTTATTGCTGAGTGGTAGTCCACTCTATAGATGTACCACAATTTACTTATCCATTCCTTCACCAAGAACATTAGGGTTGTTTTCCAGTTTTTGGCAGTTATCAGTAAAGCTGCTGTAACTGCCCATTAACAGGTTGTTGTGTGAACATGTTTTCAGTTCACCATGGTAAACACTTAGGAGTGTGATTCCTAAGTCATATGTTAGAATATGTTTAATATTATAAGAAACTGCCAAAATGTTTTCCAGAGTGGCTATATTATTTTTCATTCTCACCAGCAATATATGAGAGTTCCAGTTGTTCCACATCTCCTCCAGCACTTCGTACTTTTTACTTAATGTACTTTTTAACCAGTCTAACAGGTGTATAGTGGTTGATGATATATATTATTGTAATTAGGAGGAGGAAAGAAGAAAAATAAAATAGCACCATCTTAAGGAGAATTTATGAAAGAACTGCGCATGCCCTAGGTACAGAGTTGTGTACAGAATGAAGAAGTCTTTCCTACCAGAGATATGCAATATGCAGTTTTTAAACATTAGAATGTAATGTAGCATTGATCTGTATTTCTGTTTTTGTACCAGTACCATACTGTCTTGATTACTGTAGCTTTGTATTATAGTTTGAAGTTGGGGAGCCTGATTCCTCCAACTCCGTTTTTCTTTCTCAAGATTGCTTTGGCTATTCGGGGTCTTTTGTGTTTCCATACAAATTGTAAAATTTTTTCTGATTCTGTGAAGAATGCCATTGGTAGTTTGGTAGGGATTGCATTGAATCTGTAGATTAACCCACACACATATGGTCACCTAATTTATGACAAAGGAGGCAAGAACATACAATGGAGAAAAGACAGCCTCTTCAATAAGTGGTGCTGGGAAAATTGTACAGCTACATGTAAAGAATGAAATTAGAACACTCCCTAACACCATACACAAAAATAAACTCAAAATGGATTAAAGACCTAAATGTAAGACCAGACACTGTAAAACTCTTAGAGTAAAACACTCTTTGACATAAACCACAGCAAGATCTTTTTTGACCCACCTCCTAGAGTAATGAAACTAAAAACAAAAATAAACAAATAGGACCTAATTAAACTTGAAAGCTTTTGCATAGCAAAGGAAACCATAAACAAAACAAAAAGACAACCCTCAGAATGGGAGAAAATATTTGCAAACGAAGCAACTGACAAAGGATTAATCTCCCAAATATACAAACAGTTCATGGAGCTCAATATCAAAAAAACAAACAACCCAATTAAAAAATGGGCAAAAGACCTAAACAGATATTTCACCAAGGAAGACATACAGATGGCCAAGAGGCACATGAAAAGATGCTCAACATCACTAATTATTAGAGCGATGCAAATCAAAACTACAACAAGGTATCACCTCACACCAGTCAGAATGGCCATCATCAAAAAAGCTACAAACAATAAATGCTGGAGAGGGTGTGGAGGAAAGGGAACCCTCTTGCACTGCTGGTGGGAATGTAATTGATACAGCCACTATGGAGAACAGTATGGAGCTTCCTTAAAAAACTAAAAATAGAACTACCATATGACCCAGCAATCCCACTACTGGGCATATACCCCAAGAAAACCATAATTCAAAAGGACACATGTACCCCAATGTTCATTGCAGCACTATTTACAATAGCCATGACATGGAAGCAACCTAAATGTCCATTGACAGATGAATGGATAAAGAAGATGTGGTACATATATACAATGGAATATTACTCAGCCATGAAAAGGAACGAAACTGGGTCATTTGTAGAGATGTGGATGGACCTAGAGTCTGTCATACAGAGTGAAGTAAGCCAGAAAGAGAAAAACAAATATCATATATTAATGCATATTTGTGGAATCTAGCAAAATGGTACAGATGAACATATTTGCAGGGCGGGAATAGAGATGTAGATGTAGAGAACAGACATGTGGACACGGGGGGTGGGGGAAGGGGAGTGTGGGACAAATTGGGATATTATGATTGACATATATACACTACCATGTGTAAAATAGTTAGGTAGTGGAAACCTGTATAGCACAGGGCACTCAGCTTGGTGCTGTGTGATAACCTAGATGGGTGGCCTGGGGGAGGGGGAGCAGTGGCAGGGAGGTCCAAGAGGGAGGGAATATAGATATACATATAGCTGATTCACTTCATTGTACAGCAGAAACTAACACAACATTGTAAAGCAGTTATACTCCAATAAAAAAGAAAAGAAAAAAATCTTCATTATATAAAAAGCCAGTTTTAGGCACAACACTGTAAATCAACTATACTTCAATAAAATAAATTTTTTTAAAAATATAATGTAACATATATAGGCAGTTCTGAAATTTTAATGCCTAGGTTGCTTATTTTACCTTAAATAAAAACACTACAACCCATAATCTTATCCGTGCTATTTTTGTAAAATACTAAGAAAGCTTAACCAAAGGTTGTGTTAGTTATAAAATATTTCAGCAAAATTAGTTCAGTTGGTGACATCTGACATAGGTCATCCTGAGTACACAAAATAACTGATTTAAGAATCCATTAATAATTAGCATTTATTATAATCTGAGCAGTTTCCAGATGACTATATAAGGTAAGCATATCTGTTTAAACAAGAAAGATGGATTTGGGGGGAAATATAAACAGTTAATATAATTGTAACACATGTCAAGAATCTGGAGCAGCTTTTTTAAAAAATATCTGTTTGTAAGTACTAAGTGAAAACCAAAATGTTGACCAGTGAACAGTAACTACGAGACTTATAGATGGACGTTTGTGGAGATAGTTAAATAGTAAGATAGTGCGTCAGCATACTCATACTACTACCTTTATTAATTTAGATTTGGCTAGATTTACTTCAGTTATATTTCCTCTTATTTTTTTGTGAATGAAATAAATAGCCTTGTTCCATAAACAGACATTCTGGCTGTACAGGTACCACTTTATGAATATTGAGCATTGGGAATCAGCTGGGTATAAACTAAAGAACAAAGTTTCTATAATCCAAGGTCTTATCCCAGCTGGATCGTTACATAGTTATGTGTTTGTATATCACTTGCAACCCCTCCAGGCCTTGTTTTTCTCGTTCATAAAACAGAGAATAGAGACTGTATATGCTCTCTCTATGGTGTTTTGTGAACAAGGGTTTTAATAGCTTGAGGAAAGGTCAAGTATGAGGCGTTTAAGCTTTTCTAATTCTGAACATGAAACCTCTGGATGTAAGTAAAATCTGAGGAAGCTTTCCTGGGGCTAGGAAGTAAAGATTCAAGGTCAATTACGTTACTAACCTCCACGAGAATGAAGTAACCAGTTTAAGGCTAAACCTTATTTAGGAGCCTTCTAGGGATCGGGACTGCTCCTGTTTTCTAGAACTCTTAACTCATTTTGGAAGCCAATTGCTCAGTTGTGGATTTAGAGAAAATACAAAATACCAGAAACAGCATATCTGTTGCTTACACATTGTTGGGAAAACTACTAACAAATTCAGTTTTTACTCATCCTTCTAGCCTTGGAAAATCTCATCCCTGAGGAGATTTTAACCACGTTGTATTTTCTGCTGACTTTCAAAGTGGTATTTCAAACCAAAATGGATTTTCTGGGCTTCATCTCATAATTTACAGCCTTATAACCTTATGGATATTGCCTGAATATAGGTATTATTATCCTGTTGGCTTTGCCTCTTACCATGTTTAAAGTTGAACTCTTCCTTCCTGGGACACTGCCTCTAAATCTTTCCCTTTTGTTTTCTGTCCTGTTAATGGCATGACCCCTATAATCTGTAACTAAAATCTGACTTTTACTGTAGATGTCTGTCTTTCTTTACTTTCACTGTCCAGTGTAAGTCAAGTCACCAAGCCCTATAGATTCTACCTCTGACATAGGTCTCAAATCTGTATCTCTTCTCCATCCTTACTGCTAAAGCCTGCAAGTTAAGTATTTCTCTAATCCAACCTAAACACTACTACCAATATTTTTTACTTAGTATTCAGAATTGATCCTGTTACTTTCTTGCTTTAAACCTTTCAGTGGCTCTCCATTCCCTACAGAATACAGTACAAATTAATAGCATTACAGAGATGCCCTTCATATAATCTGGCCTCTGCTAATAACTTCAATTTCTGATTGAAATTGTTCCTCCCAAATCTAATTTTCCCATCTTTCTTCGTACCATTTATGTTTGCTCTTTTTTTATCTTTCTACACGTGTGTGTGTGTGTGTGTGTGTGTGTAGATTGGCAAATCTAGGTGGTGGGTTTATGGGTGCTCACTATACCATTCTATCATCTTCTCAGTATATTTGAAAATGTTCATATATACACACATACACGGTTGCATGAATAGACACACATACCCATTTATATAGGTACATAGAGGTTGTACCTGACTCTAAGCCCTTTGAGAAAAGGAATTTTTTTCTCAAGTCCTTTGCACAATACCTGAATATGTATGATGTAACCAGTTCCCTGCGTTAAATTCCCTTTGTTCAAAATATCTAGTGTGGTTTCTGTTTGTCAACTAGACTGAATGGTATACCTTCTTTACATACCATATAACAAACTTAGAATACTTTAATTTCAATCTACCTAACTCCAGTTGACCTAAGTGCTGTCATTGTTCATATTCTAGTTCTATCATTTTATCTTCAGTTCCACAAGTTACATTAATTATTATTGTTTTATATAGTCATTGTTGGTTTATAATTACCCATGTGTTTATCATTTTCTTTGTTCAACATTTCTTCATGCTTCTCAGGCCTTCCTTCATCTTGTTTCTTTTTCTTCCTAAAGGTGTAGACTTTAGAAAGATATTTCCCCGGGTATATCATTCTAGGTTGACATTTATTTTCTCTCAGTACCTGGAAACTATTATTTTATGTCTTCTGGATTCCCCTGTTGTTTTTGAGGGGGCAGTTACTGATCTAATGGTTAAACTATGCAGATATTCTGCCTTTTCTCCCTAGCTGTTTTTAAGAAACTCTTTTTCTGCAGTGTTCTGCTGAATGGTATAGATTTCTTTTCATTTGATCTGCTTGGGATATGTTGGGCTTCCTGGATCTGAGATTTGTGTATTTCATTGATTGTGGGAAGTGCTTAGCGCCTATCTTGTTGAATGTTGCGTGTCTTGTATTCCCTCTTCTCTTTCATTTTGGAACTCCAGTTAGATGCATGATAATTTCTTCAAGTCTATCTCCATTTCTCTAATTCTTTCCATGTGTCCAGTTTGCTCTTGACCAAGTACATTGTATTTCTAATTTCTGTTTTGTGTATGTATTTTATATATATATATATACTTACTACTACAAGTTCTGTTTTGTTAATCTTGGTAATTTTTGATAGTCTCTTGTTTTAGTCATTCTTTTGATGCCTTTCTATTTAATTTTACCTATAAAATGTACTTTTTCACATTTTGTGTGAGGTAATGACAACAAATGAAATCTTTACTGTGCTACTCCTGTAGTTTTTTTCTAACTCACGATGAATTTTTTTTCTGCCGGAACTTTGTGATTTCTAGTTATGGGACCATTTTCATTGGAACTTTATCTGTGGGAATTATTTTAGGTCTGGATTTAAAGTGCTTTCTTTCAAAGAGGACTTGCATTTGTTTCTGTAAGATGCCTGAAAGCATTATCAACCTGAGGTCAATTAAAATAAAATTTATGATTAATTTTTGGGGGGGCACATAGTATGATTTCCTGCCTCAAACCTGTATGAGAGCAGTAAGAATTTTTTTTTTAAAGAATATCCATTTCCCCTCCCCGCCAGTCACCCCAAGCCAAAAGCAAGTCAACAAATAATTCACCTGTTATGGATGACAACTTTTTAGGTTCCTGTCTTTAATCATGTTTTTCCTGATCTGACTGCCTACTTTCTAAGAGTCCTTGGGCCTTTTCTTGGGCTCTTATTAAAATCCAAGCTTTACTTCATCAGGATGATGAGAGCCTAATAAGTCTCTTTTGTTCAGAAAAGCAAAAACATTCTCAGAAGCACAAAGGTACAAATGTCTACGTATATCTGTCCCGGGATTGTGTCACATGCACCATGCATTCACTGCCTTCTCCCTATCCCCCAAATGCAAGTAAGTCTGAGAAATCTTGTTTTTTTGTTTTCTTTGTCCCCTTAACCTGCTCTTAATTTAAGCAAGAGAGAAGGAGATTGCACATGGAGTATTAAGTTAGTCAACCCACCATTTTAGGTACTTAAAGATTGCAAATATCTTCTGACTCTATAACTTATTTGAGGTGCCTTGTAGCACCTTGATTTTTATAGGTAATTGTTATCTCTTGAGTTATTTTTGTAGAATTATAATTTCCTAGGATGTCCTCCAAAGACAAAGATATCACGAAAAAAGAAAATTACAGGCCAATATCACTGATGAACATAGATGCCAAAATTCTCAACAAAATACTAGCAAACCAAATCTAACAGTACATTAAAAGAATCATACACCATGATCAAGTGGAATTTATCCTAGGTATGCAAGGATTTTTCAATATCCACAGATCAATCAGTGTGATACACAGTATTAACAAATTGAAGAATAAAAACCATATGATCAGGGGCTTCACTGGTGGCTCAGTGGTTGGGGGTCCGCCTGCCGATGTGGAGGGCCCGGGTTCGTGACCCGGTCTGGGAGGGTCCCGCGTGCCACAGAGCAGCTGGGCCCGTGGGCCGTGGCCGCTGGGCCTGCACGTCCGGAGCCTGTGATCCGCAGCGGTGAGAAGCCTGCGTACCGCAAAAAAAAAAAAAAAAAAACGAAAAAAAAACCATATGATCATCTCAATAGATGCAGAAAAAGCTTTTGATAAAATTCAACATCTATTATGATAAAAAAAAAACTCTCCAGAAAATGAGGATAGAGGGACCATACTTAAACATAATAAAGGCCATATATGACAGTCCCACAGCTAACATCATGCTCAACAGTGATAAGCTGAAAGCATTTCCTCCAAGATCAGGAACAAGGCAGGAATGCCCATTCTTACCACTTTTATTCAACATAATTTTTAGGAAGTTCTAGCCATAGCAATCAGAGAAAAAAAAGAAAAAGGAATCCAAATTGGAAAGGAAGAAGCAAAACTCACTTTTTGCAGCTGACATGGTGCTATACATAGAAAATCCTAAAGATGCCACCAGAAAACTACTAGAGCTCATCAGTGAATTTGGTAAAGTTGCAGGATACAAAATTAACATACAGAGAGATCTGTTGCATTTCTATACATTCACAGTGAACTATCAGAAAGAGAATTAAGGAAACAATCTGTTTACTATTGCATCAAAAAGAACTAAATATCTACAAATAAACCTAACGAAGGAGGCAAAAGAACTGTACTCCAAAAACTAAAGACTGTTGAATGAAATTGAAGATGATACAAACAGAAAGATACACGGTGTTCTTGGATTGGAAGAATCGATATTGTTAAAATGACCATGTTAGCCAAGGCAATCTACAGATTCAGTACAATCCCTATCAAAATACCAATAGCATTTTTCACAGAGCTAGAACAAATAATTTTAGAATTTATTATGGAAACACAAAAGACCCCGAATAGCCAAAACAATCTTGACAAAGAACAACAGAGCTGGAGGAATCAAGCTCCCTGGCTTCAGACTATACTACAAAGCTACAGTAATCAAAACAGTATGGTACTGGCACAAAAACAGACAATAGATCAAGGGAACAGGATAGAAAGCCCAGAAATAAACCCATAAACTAACGGTCAGTTAATCTATGACAAAGGAGGCAAGAATATACAATGGGGAAAAGACAGTCTCTTCAATAAGTGGTGCTGGGAAAACTGGACAGCTACATGCAAAAGAATGAAATTAGGATGTTCTCTAACACCATATACAAAAATAAACTCCAAATGGATTAAAGGCCTAAAAGTAAGTCCAAAAACCTTAAAACTCCTACAAGAAAACAGAGGCAGAACACTCTGACATAAATCACAGCAGTTATTTTTTGGATCCTTCTCCTAAAATAAAGGAAATAAAAGCAAAATTAAACAAATGGAGCCTAACTAAAAAGCTTTTGCACAGCAAAGGAAACCATTGACAAAACGAAAAGACAACCTACTGAATGGGAGAAAATATTTGCGAATGATATGACCCAATGAAGGATTCATACCCAATATATGTAAACAGCTCATGCAACTCAACATTAAAAATAAATAAATAAATAAATAATGGGCAGAAGAACTGAATAGACATTTTACCAAAGAGAAAATACAGATGGCCAACAGGCATATGAAAAGATGCTCAACACTGCTAATCATCAGGGAAATGCAAACCAAAATCACAAAGAGGTATCACCTTACAGCTGTCAGAATGGCTATCATCAAAAAGTTACAAAAAACAAATGTTGGCGAGGAGGTAGAGACAAGGGAAGCCTTATACACTGTTGGTGGGAATGTAAATTGGTGCAAACTGTATGGAGGTTTCTCAAAAAACTAAAAATAGAAATACATATGAACCAGTAATTCCACTCCTGGGTATATATCTGAAAAAAACAAAAACACCAAAAAGATGAATGCACCCCAATGTTCATAGCAGCATTGTTTACAATAGCCAAAGTATGGCTACAACCTAAGTGTCTATCCACAGATAAATGGATAAAGAAGCTGTGATATATATATACATATGATGGAATACTACTTAGTCATAAAAATGGCCAACAGAATTTTGCCACTTGCAGCAACATGGATGGATTTGGAGGGCATTATGCTAAGTGAAGTAAGTCAGACAGAAAGATAAATACTGTATGATATTGCTTATATGTGGAATCTAAAAAATATGATGTGAATATAACATAAAAGAAGTAGACTCACTGATACAGAGAATAAACTAGTGGTTACCAGTGAGGAGAGGGAAGGTGGGAGAGACAATATAGGTGTGGGGGAGTGGAAGGTACAAACTGTTGGTGTAAGACTCAAGGATGTATTGTACAACACCAGTAATAGCCAGTATTTTGTAATAACTGTAAATGGAAAGTAACCTTTAAAAATTGTATTAAAATTTTTAAAAATTAAAAAAAAAATGGAAGGAAGAAAAATAGTTTGAAAGGGAAAATAGGTGAAATCTAAGGAAGACAGCAAAGTGTTTCTCTAATCTCTAAATGAGTAAAAAGTGGTCTTTATAAAACAAGACATTTCTAAAGTTAAATTTCTGGCTTGGCATATACTTTTGTGACCGTTGCAAATTACTTAACCTCTCTGAGTTTGCTTTCTTATTTCTAAAATAAGGTTACACTACAAACCATTGTTAGTTCCTTTGAAGATTAGATGGCAGAAATAGCTGCTTAACTGAGCCCTGACATGTAATTTTATTGAGCCCTACACTTTAGCCTAAGCACTGTACAGGATTTATCTTCACAGTAACCCCAAATTTGTGGTTAGATAACTATAACACATATTAAGTAAGTATCTGATCAAGATCACACGAATAAGTAACAATCACAGGATTTTAACCCAGACATTCTGACCTCAAGAGCCCAGACTCTTAACCGTTGTGTTATTTCTTATGTTCTTAAAATTCTTATTAAAACTGAAAGTATACTTTTCCATGAAAACAGTGTTAGATATTATAATATTATTACGAATTCACAGACCGATAGAATCAGTGGGTATTTCAGTGTTTTGGACAACCTTCTTTAATGTGCAAGAATTTCTTATATAGTATCTTTAATGGTTTGTAATCTAGCTTCTATATATATGCTTCCAGAGACAAGGGATTTTATTACATTTTTTAAGGTAAACCATTTAACTTTATAAGGAACTTCTCTTTGTCCTGGGATGAAATTTTTGCACTCACTACATTTACCCTTTGGTTCTAATTCTCTGCCCTGTGAGGAGATAGTAAGAAGACAGCTTCTTTTATGGACAGTTGTTTAAATGTTTAGGCAAGAATCATTTCTCTTACCCTAGGCTAAACACCATCAAGTATTTTACAGACAACAAATTTCCATACTTTTCTCAGCTGAGGTCCTTCTACTCTGAATGCATTCCAGTTCTTTTTAAAAATGTGCTTGCTATAAATTAACTTTATGTACCAAATTTTGTATAATTTCAGTTTCTTCCAAGAGTCTTGTATCATTTATGTTAAAAAAAAAAAGCAGGAAGTGGGGGAGAAAACCTATCTGTTCACAGATCTGAATGCACTTTTCAGTCATTGCTATAAATGTGCACTTCATTTATGGACTCAACAGAGATATACTTGACACTTGTACACTGACTAGTACTAGTTACTGTTTACTGGATATTTACTATGCACCATGGCCTTTTCTAACCTCTTTATACATAAATTATTTAGTCACAATAATCCTGTGAGGTAGATGTTATTTTCACTATTTAACAGATGAGAAAAATGAGGCACAGAGCTGTTAAGTAATTTATCCCATATCACATGGTTTGTACTAAATCTCAGTGCCAAAACTGAGATTCAGACTTAGGCACAGCCAGTAGAGAGAGAAAGAGAGAGAGAGAGAGAGAGAGTGTGTGTGTATTTATTTATGTCTTAGTTTAGGCTGCTTTAACAAAATACCATAGACAGATGGCTTAAACAACAGAAATTTATTTCTCATAGTTCTGGAGGCTGAGAACTCTGAGATTAAGGTGCCAACATGGTCAGAGTTATGGTGATGGCCCTCTTCCTGGTGTGTAGACAGTGTCTTCTCACCATATCCTTACATAACAGGGAGACTGCCCTTATGACCTAATTACCTCCCAAAGGCCTCACCTCCAAGTATCCTCACGTAAGAGCTTCAATGTATGAATTTTGGGGGTACACAAACATTCCGACCATAGCAATATGTTAAGTAGTTCTTTTGTGCCTGATCTGAAAGCTTGTCTACCTTTTATAGTAGTTTTCTTTAAGCATATGTCAACTTATAAAAATCAACTTTTGGAGCAGCTCATTTGTAATTTGGGAATTCAGTAGCAATAGAAACCTTTCTTGAATTTGAATCCTAGTTAATAACTGTAACTTCCTGATATGTAAAGTGTGGATAATATCTGTCTCAAAATGTTATTTTAAGGATTAATATGCATACATACACATTTGTGTGTGTGTATAATTATACTGTTATATATGTAAGTATACACACATACACACAGTGTTTAGTATAGCTGTTTACAAGGCTTTTAAATGGCAAAGAGGCAGCATAGCACAGCAGTTATTAAGCTAGACTTTGGAACAGAACTGACTTACTACCTGTATGACTTTGGGCAAGTTTCTTAACTTCCCTGTGCTCTAGTTTTCTTTTCAGTAATATAGGTGTAATACTTGTTTCAGGGTTGTTATGAGGATTAATGAGTCAATAAAGCCCTTAGATCAGGACTTAGACCTTGTAAAGTAGTATGTAAATGATAAAATAATATTATTTTATATCAGTATCTAACATAGCATCTGTATTTTTGTAAGTTAATTAACAAATTATGTTCAAATGTTTTTGAACTAGTGACTTTTTTTTAAAGAAGTATAAAACCAAATATGAAACATATTTATTAAAATTGGTTAGTCACACCATCTTTTATTAGAGAGAGAAGGGAACCCTGAAGCACAAAGGTTAAATGACTTGCAGTTTAAGCAGTTTTCTGGTGATTACCAAGCTATTTATAACTAAACCAGGTCTATTACCCTAGTCTTGTAGCTTTATTTATTTATTTATTTTTTTAATCTAGAGACCTGGTGTGGATAAAACACAAAATAACTTCAATATGAAGAAATTTAGTTATGTGGTAGAATTATTAGATGTGTTTCAACACTAATGAATTACTGAGAATAGTGTTCTATTTTGAAGTTTTTGTTTTTGTTTCAAAATAGAAGCACCATGGTATGCTTTATGAAAAGCAGTGGACTATACCCCCTACCATCATAGTAGAAAGCAAAATGTGAAGACTTTTATGCATACACTTAGATTATTTTCATTAATGCTAGCATTATATTTGAAGTACCCTTAGTCCTATTTATAGGTAATTATTTTAGTATAATTTGTATAATTTTGAGTATGCTTTGTTCTCTAATCAATCAGGTAATAAGTAGGGAATTTAGTTTAATTCTTAAATACGCTAGTCAAATTGATTTGATTTAATTTTAAAGAAATTGTGTTAGAAAAACTTTGGACAATGATCTAACTCAGCTTCAGACTCAATGTAGTCACTTCTGCAGTATCCCTGGCAGATAGTTCTACAACTCTACTTGAATATTTTCTTGACTTGAATTCTTGTATTTTCTGTAAGCATAAGGAGATTCCATTTAAGTGACTTCAAGCTCATCTCAAACCTTGTAATTCTTTGAAAATATTAACTTCCAATTTTAAGCAGCAATTGGTCCTAGTAAATAATTTTTAATATACTATTTAACTTACAGATTGCCCAAGGACTCCAGATACTCCCAGTAGTGACCCTCGTTGTTCCACCAGCAATAATAGACTGATGGCCTTACAAAAACAATTGGATATAGAACTTAAAGTAAAGCAAGGTGCAGAGAATATGATACAGATGTATTCAAATGGATCTTCAAAGGTAAGTACAGTAAATAAATGTAAGTGTGTATACAGTCAACCCTTGTTATTCACCGATTCCACATGTGTGAATTAACCTACCTGATAAAATTTATTTGAAACCCAACATCAGTACTTGTGGTACTTTCACAGTCATTTGTGGGCAATGCACAGAGGGGTAAAAAATTTGAGTTATCTGATGTGAACGTTCACAGCTTATGTTGAACAAGATGATACTCTTCTTGTTTAAGCTCTTATGCTGTAAACAAGTATCCTTTTCATCGCCTATTTAGTACCACATTTTTTGCGTTTTTCTGCTTTTCATGATTTTGCTGTTTAAACGCTG
The DNA here is from genome assembly GCF_039906515.1 of Pseudorca crassidens. Lineage (NCBI taxonomy): Eukaryota > Metazoa > Chordata > Mammalia > Artiodactyla > Delphinidae > Pseudorca > Pseudorca crassidens. The sequence continues at coordinate 77,833,192 of NC_090297.1, forward strand.
TATTAGGATTTCTGAGATCATTTTAGCCTCCAAATCTGTGTATTGACAATACAACAAATTGGAAACAAAAGATTTCTAAAATATTATTTTTAAAATTATTTCTACCAAAATCAATCAATAAAAAATTTTTAAGTAAAATTGTGAGTAAAGGGTACACAGGAACTCTCTACTCTCCACAGAAAACTACAACTTTCTGTAAATCTAAAATAATTCTAAAACAAAAAATTTATTTAAAAACGTTTTGGCTATAATGAGTTTTCCATCACTACATACAGATCTTTAAGAAAGGACAAATGAAAAGAGAAGACGTTCTGTCATTAATGATTGTTTGGACTAGATCTTTGGGTTCTCAGGGAATCTGGTATGGGCATGTAACTCCTAATTAAAAACCAGTGTTACGGGGAACACTTGTTACTAATAGGAATGTGTCCTTTTTCTGAGATATAATGTGGAAGAGAAAATGATAGGAACAACTGAACCGGATTAACATGAAGGTCCTTTCCAATCTAAGGTTCTATAGTTTTATAATTTGCAAAACGTCTTAGAAAGGTTGATTTATTATAAAATCCACCATTCTACTTTCAACTCATTTATCTTAAAGACTTTTGCCTCTGCAAATCAGTTTCTTCCATATTTTAATAGATCTTAAGTAATTTCAGAATAAAAGTTTTAGGTATTTCTTTTTGTTTTTTAAGTTTAGGAAGAATTTGAAATTGGGGGGAGTGGAGGGGACAGTAGGAATCTTTGCTTGGAGACAAGTACCCTATGTACCCATTCAGATGAAATTTGTGAAGATGCTGAAAAGAGAGAAATGTGTATATGTATAAGATTTTTTTAACCTTATTTATGAAAATTAGTTCAATTGTATGCCATATTTCAAAATAATTTCTAAATTATTTTTAGAGAAATGTATTTATTCCTACTTGATGTATTACTTACATGATCCGATACTTGATAGTATACTACTTCACTAACTTTGAACATTTATTATGGGACTTCAATAACTTTGAACATTTATTATGGGATGGTAGAGTTGGTTTTTCTATTGTTTTTAATATTGACCTTTAGTTTGGGGTTTTTTTTTTTTTTTTCATTTTTATCAGATGTTATTTTGGGCTTTTTTTCTTTTTTTAAGGCAAATACTGTGTTCTTGGAACTGTGAATGCACCATATTATGCTGAGTGTTTTAAAATTAAAACACCTCTGGAGTAAGGTTTTTTAACCTACGGTTGCTGGATTAGATTGAGAGGTTCATGAATCCTTTGAAGTTATAGGAAAAGTGAGTGTGTATATTGATAAATGGATGAATAAGAGGGCCATAGGTTTCACTGTATTCTCAAAGTGGTCTGTAACCAACACCCCCACTTCCCAAATTTAACAGGTTTATGGATGTATTAAAAGGGAAATAGATAACTTACAATAACCACAAGTCCAAAATAAACAGGGCTAATAGTAAGCCTGCTAAAACAAATAGATAAGTTCCAGTAGCCTTTTATTTTTAATTAGGAGATCCATTAATTTGAGAAGGGGTCAAGTGGAGGTCCAGAGCATATTAACAGCTGCTATAGTCTCTGAGGTAGGCCTGCCAGTTATTCTTGTCGAGATTTGGTGGTAACTGTTTCATTTCTCATCTTTAAACTTCTCATAGGATCAAAGTATATCTTTATGAGAATAGGGAAAGTTGTACATTGAAGTTATATAGAATATTAATTTAGTCATTACGTAGTTAACAGTTTGATAACTATTATGTTGGGCTCTGGAGTATGAATATTATAAAAGTAGTGTCTTATACGTAGTAGGTACTCAACAGATAATATCCTGCTTTCAAGAGACACACTACCTAAAAAGCAGATCTCATGTATAAATAACTACAATATATAATAGTGGTATGTTCAAGTTACTTAGAAGCACAGTGGAGAAGAATCACTTAACTATCAGAAGAAATAATTAAAGTCTTAGTATAAGACTTGAAGGATGATTTAGAGTTTAAGAAGGAATTACTTTCTAGGGATAGTGATGTGGGTAAGCCCAGTATATACAGGGTAAGGAACTGTGGGATAGAGTGGCTTGCTCTAAGGATGTGCTTTCGTATGGCAATTTCTTATCTGACATACCTGAGGGAAGGTAGGATGCACTTCTAATGGTAACAGTCATCAACTCTAGCAGTTATTTTCAATGAAAGGCCATGCCCTACTGGGGTAACATCTGAATCTGCAGAAAGACACCTTTTATTTGGGAAAAGTCCTTCAGATGAATCCAACAGGACTTTTTCTGTTCCCCACCAGAAGAGCTTTAAGCACATGAAGTATAGTGAGAGGTGTAGCATAATGAAAGACAAACCAGGTTATAAAGTACTTTGTACAAAATTAAGCAGTTGAGATTCTATCTTAGAAGGTGTAGGGAGTTGCTGAAAGACTTTTAGCAAAGAAAATACACGATCAGATTTACAGTTTAGAAAGTTCACATCCATCTTCCTCAGACTTGAAGAATTAATTAGAGAGGGTCAAGTCTACAGGCAGCAAGTTTAAGGAGGCTTCTGTGGTAGTCCAGGTTAAACATGCTTAATGCCTTTTGTAACAGCAATGAAAGCAAAGAAGAGAGAGTCAAGCAGTTTTGGTAGAATAAATGTGTGGTGTCTGGATATGAGGAAGAAGGAAGAATTGAAGATGGTTCTTAGATTGGTTATGTGAACAGACTGATGAATGGTGGTACCCTTCACAATGATAGGTAATTCATAATGGGGAGCAAATTTAGTGATAGGTATGATTAACTCAGCTTGGCAGTAGATAGTCCTCTTCAGAACTCTGGTTATTGGATTCTGTATGATAAAATTATTACCCCTGAACATTTTATAGCCAAAGTTGTCTTTTCAAAAGTTAAGTCAGATATTTTCACACGCTTGTTCAAAACCCTCCAGTGGCTTTCTAGCTATTTTAGAACAAAATCCAGAGTCCTTACTGTGATTCTGCAAGTTCATACATGATTTACCCCTGGCTACCTTCCAATCTTATCTTCCAAAACTCTTTCATTCTCTCTCATTACCCTCTAGCCATATTGACTACTTTGCTATCTTTTGGACATACCAAGGACACTTTTACCTCAGGGCCTTTGCATTTACTGTCTCTGCCTAGATAGCTCTTCTCCCAAGTACTTTCATGGCTTTCTCTCTCACTTCATTACAATCTCTACTCAGATGCTGCCACTTCAGCAAGCTCTTCATTACTATCCTATGTAAAATAGCAACCCATGTCTTTCCTTATCCCTTTCACTGCATTACCACTACCTGAAATAACAATCAATTTCTTTATCATCTATTTTCAACATTAGAATGTAAATTTCATGGCTAAGTAGTACCACTGGTTTTCAGAATAATCTCTGAGGAGTTGATAAGACATGCTGAAGAAATGTTTCCTGTTCATATATTCATATGACAAACTAAGCTATTTATTAATATCTGGGGTTCTTTCTAGCCTCTATCACTTTTTTTTTTCTTTTTTTAAATGCTTCCAAGTCTTTTCTTTTTCCTCATTTGAAAGTACTGGACCATCTATCTAGGCCTCCCTTTCTCAGATCTTCCAAAATTGACATATTCCAGTCTTAACCTATATTACAAGCTCACAAAATTTTTCTGGATTCCGTCCACTAAAACTGATCCCATCTTCCTGTGAATTTTTCTGTGACTACTTTTAACATTCTGTTACATGTAATAATATCTGTATCTCTTCAAACTATAAGTTTTATAGGGTAGCATTCTAACTGATTAATCTTTGTATTTTTACTGGATGTGGCAACATTTAATTCATGCAAAGTAAGCCATAAATATGTAATGGAAAAATAAAGATAATTGGTTTATTTATTTCTGAAAGCTGTGTGTATAGTGTAGTTTATTATTTATAATATCACACTATGACTTTTAAAACAAAAAGTTATTTTTTATAAAGTAAAAAAGTATAATTTGAAAATATAAAATGTACTTGATTTTTATTTATAATTGTAAAATATTGTACATTTGAAATATAATTACTTGTAGAATGTAGTATGCTAATTACTAATAGTTAACGACTTTATCTAGTCTGTTAGTTTGAACCATATGAAATTGCTGTTTTTTTAGTTTAGAATCAGATATTGGCATGTTCATATGGTTCAACCTATATATGTAAAAATCTTCTCATAGTTTTAGCATAAAAGCCAGTATTTCTCTAATATATAAACCAGTTCATATGCTTTGGATCTAGCTTTCCTCTTCAACATATTAGGTGCGCAACACAAAAATCCATTGAATGCCTGAAAACATAAAACTGACAATAAAAATTCATTGAATGCTGGAAAGCATAAGACTGACATGTAGTAACTGTAAATTGCCTGTGATAGGTAATATCCAATGTCAGTTTTAAAAACCTTTATCATACTTTGACATCTATGTACATCTTCCAGAAATATGTGTGGGAAAAATCATTTACTTTTTAAAATGAAATACAAATGCTTTTCCTTGCACGTTGAATTGAAATAGTTAAGAAGGGCATTTCTAAAGAAGTAAATGACAGAACTACTGTCTTTTCGCATAGTGATAAAATAATAAAAGGAGTAGCTTAATTGAAAAGCATATATAAATATTTATACTTTTACATTAGAACTTCATTGAGATCCTATAATTAATCATTATTTTTATTCCTCTAAAAGAGAACATTTTAATGCCAATCATATGCTAGGCAATATAATTTTAGTTTTATCTAATGCTTACAGAAGCTCTGTATTTTAGAGAATGGTATCCCTGCTTACATAGTTTCTTCAAGAAACCTATTTGTCCCATTAAATTTGTCCCATTAAATTTGAAATACTAACTTTTTCTCTTACTCTAATCTGGTCTCAGAGAAATAGAAAAGTTATTTCATATCTTCAGTTTGATGTTCCTGATACTGGATAACAAGAGGAATTTAAAAGTATTTTTATTTTAAATTTGGAAGGTTAATAGGTATATTCATAAAAGTATATCTAATGAGTCATAGACAAACACCAGATTCAAGCTAATGTTCTTAATGGTAAAGCATAATTTTAAAAAAGTATAGTGTGTGTGTGTGCTTCATGTTGTAAATGAATATTTAAGGGACTTAGTAAACTATTTAAGCCCAACTCAATGTGAAATCCAAATATTTTATTTAATAAAGAACAAAATCTGACCAGAAACTCTCTCCTAAATGAGTGACCATGGGAACAGGAGAGAAATGAAAGAAAAATTCATAAGTTTGCTAATTGCTTTTTCCTCCACTGTATATAACATGTTTAACTAGTTATATTGGTGTTTAATGTGATATATATCAGCTCACTTTTTTAATGTGTTGTATTGGTGTTTAATGTGATATATTTCAGCTCACTATTTTTTCCTCGTATATATTGTCTCTCCCATCACAAGTATCTCCATCCTCCCCTTAATTCAGTGTCATGATGTACTGTGTGTGTTCGATTTATTGATATGATGCTGCACATCTGATGCTTGTCTCTTAGCTAGTAGTTTTGAGTCTTCTGGAGAATATAGGTTGATTGTATGCTATTTTATTTCCAGATTAATACTGACTGCCTCAGTGATAAAAGTAGAGATGCTTAAATAATATGCAAATATTGGTCTTTCTTGTGAATAAGTGCTTCCTAACTTGATGCTTAGTTTTATCATTTCTTTTTTGTGGATTGAAGCCTACTAGACTTTGACAACTAATATAACTAAGTAGGAGATGGCATTAACTTCTGTTACTTTTCTCATGAAACGTTTGAAAAAAATTCTGTTAGTTTTCTGTGGTTGCTGTATCAAATTATCAAAAATTTAGTGGCTTAAAACAACACAAATTTATTACATTACAGTTTCATAATTGAGAAGTCCAAAATGGATTTCACATTCTGGAGGGCATAGGAGAAAATTTGTTTCCTTACCCTTTCCATCTTCTAGAGGCTGCCCATATTCCTTAGCTCGTGGCCCTCTTCCTCTGTCTTTGAAGCCAGAAACCGTGGCTCCGGTTCTTCTCATGTGACCTCCTCTTCTGCCTTCCTCTTCTACATTTAAGGACCCTTATGATTACATTGGGTCCATCTGGATAATCCAGGATAACCTCTGTATTTTGAGGTTGGGTGATTAACAACCTCAGTTCCATCTGCTATCTTAATTTCCCTTTCACATGTAAAGTAACATTCACAAGGTTCTGGGGATTGCCACATGGACATCTTTGGGTTGGGTCATTAAATGGTAAGTTTTTTGTGATTCAGTATTACTGGAACTAAACTGGGAGGTAGGACAGTAACATTATTTCACTTATATCAGGACCTTTCTTGAAGTCTTTAGACATGATAGAAGTTTATTCACTATAACTTACTCCCTAACTTTTAACTAATGGAGTTGTTTTTCTTATTTTTCACCCTATCAGTTTGATGCCTTTCAAAATAAATGTATCTACCCCAAGTATATATATTATAGTGCTCACAGTATTCTTTTGACCCTTGTTTTTCACTTGCTGATGTCATTTGATCTTACTTAGAAGTTATAAAAATGGTTTATTTGTCTCTGTAGCTGCTTACCTTTTCAAACTTATTCTTAATAGGATCGGAAACTCCATGGCACAGCTCAACAGCTGCTCCAAGACAGCAAGACAAAAATAGAAGTGATACGAATGCAGATTCTTCAGGCAGTCCAGACCAATGAATTGGCTTTTGATAATGGTGATGGAACAGAGATAAATTGTCATTCTTATTATTATGGGCATGTATAGTGGTAAATAAATTTTAAGGAAAGAAGTGGTGGTTCAAAATTAAGGAGGAGGAGGCATTCTTGAGTTTTTATCTTGAGTTTTTATCTTTGAGTTTTTATCTTTGAGTTTTGATGGCTAAGATGAAAGACTGTATTTTAACATTGTGTCTATTAAGTATTACTTCAGTGTTTATTGACTTTTAAGAACTAACTTTTAATGTTGTAAGAACTTATCTCTTTTTCTTGAGTTTTAATCCCTACGTATTAGAAAGTCAAACAAATGGTTCAATTAAGTTTGTTTTTTTTTTTGTCCCCCTCTAGCCAAACCTGTCATAAGTCCTCTTGAACTTCGGATGGAAGAATTAAGGCATCATTTTAGGATAGAGTTTGCAGTAGCAGAAGGTGCAAAGAATGTAATGAAATTACTTGGCTCAGGAAAAGTAACAGACAGAAAAGCACTTTCAGAAGTAATTTTAAATAAAAATTTTAACTTAATAAATATGTTAGTCAAAGAATATAACTATTTAAATGACACCATTGTCTTTTCCCTGTTTAAGGCTCAAGCAAGATTTAATGAATCAAGTCAGAAGTTGGACCTTTTGAAGTATTCATTAGAGCAAAGATTAAATGAACTTCCCAAAAATCATCCCAAAAGCAGTATTATTATTGAGGAGCTTTCACTTGTTGCATCACCAACACTAAGTCCACGTCAAAGTATGATATCTACACAAAACCAATACAGTACCCTATCCAAACCAGCAGCACTAACAGGTACGTAGCATATATCATCCTGATTTTTTTTTTATTTTTCGTGCATTTTTAATCTACATCTGGTTCTGGTTTAATAAATGAATAAAAATGTGTTTACAGAATTTTTAAATATTGTGGTAAGATACACATAACAAAATTTATTATTTTAACCATTTTAAAATACACAACTCATAGGCATTTAGTATATCCAAGCTGTTGTATAACTATAACCAGTTTCTAGTTCCAGGGTATTTTCATCACCCCAGAAGGAAACTCAGTACCCATTAAGTAGTCATTCCCGATTCCTCCTTTCCCTTCAACCCCTAGCAATCACTATTGGCTTTCTGTTTCTATAGATTTGTCTATTATAGATGTTTCCTATAAATGGAGTTATATAATTTGTGGCTTTCTGTGTCTGACTTCTTTCACTTACTGTACTGTTCAAGGTTCTTTCTTCTTGTAACATGTATGAATATTTCATTCCTTTTTATGGCTAAGTAATATTCTGTTTTACAGGTATATATCTGGTTTTATTTATCTGTTTGATGGACATTTGGGTCGTTTCTACCTTTTGACTACTGTGAATAGTGTTTCTATGAATATTTGTGTGCAGGTTTTTGTTTGAACACCTGTTTTCAGTTATTTAGGGAATATACCTAGATGTATAATTACTAGGTCATATGGTAATTTTATGTTTATGTTTTTGAGGGACCATCAAACTGTTGTCCATGGGGGCTGCATCATTTCACATTGACAGGGGTTCCAATTTCTCCACATCCTCAACAACACTTGTTATTTCCCCCCCTTTTTTTTTTTATTATTGCCATCCTACTAGGTCCATTATTGACAGTGAGGTAGCGAAGTTTCCAACTATTTTTGTAGACTTTCCTATTTCTCCTTTCAGCTATGTAAATTTTAGCTTCATATATTTTCAGGCTCTGTTAAGTGCATATATGTTTATAATTTTTATATCTTCTAAATGTATTGACTATTTTATCAAAATATAATATCCTTTTTCTCCTGTAACAATTTTGGATTTAAAGTATTTTGTCTGACGTTAGAGTACCCACTCCAGCTCTCTTTTGGTTACTGTTTACATGAATATCTTTTTCTATTCATTCTCATTCAGTTGATTGTGTCTTTGGATCTAAAATGAGTCTCTTTTGGACAGCATATAATTGGATCATAGTTTGGGTTTATTTATGTATTTTAATCCATTCTGCCATTCTCTGCCTTTAATTTGAGCCGTTTAATCCATATGTGTTTAAGATAATTACTGATAAAGTGTAATGCAATTCTGATGCTGACTCCGCAGAGTTAGGTCAAATTTCATAGGTTCATGGCACAGTCCCCCACAAGACTGTCCTCGTTTCAGACACAAGCTGCCAGGTTGGAGTTTCCCCAAACACTCACACTTCTGACCAACTGGCTGCAAACTCGGGTTCCTACTACCACCTCATGCTCAGTAATTCCATAGAACAACTCACAGAACTCAGGAAAGCTCTGTATTTACAGTTACAGTTTTCTTACAAAGGCTACAAATTAGGACCAAAGAAGAGACACTTAGGGAGAGATCTGGCAGGGTACCTAAAGTTTCCTTGCTTTCAGCATGCAGCACCCTCTGAGAACATCAATTTGTGTCCCCAGCCAAGAGTCTTACTTTAGCTGTGAGTATTCAGAATTTTTTTTGTGGCTTTATTACATAGGAGTGATTGAATCATTGGCCACTTTGATTGAAGTCAATCTCCAGCCCCCAACCTTTTTCTGAAAGACCAAAGGTCAGGTTGATATGTGGCTCAAAGCATGAGCCCTCTAACTATGTAGTTGGTCTTTATGGTATAGCCAGCGCCCATTCTGGAACTGTGTATGGGCCTACCGAGAGTCACTTTGTTAGCATAAACCCACATGTGGTCTGAGGAGTCCACCATGAATAAGAAAGATGCTGCTATTACTAGGGAAATTGCAAGGGTTTAAAAGCTCCCTCTTAAGAACCAGGGAAATAAACCAGCCAAATTCATTATTATAGAACAAAGAAGCTTACATCGGCCGTTTTGCTAATTGTTTTCTGTAAGTCTTAATCTTTATTTTCCTGAATTCTTTTGCTTTCTTTTGTGTTTGATGGACTTTTTCTAGTTTACCTTTTTTATTCTCTCCTTGTTTCCTTTTCTGTGTGTGTGTGTGTGTGTGTGTGTGTGTGTGTTTCAAATCTTTATTGGAGTATAATTGCTTCACAATACCGTGTTAGTTTCTTTTGCACAACAAAGTGAATCAGCCACATGCATACATGTGTCCCCATATCCCCTCCCTCTTGAGCCTCCCTCCCATCCTCCCTATTCCACCTGTCTAGGTCATTGCAAACCACTGAGTCGATCTCCCTGTGCTATGCTGCTGCTTCCCACCAGCCAACTATTTTACATCCGGTAGTGTATATATGTTGATGCTACTCTCACTTCATCCCAGCTTTGCCCTCCCACCCTATGTCATCAAGTCCATTTTCTATGTCTACCTCTTTATTCTTGCCCTGCAACTAGATTCATCAGTACCATTTTTTTTTCTTTTTAGATTCCATAGATATGCATTAGCATATGTTATTTGTTTTTCTCTTTCTGACTTATTTCACTCTGTATGACAGACTCTAGGTCCATCCACCTCACTACATATAACTCAATTTTGTTTCTTTTTATGGCTGAGTAATACTCCATTATATATATGTGCCCGATCTTCTTTATCCATTCATCTGTTGAGAGACATTTAGGTTGGTTCCATGTCTTGGCTGTTGTAAATAATGCTGCAGTGAACATTGTGGTACATGTCTCTTTTTGAATTATGGTTTTCTCAGGGTATATGTCCAGTAGTGGGATTGCTGTTTCATATGGTACTTTTATTTTTAGTTTCTTAAGGAACCTCCATACTGTTCTCCATAGTGGCTGTATCAATTTACATTCCTACCAACAGTGCAGAAGGGTTCTCTTTTCACCACACCCTTTCCAGCATTTATTGCTTCTAGCTTTTTGTTTGTTTTGTTTTGTTTTGTTTTGTTTGTGGTACACGGGCCTCTCACTGTTGTGGCCTCTCCCATTGCGGATCACAGGCTCTGGACACGCAGGCTCAGTGGCCATGGCTCACAGGCCTAGCCGCTCAGCGGCATGTGGGATCTTCCCAGACCAGGGCACGAACCCATGTCCCCTACATCGGCAGGCAGACTCTCAACCACTGTGCCACCAGGGAAGCCCGCTTCTGGCTTTTTTGATAATGGCCATTCTGACTGGTGGTTGGTGACACCTCATTGTAGTTTTGATTTTCATTTCTCTAATAATTAGTGGTGTTGAGCATCTTTTCATGTGCCTCTTGGCTATCTGTATGTCTTCCTTGGTGAAATATGTATTTAGCTCTTCTGTCCATTTTTTAATTGGATTGTTTGTTTTTTTGATATTGAGCTCCATTAGCTGTTTGTATATTTTGGAGATTAATCCTTTGTCTGTTGTTTCATTTGCAAATATTTCTCCCATTCTGAAGGTTGTCTTTTTGTCTTATTTATGGTTTCCTTTGCTTTGCAAAAGCTTTTAAGTCCCATTTGTTTATTTTTGTTTTTATTTCTTTTTCTCTAGAAGGTGGGTCAAAAAAGATCTTGCTGTGGTTTATGTCAGAGTGTTTTTTCCCATGTTTTCCTCTAAAAGTTTTATAGTGTCTGGTCTTACATTTAAGTCTTTAATCCACTTTGAGTTTATTTTTGCGTATGGTGTTAGGGAGTGCTCTAATTTCATTCTTTTACATGTAGCTGTCCAGTTTTCCCAGCACCACTTATTGAAGAGGCTGTCTTTTTTCCATTGTATGTTCTTGCCTCCTTTGTCATAAATTAGGTGCCCATATGTACGTGGGTTTATCTCTGGGCATTCTATTCTATTCTACCATTGATCTATATTTCTGTTTTTGTGCCAGTACCATAGTGCCTTGGTTACTATAGCTTTGTGCTATAGTTTGAAGTCAGGGAGCCTAATTCCTCCAGCTCCGTTTTTCTTTCTCAAGATTGCTTTGGCTATTCAGGGTCTTTTGTGTTTCCATACGAATTGTAAGATTTTTTGTTCTAATTCTGTGAAGAATGCCCTTGGTAGTTTGCTAGGGATTGTATCGAATCTGTAGATTGCTTTGGGCAGTATAGTCATTTTCACAGTATTGATTTTTCCAGTCCAAGAACATGATATATTTCTCCATCTGTTTGCGTCATCTTTGATTTCTTTCATCAGTGTTTTATAGTTTTCTGAGTACAAGTCTTTCTCCTCCCTAGGCAGGTTTATTCCTAGGTATTTCATTCATTTTGTTTCAGTGGTAAATGGAAGTGTTTCTTTAATTTCTCTTTCTGATTTTTCATTGTTGGTGTATAGGAATGCCAGAGATTTCTGTGCATTAATTTTGTGTTCTGCAACCTTACCAAATTCATTGATTAGTTCTAATAGTTTTCTGGTGGCATCTTTAGGATCTTCTATGTATAGTATCATGTCATCGGCAAATGGTGACAGTTTTACTTCTTCTTTTCCAATTTGTGTTTCTTTTATTTCTTTTTCTTCTCTGATTGCTGTGGCTAGGACTTCCAAAACTATGCTGAATAAGAGTGGTGAGAGTGGACATCCTTGTCTTGTTCCTGATCCTAGTGGAAATGCTTTCAGTTTTTCACCATTGAGAATGATGCTTGCTGTGGGTTTGTCATATATGACCTTTATTTTGTTGAGGTACATTCCCCCAATGCCCATTTTCTGGAGAACTTTTATCATAAATGAGTGTTGAATTTTGTCAAAAGCTTTTTGTGCATCCATTGAGATGATCATATGTTTTTTATTCCTTAATTTGTTAATGTGGTGTATAACATTGATTGATTTGCATATATTGAAGAATCCTTGCATCCCTGGGATAAATCCCACTTGATCATGGTATATGATCCTTTTAATGTGCTGTTGGATTCTTTTTTTTTTTTTTTTAAGTGGCAGTAAAAAATATATGTGGTCAACATTGTTACTTTCACTTGCAAATAAAAGAGTTGGGATGTATAGAAACCTGTACTTAACTTTTTATCAAGAGTACTTATCATCAAATTACTCCCATCCAGGCTTCTGCAGGTCTGGAATTTTCTTTCCACTGGATAGGAGTATGTGGTGGGAATTCCAGTTAACATTTTTATTAAAAAAAAAAAAAAAAAAAGAATCAGCATAGTCAAGTTGTCTTAGTGTTAAGGATTTCTGTTTGCTAGTATTATGATCATCAGTGATATTGGTCTATAATTTTATTTTTTTGTGATGTCTTTTTCTGGTTTTAGTATCAGGGTGATGGTGGCTTTGTAGAATGAATTTGGGCGTGTTCCTTCCTCTGCAATATTTTGGAAGAGTTTGAGAAGGATCAGTGTTAGCTGTTCTCTAAATGTTTGATAGAATTCACCTGTGAAGCCATCTGGTCCTGGACTGTTGTTTGCTGGAAGATTTTTAATTACGGTTTCAATTTCATTACTTGTGATAGGTCTGTTTATATTTTCTAATTCTTCCTGGTTCAGTCATGGAAAATTGTACCTTCCTAAGAATTTGTCCATTTCTTCGTGGTTGTCCGTTTTATTGGCATATAGTTGTTTGTAGTAGTCTCTTATAATCCTTTGTATTTCTGTGGTATCAGTTGTGATTTCTGCTTTTTCATTTCTAATTTTATTGGTTTGTGTCCTCTCTCTTTTTCTTCATGAGTCTGGCTAAGGGTTTATCAATTTTGTTTATCTTCTCAAAGAACCAGCTTTTAGTTTTATTGATTTTTGCTATTGTTTTATTCGTTTCTATTTCATTTATTTCTGCTCTGATCTTTATTATTTCTTTCCTTCTACTGACTTTGGGTTTTCTTTGTTCTTCTTTCTCTATTTGTTTTAAGTGTAGGGTTAGATTGTTTGAGATTTTTCTTGTTTACTGAGGTGAGATCGAATTGCTATATAAACTTCCCTCTTAGAACTAACTGCTTTTGCTGTGTCCCATAAGTTTTGGGTCATCATGTTTTCATTGTCATTTGTTTCTATGCATTTTTAAATTTATTCTTTGATTTCTTCGGTGATCTCTTGGTTATTTAGTAGCGCACTGTTTAGCCTCCATATATTTGTGTTTTTTCCAGGTTTTTTTTCCTGTAATTGATTTCCAGTCTCATAGCGCTGTGGTCAGAAAAGATGCTTGATATGATTTCAATTTTCTTAAATTTTGCGAGGCTTGATTTGTGACCCAAGATGTGATCTGTCCTGGAAAATGTTCCATGTTCACTGAAGAAGAAAGTGTATTCTGCCACTTTTGGGTGGAATGTTCTATAAATATCAATTAGATCCACCTGGTCTATTGTGTCATTTAAAGCTTGTGTTTCCTTATTTATTTTCTGTTTGGATGATCTGTCCATTGGTGTAAGTGGGGTGTTAAAGTACCCTGCTGTTATTGTGTTACTGTCGATTTCTCCTTTCATGGTTGTTAGCATTTGCCTTATGTATTGAGGTGCTCCTATGTTGGGTGCATAAACATTTATAATTGTTATATCTTCTTCTTGGATTTATCCTTTGATCTTTATGTAGTGTCCCTCCTTTTCTCTTGTAACAGTCTTTATCTTAAAGTCTATTTTATCTAATATGAGTATTGCTACTCCAGCTTGCTTTTGATTTCCATTTGTATGGAATATCTTTTTCCATCCCTTCACTTTTAGTCTGTATGAATCCCTAGGTCTGAAGTGGGTCTCTTGTAGACAACATATATATGGGTCTTGTTTTTGTATCCATTCACCCAGTCTGTGTCTTTTGGTTGGGGCATTTAATCCATTTACATTCAAGATTATTATCGATATGTGTGTTCCTATTACTGTTTTCTTAATTGTTTTGGGTTTGTTTCTGTGGGTCTTTTTCTTTTGTGTTTCCCACCTAGAGAAGTTTCTTTAGCATTTGTTGTAAAGCTGGTTTGCTGGTGCTGAATTCTCTTAGCTTTTTTTTTCTCTCAAAAGCTTTTGACTTTTCCATCAAATCTGAATGAGATCCTCGCTGGGTAGAGTAATCTTGGTTGTAGGTTTTTTCTCTTTCATCACTAAGTGTATCATGCCCGTCCCTTCTGGCCTGCAGAGTTTCCACTGAAAAATAAGCTGATAACCTTTTGGGGATTCCTTGTATATGTTATTTGTTTTTCTTCCCTTACTGCTTTTAATATTTTTTCTTTGAATTTAATTTTTGTTAGTTTGATTAATATGTGTCTTGGTGTGTTTTTCCTAGGGTTTATCTTGTATGGGACTCTCTGTGCTTCCTGGACTTGGGTGACTATTTCCTTTCCCATGTTAGGGAAGTTTCCCACTATAATCTCTTCAAATATTTTCTCAGACCCTTTCTTTTTCTTTTCTTCTTCTGGGACCCCTATAATTCGAATGTTGGTGCATTTAATGTTGTCCCAGAGGTCTCTGATACTGTCCTCAAGTCTTTTCATTTCTTTTTCTTTATTCTGCTCCTTGGTAGTTATTTCAACTGTTTTGTCTTCCATCTCACTTATTTGTTCTTCTGCCTCCGTTATTCTGTTACTGATTCCTTCTAATGTATTTTTCATTTCAGTTATTGTGTTATTCATCTCTGTGTGTTTGTTGTTTAGTTCTTCTAGATCTTTGTTAAACATTTCTTGTAGTTTCTCAATCCATGCCTCCATTCTATTTCTAAGATTCTGGATCATCTTTACTATCATTACTCTGAATTCTTTTTCGGATAAGTTGCTTATTTTCTCTTAATTTATTTGGTCTTGTAGGTTTTTACCTTACTCCTTCATTTGTGACATATTTTTTTGGCATCTCATTTTTTTATTATTATTATTAGTGGGATTGTGTTCCTGTCTTACTGGTTATTTGGCCTGAGGCTTCCAACGCTGGAGTAGGCTATTGGGTAGAGCTGGGTCTTGGTGTTGAGATGAGGATCTCTATGAGACCTCACTCTGATGAATATGCCCTGGTGTCTGAGGTTCTCTGTTTGTCCAGTGGTTTGGACTCAGAGCTCCCACTGCAGGAGCTTCCACTCGACCCTGGGCTCGCAAATCAAGATCCTGCAAGCTGTGTGGGGTGGCAAAAAAAAAAAAAAGTAACAAAGTAAAAAATAAAATTAGACTATGAAACTAACAGATATGTTATTAGAAAGAATGTAAAAATAAAAATATAGATGAATCAACACCCAGAAGGTACATCAGTACCACAATCATAAAAAAGAGGAGGAGGGAAAAGAAATAAAAAAAGGGGTGAGGGGCGTGGGAGGCCTTGGCTGTGGAGAGTGGAGCCTAGGCAAGGGTGAGGTTTGGGCAGTGGGTGGGGCCAATGCTCAGGACCCAAAGGGCTAGAAAAGGCCCTGGGGGCTGTGGGGGGTGGAGCTTAGGTTCAAGGAACAGAAGGGGCCCAGGTATGTCCCCCACCCCTGGCCTCAGAGGTCAGGGCACCTCACCGGGGAGCCCAACAGGCTTCCTGCTCGAGTGGGCAGGACAAACGCCCTCTCCTCTCCTGCTCCTCCAGTCTGGAGTCTGGGAGGGCTCCTCCCGCTTGCCTCTCCTGATCCCCCCATCCTCCCTCCTATGCCCCCAAGGACCCACATAGCCTGGAGGGGCCCTGGAGGGCAGGTGATTGGCCTGGGAGTTCCGCAGGCTCCCCAAACCTGAGTGGGCTGGCCAATTGCCCTCCCTCTTCTCCCGCTCCTCCCAAAGGGCACCTCCTGCCTTCTTTTCCTTTCCTCCCCTTGGCCTCCTTCCTATGCCCCCAAGGACCCAGGCAACCTGGAGGGGGCTTTGAGGGCAGGGGATTGGCCTGGGAGCTCAGCAGGCTCCTGGGGCCCCAGTGGGCAGGGCAATCGCCCTCCTCCCCTCACCCACTCCTCCCAGGGTGCCCCTCCCACCTGCCTCTCCTAATCTCCCCAGCCTCCTTCCTATGCCCCCAGGACCCACGTTGCCTGTATGGGGCTTTGGAGGTGGGGGAACCGGCCTGCCTCTCCTGATCTCCCCGGCCTCAGGAGGGCTGATCTTGTCTGGCCTCTACTTCTTCTCTCCCCTTGGTCCCCCTACGTCCTACCAGTTCACTCTGGGGTTCCTCCCATGTCCTTGAGGGTCAGAGTCCCCCACCAGCGACTGGCAGGCACCCTAGTTGTGGGAAGACGCTAACTCTGTGTCTTCCCACAATGCCATCTTGACTTCTTCCCCCTTTTCTGTGTATTTTTAAATTACTTTCTTAGTGGTTACTCTAATGGTTACAGTTAACAACCTAAATTTATCACAGTAGCCTACAAAAGCTCTGCTCCTATACAGCTGTGCCTCCCCATCGTTATATTTTTGTTGACACAGATTATGTCTTTATACATTGTGTGCCCTTTATATTATATTATTATATATTAGATTATAATCATTGTTGTATGCATTTGTTTTTTAAGTCATACAGGAAACAAAGTTACAAATTGAAAATATAGTAATACTGGCTTTTTAATTTACCTAGTTAGTTTTACTGGTGTTATTTTTTCTGTGATTTCAAGTTACTGTCTAGTGTCCTGTCATTTCAATCTGGTTGACTTGTTTTAGCATTTCTTCTAGGAAGGTCTACTAGTGATAAGCTCCCTTAACTTTTGGGAATCGCTTATTTTCTTCATTTTTGAAGGTTAGTTTTGCATTTATAGAATTCGTTGACAAGCTTTTTTCTTTCAGCATTCTAAAAATTTCCTCCCAGTCCCTCCAGGCCTTTATGCTGTCTGATGAAGAATCAACTTTTAAACTTATTGAGGATTCTTTCTAAGTGACGAGTTGCTTCTCTCTTGCTGCTTTCAATATTCCCTTTTGTCTTTGGTTTTCACAATTTGATTATAATGCATCTCAGAATGGTAATTTCTTTTGAGTTTTTTTACTTGAATTCTTTGAGCTTCTTGATGTGCAGATTCATGTCATTAATCAGATTTGGGAAGTTTTCTGCCATCATTTCTTCACATATTCTTTCTGCCATTTTCTCTCTTCTCTCCTTCTGAGATCCCCATAATGTGTATTTTTGTAGTCTTTATGGTATCCCAGAAATCGCCTAGTCTCTGGTTTTTTTTGTTTATTTGTTTGTGTAGAACAAATGTTTATTGATGTACAGACATTTTGAGGGGGGCTCAGAGACAGATGTAAACACAGAAACAAGCATCAGCTTTCATGAATATCAAATATTATGAAGCAGAGACAAGCAGCAGAACTCAGGGAGTCCTCCCACCAGCAACTTCCCATGAGCCTGTTCATAAACATGAACACCAAGATCTCTCCCAAAACCTATCTTTAGTAGAGCTCAAAGAGAAGTTCTCATGAAGTCTCTTAACATATTAAGCCAGGTATCAAATTAGTTAGGTCGATTGCAAATCATTTTTAAGTCTATTGAGTTTTACCTTCTGTTTGCTTTGCTTTGTCTTGTTTTTAATTAGTAGCATACACATTTAGTTTTATGTCTTACTGATCAACTTACTCTTATCATTATAAATATTTCCTTTTATCTCTGAAAATAGACTTACAGTTTACTTTGTCTGATATTAGTAGAGCCATACTATCCTTTTTATGCCTAAGGTTAACCTAATGAAGTTTTCCATCCTTTTATTTTCAACCTGTTTGTTCTTTTCTACTTAAAGTGATATATTTTATGTACATCATATAGATGTCTCTTTTTATCTAATCTGAAAATCTAATTGAAGTTGTTAGTCTTATATTTTTTAACAGCTTTATTTGTATACATTAACTGCACGTATCTGATATGTACAATTTGATAACTTCTGTCATATCAACCCTCAAAAGTTTCCATGTACCCTTTATAAACTGTCCTTTTAATATTATTTTTGATATTTATTTAACTCTTCAATTCTTGATGTTTGAATTGCATTTACTCTTTTTTCTCTGTTCATCCTTTCCTTCTCTTTGTAGTTGTTTTTGAAGCAAATAGTTCCATTATTCCTTTTCATGTCCCATAACAGTGTTTTAATTACGCCTGTGCATGTGTGTGGTGTGTTTATTGCTTACTTTAGAGATTCAAGTATGCATATTGAACTTATTACAGTCTGTGATCACAGTGTACTCTCTTACTTCCAAATCTGTTTAAAAATTTTATGGAGAAATATTTGCAAATTCTTCCACTTCACCCTGTTTATCCTCATTGTAATATATTTTACTTCTACCTGTGCCTTAATCTGCAGCTGACCCTTGAACAACACTGGGGTTAGGAGCACCAACCTTCTGTGCAGTCACAAATCTGTATATAACTTCACAGTCAGCCCTCCATGTCTGTGGACTCAACCAGCTGTGGATCATACAGTACTGTAGTTATGTATGTAGTGAAAAAAAATTCATGTATAAGTGGACCTGCACAGTTCAAACCCATGTTGTTCAAGGTTCCACTGTACATCTTCTAGTGTTGTTTTTACTTAAAGAGCTAAGAACTTTAAGGATATACATGATCCGTGGTTAATTGAATCTGTGAGTGTGGGATTACAGATATGGAGAACCTACTGTTAAGTTACATGTGGATTTTCGACTGCAAGAAGGGTCAGTTCCCCTAACCCCCACATTATTCAAGGGTCAACTCTAATTTACTTCGTTACAAAGTATTTTTCCAAAAACAAAACAAAACATTGTTCTTTATATCTAATGGCTCATTTATCCTTACTGTTATTCTTCACTTATTCTTGTTGTACTTGAGATTTCCTGTTAGAATTTTCCTTTAGCCCTTAGCCATTTCTTTTAGCATTTATTGTAGTGAAGATGTGGTAGAGTCTAATTTTTCCACTTTTTTCTTGTTTATTTCATCTTCATTTTTAAAGAATATTGTCGGTAGAAAACCTTTATAGGTGTTTTTTTCCTTTCAGCTCTTTAAAAATGTGATTTCATTGTCTTCTAGCTTTCCTCTTTGTATTGGGCTGGCCAAAAGTTTTGTTTGTTTTTTTCCATAAGATGGCTCTAGTAGCACTTAGTTGTCGTTAACTTCATTCAAAACAATTTTGTTAGCTTGTATGTGCAGCTGTTATATCAGCCTGCATTTTAAAAACGACTTATCAAAATTGGTGAATTTTTGTGTAGCCATTTTAATATTGAAGATGGAAGAAAAAAACAACATTTTTGGCATATTATCCTTTATTATTTCAAGAAAGGTTAAAACACAACTGAAATGCCAGTGCGGTGTATGGAGAAGGTGCTGTGACTGATGAAACATGTCAAAAATGGTCTGCAAAATTTCATGCTGGAGATTTCTCACTGGATGATGCTCCATGGTCAGGTAGACCAGTTGAAGTTGATAGCGATCAAATCGAGACATTAATTGAGAAGAATCAACGTTATACCACACGGGAGATACCCAACATACTCAAAGTAACCAAATAAAGTGTTGACAATCATTTGCACCAGCTTGGTTATGTGAATTGCTTTGATGTTTGGGTTCCACATAAGTTAAACAAAAAACCCCTTCTTGACCATATTTCTGCCTGCAATTCTCTACTTAAACGTAATGAAAGTGTTCCATGTTTAAAACAAATTGTGATGGGCGATGAAGAGTGGATATGTACAATAATGTGGAACAGAAGACATCATGGGGCAAGCAAAATGAACCACTACCAACCACACCAAAGGCTAGTCTTCATCCAAAGAAGGTGATGTTGTATATATGGTAGGATTAGAAGGGAGTCCTCTATTATGAGCTCCTTCCAGAAAACTAAACGATTAATTCCAGCAAGTACTGCTCCAGTTAGACCAACTGAAAGCAGCACTTGATGAAAAGTGTCCAGAATTAGTCAACAGAAAACACCATGGTCTTCCATCAGGATAATGCAAGACCGCATGTTTCTTTGATGACCAGGCAGAAACTGTTACAGCTTGGCTGGGAAGTTCTGATTCATCTGCTGTATTCACCAGATGTTGCACCTTCATATTTCCATTTATTTAGGTCTTCACAAAATTCTCTTAATGGAAAAAAATTTCAATTCCCTGGAAGACTGTAAAAGGTACCTGGAACAGTTCTTTGCTCAAAAAGATAAAACATTTTGGGAAGATGGAATAATGAAGTTGCCTGAAAAATGGCAGAAGGTAGTGGAACAAAAGGGTGAATATGTTGTTCAATAAAGTTCTTGGTGAAAGTGTGAAATGTGTCTTTTATTTTTATTTAAAAACCGAAGGCACTTTTTGGCCAACCCAATATTATGAGAAGTCAGCTGTAGTTCCTATCAATGTTTCCCTTCATGTAATGTCCCTCATTCCCCAGTTATTGAAGTAACATAGAATTACATTGAATTTTCTTCATTTTTTTTCTTTCTGTTCCTAAGACTGGATACTTCAGTTCAACTATCTTTAAGTTTTCTTATTCTTCTGGATGCTCAAATCTGCTGTTGAACATCTCTAGTAAACTTTTAAAATTCCAGTTAGCATACTTTTCAACTCCAGGATTTCTATTTGGTTCTTATTTATAAATTCTCTATTAATATTCCCTATTTGTTGAAATACTATTCTGTCTTTTTCCTTTTGGTTTCTTTTAGGTCTTTGACCACATATAAGCTTTGACCATATGTAAGACAGTGGGTATGGAGTCTTTGTCTAGTAAATCCAATGTCTTCCTGAAGGATGGTTTCTGTGAATTTCTGCTTTTCTTGTGAATTGGCCATACTCTCTTATTTCTGTGCTTGCCTCATAATTTTTTATTGAAAGCTGGATATGTTGAGTATTATAATGTGTAACTGGAAGATACTCCCCTTTTCTATAATTTCTTATTGCTCTTTGAAACAGGGTGTAGTTGTTTAGTGACTTTATTTGTTAAAGACTGTATTTTTTGTCATGTGTGGTCACTGAAGTCTCCATTAAGTTAGTGGTCAACTAGTGTTTTGACAGACTTTTTTTTTTTTCTTTAATTGGAGTATAATTGCTTTACAATGTTGTGTTAGTTTCTGCTGTAAAACAAAGTGAATCAGCTATATGTATACATATATCCGCTCACTCTTGGACTTCCCTTCCCCCCTCCCCCCCATCCCACCCATCTAGGTCATCACAGAGCACCGAACTGAGCTTCCTGTGCTATACTGCAGGTCCCCACTAGCTATCTATTTTACACATGGTAGTGTATTTATGTCAAACCTCATCTCCCAATTCATCCCACCTTCCCCTTCCCCCTCTGTGTCCACACGTCCATTCTCTATGTCTGCATCTCTATTTCTGCCTTGCAGAAATAGATTCATCTGTACCATTTTTCTATGTTCCACATATATGCATTAATATACGATATTTGTTTTTCTCTTTCTGACTGACTTTACTCTGTATGACAGACTCTGGGTCCATCCACATCTCTACAAATGACCCAATTTGGTTCCTTTTGATGGCTGAGTAATATTCCATTGTATATATGTACCATATCTTTATCCATTCATCTGTTGATGGGCATTTAGGTTGTTTCTGTGTCCTGGCTATTGTAAATAGTGCTGCAATGAACATTGGGGCACATGTGTCTTTCTGAATATTGGTTTTCTCAGGGTATATGCCCAGTAGTGGGATTGCTGGGTCATATGGTAGTTCTATTTTTAGTTTTTTAAGGGACCTCCATGCTGTTCTCCATAGTGGCTGTATCAGTTTACATTCCCGCCAATAATGCAAGAGGGTTCCCTTTTCTCCGCACCCTCTCCAGCATTTATTGTTTGTAGATTTTTTGATGATGGCCATTCTGACCAATGTGAGGTGATACCTTATTGTAATTTTGACTTGCATTTCTCTAATAATTAGTGGTGTTGAGCATCTATCTATTCATGTGCCTCTTGGCCATCTGTATGTTTTCTTTGGAGAAATGTCTATTTAGGTCTCTGCCCATTTTTTGATTGCGTTGCTTGTTTTTCTTGATATTGAGCTGCATGAGCTGTTTGTATATTTTGGAGATTAATCCTTCGTCAGTTGCTTCATTTGCAAATATTTTCTCCCATTCTGAGGGTTGTCTTTTCATCTTGTTTATGGTTTCCTTTGCTGTGCAAAAGCTTTTAAGTTTAATTAGGTCTCATTTGTTTATTTTTATTACTCTAGGAGGTGGGTCAGAAAAGATCTTGCTGTGATTTGAGTGTTTCAAACACTTCAAAACACTTCAAAGAGTGTTTTTCCTGTGTTTTCCTCTAAGAGTTTTATAGTCTCCAGCCTTACATTTAGGTCTTTAATCCATTTTGAGTTTATTTTTGTGTATGGTGTTAGGTAGTGTTCTAATTTCATTCTTTTACATGTAGTTATCCAGTTTCCCCAACACCACTTATTGAAGAGACTGTCTTTTCTCCATTGTATAGTCTTGCCTCCTTTGTCATAGATTAGGTGACCATGGGTGTGTGGGTTTATCTCTGGATTTTCTATCCTGTACCATTGATCTATATTTCTGTTTCTGTACCAGTACCATACTGTCTTGATTACTATACTTGTAGCATAGGCTGAAGTCAGGGAGCCTGATTCCTCCAGCTCCGTTTTTCTTTCTCAAGATTGCTTTGGCTATTCGGGGTCTTTTGTGTTTCCATACAAATTGTAAAATTGTTTGTTCTAGTTCTGGGGAAAATGCCCTTGGTAATTTGATAGGGATTGCATTGAATCTGTAGATTGCTCTGGGTAGTGTAATAATTTTCACAGTATTGATTCTTTCAATCCAAAAACATGGTATATCTCTCCACCTATTTGTATCATCTTTAATTTCTTTCATCAGTGTTTTATAGTTTTCCGAGTACAGGTCTTTTGCCTCCTTAGGTAGGTTTATTCCTAGGTATTTTATTATTTTTGTTGTGATGGTAAATGGGATTGTTCCCATAATTTCTCTTTCTGATCTTTCATTGTTAACGTATAGGAATGCAAGAGATTTCTTGCCTTAATTTTGTATCCTGCAGCTTTACCAAATTCATGGATTAGCTCTAGTTTTCTGGTGGCATCTTTAGGATTTTCTATGTATAGTATCATGTCATCTGCAAACAGTCACAGTTTTACTTCTTTTCCAATATGTATTCCTTTTATTTCTTTTTCTTCTCTGATTGCTGTGGCTAGGACTTCCAAATGCCTGCAAGCAGAAAGAAAATTTGCCATGTTTGCAGCTGAATTCTGTGTTTGTGTGCCAAGGCATACCTTCAGCATTCACCCAGGCATTTTGCAACTCTGCCTTTGCTTGCACAGAGCTTGAAGATCTGCCAGATGTGAGAGCTTAGGGCCTTTTCAGATCTCTTCTGAGTATGTCTCCTTTTGCATCTAGCCTTCTAGTTTTCCAGTAACACGTGGAAACATTGCAAAGCTCTTATTCCTTAAAACAGTTTACTCCCTAGCTTTTCGCCAAGACTCTAGGATGTCTATTAAACAATATAGACAACTGATATCCTTTGCTCCTGGCTTCAGTGGTTGTTTCATTTGCCTTTCATTTGCCTTTAAATGCCCTCCACTTAGCTATTTCTCTGAGAGATTTCTTAGGTGAAAAAAAGATAAACCCTTTCTGTTAGTCCTTCAGGGAGCCTTCAGAGAGGTCAAAGCAGGCATCCACAGTTCTTTGAGTATGAAGTCTTCTCTGCTCCCTCTGGCACTGGGACCCTGTACCAGGAATGCAGCCTGCTATCTTCAGGACTATCACCAAACCATTAGGGGTTGGGGGGAGGAGGGATGAAGCAAAGATAAAGTAAAATGCCAGAAAGCTCTCCTACCAAGTATTCATTGCATTGTTTGATCAAGCATTTGTTTGGTTGCAGTAAACCTTTGTTTCCCAGATTTTTGTTCAAGTTGATTATAAGTAGTTTCCCGGTTTTATTTGTTTGTTTTCCTGTGTTTCTGTGGAGAAACTGCCTTTGGAGTTTGCAACTCTAGCATTTTCTTACCATTACCTACAAAGGTTTTTATGGCCCATGTGAATGTGGCATATTTTTGATACACAGGCCTCCCTCTTCTCCAGGAATCCTTAAATTATCTTATCAATATGAATGTCAGAGAGGGCTTTACCTTAAAAACAATCGTCATTAAATATTTTGAGGATATGAAAGTGTTCTTCAGAATTGCATAGCATACTATCACATTTTAGTACTTTTGGGTACCATTAATCAGCTTTATATTATGGCAGACTTTTACATTCAACCTTGAAGGAGAAATTTACAGTTGAACAATGCTGTTGCCACTATTAAGATCAGTTTAAATCTGCAGTTACCAAATTGAGTTCCTAAATCTGAGGTACCCTGGGATGCCAAAATGAATTCACGAGGGTACAACAGGATATTTTAAGTTTTTGAGGGAAACACAGTATTACTTCACTTCCTACCATCATCATTAATCTACTGGCTTCAAGGTAGTTGGAGTTTCAGCATTAGGTCGAATGACATGCCTTCTGATTATGTCACATATTGATGAAGCTGGGTGTTCCTGGTTTTTCCTTCACTGCTATAATGATAAATACTATGGGAAATCAATGTGGAATAGAAGATAAGGGTGACACTTTCAAATCTAATCCCAAAGTTTGATAAGTTACACAGTGCCCAATAGATACACACATCTCATTAGGAAGTGATCATGGTTATTTAAGAATGAAATAAGATTACTTTTTTCTTTCAAATTACGTGTATTATTTTTCAAATAGTTATTAATTTGTTACAATATCTTATGAAACAGAACTGTTAGGTACATTGTTCAGACTAGAAGCACAATGAAAAAATTGAGACATTAGGGTATCATGAAACGAGAAAGCTTGGGAACCTCTGTTCTAAATTCTCCATTGTATTTTAAATATTTATTATTTAAAGCATTTATCTTATGAGGTATCACCTCACACTCGTCGGAATGGCCATCATCCAAAAAATCCATAAGCAGTTAATGCTGGAGAGGGTGTGGAGAAAAAGGAACCCTCCTACATTGTTGGTGGGAATGTAAACTGGTACAGCCACTATGGAAAACAGTATGGAGGTTCCTTAAAAAACTGAAAATAGAGCTACCATATGATCCAGCAATCCCACTGCTGGGCATATATCTGGAGAAAACCATAATTCAAAAGATACATGCACCACAATATTCACTGCAGCACTATTTACAATAGCCAGGACATGGAAGGAACCTAAATGTCCATCAACAGAGGAATGGATAAAGAAGATGTGGTCCATATGTACAGTGGAATATTACTCAGCCATAAAAAAAGAACGAAGTAATGCCATTTGCAGTGACATGGATGGACCTAGAGATTGTCATATTAAGTGAAGTAAATCAGACAGAGAAAGACAAATATCATGATATTGCTTATATGAGGAATCTAAACAAAGGGTACAAATGAACTTATCTACCAAACAAATAGAGTTACAGACGTAGAAAACAAACTTATGGTTACTGGGGGAAAGGGGGAGTAGGGATAAATTGGCAGATTGGGACTGACATATACACACTACTATATATAGAATAGATAACTAATAAGGACTTACTGTATAGCACAGGGAACTCTACTCAGTACTCTATAATGGCCTATATGGGAAAAGAATCCAAAAAGAGTGGATATATGTATATGTATAGCTGATTCATTTTGTTGTACACCTGAAATTAACACAACATTTTAAATCAGCTGTACTCCAATTAAAAAAATAAGTAAATAAAATAAAGCATTTATGTTTCCAGCCACATCTTCTATAACTCCTACCATGAATCTTCTATTACAATTAATCTGGTTAGTGCAGAGTGCCTATTTAATGTCTTTGACTTATTATCCATTTCTTACTATTTTTTTTTAAAATCAAAACTGGGATATAGACCTATGAAGACCTTGTCGTCTACCTACATGTAATCTTAACCCCTATCACAAGATACTTTATACACTCAGTAGATATTTGGTAAATGTCATTTGATAATAAGGCAGGGACTGTACATCCAAGTTTCACCATCTTATGGCTCAGGGCTGAACATGTTTTTAATATTCAAGAATTTCAGAATGATCTGTTGGTTAAAATATCGTTGTTACTTTAGAAAAGTAATAAAGCCGCATTTTTGAAAATCAGCTGATATGGCTGGAAATTATTTTCCTTTTCTATTCTGGTTGGCTGCTCTTCCCAACTCTTTAACCTCTTTTTAGTTCTCTCTTTCCTTGTTCTTCATTCCCTTAATGAACTTTACTCATAGTGATGTAAATCACCAGTCTAAAAGTAAGTATCTTATAATTCTTAAGATATTTTTTTTTAAATTCCTTTAAAAATTAAAAATTTTTTTTTTTAAAATTCCTTTATCTACCAGACCTTAAACTAAATATGGAGTTAACTAGGAAGAGAAATAGTAGTGGTATTAATAAAGGATTAGACATGATAAAGTGTTAGCATAGATAAGTAGTAGGAGTATTTACTGGCCTGAGTTTTTACTGTATGCTATTATTTGTGGTTTATCTCATTTATACTCTGGTTTCTTTCGTGGTTGTATGATTATAATACTAAAATTTGCAAATTACTTTGATATAAAGTATAATTTAATTTTTAGTCCAAATTTTGAGACATTTACTAGTTTTTATAAAAGAAGATTCCTCAGAATTAAAGAAAAGTTAATTGTACCAAGATGAAATACTGAATTAGTAAAATTGATATAAAACAGTTTTTCCAGAAAGTTAAAAGAAATAAAAAAGTATTTAGTCCTAATGGAATTTTAGCTATTGCTTATGAATACAAACATTTATTTTTTGGATTTGCTTGTTTTTAAAATTTCATATTATGGGTCATAAAAGTAAAAAATGTAATTTTAAGCCACTTCTTACATGGTTATATGCAATAGCAATTGTGTCACCTCATAAAAGAAAGAAACTTCTAGATAATAAAGATCTTAAATCCCTCCAGGTTTTATTCCAAATGAAAGCAGGTGTTGAACATTGTCATCTCCTAATACATTGAAATTACTAAAATCTTTAATAAGCTATATGCTACCGGGGTTTGAAGTAGTAACCAGATGTTTACAGTTTTCCCAGGATGACTTTTACATCTGAGCATTTATAGTGGAAATGAACTAAGTTTGCTACCTTAACAACAACAAAAAAACAAATAAAACACACAGACACAAGTTGCTTCTTTTGAACCAGAATTGAAATGATTTCCGTTATACTTAATCTGCCTTAATACTTTACAGTAAGATAAGATTTCCATAGCCTAACCAAACGTAAGATTGAAGTTTCCCCTCATGTTTAGAATCTTTATTGGGACATAATTTATACACTATAGTATATAAATTTTCACCGATTTTAAGTATAGTTTTAAATTTTTAGGAAATACATATACTTGAGCCACCATTATCAATATCCAGTTTTTAGAACATGTTTTATTGCACATATTTAAAGTGTATAATTTGACAAGTTTTGTCATCTATTTAAAGTCTTGAAACTATTACCACAATCAAGATAATTATATCCATCATCCCCAAAAGTATCCTCGTGTGCCTCTATGTAATCTCTCTTTCTTGCTCTTCTCATGCTTTCCTTCCCCACACCTGTCCCCAGGCAATCACTGGCTTGTTTCTGTCACTAGATATTAGTTTTCACTTTGTAGAATTGTATATAAATTGAATCATACAGTGCATACTCTTTTTTTTGTTGGGGGTGGGAATCTGGCCATTTCACTCTGAATAATTCCTTTGATATTTGTCTATGTTGCATGTATCAGTAGTTCTTTTCTGTTTATTATTGGTAGTATTCAGTTGTGTGAATATACCATAACTAGTTTATCCATTCACCTGTGATTGATACTTGGGTTGTTTCCATTTTGTACTTTTTTCAAATATAGCTGCTAATAAGATCCCTGTATAGTTTTTGTGTAAACATAGATTTCACTTCACTGGGATAAATACTTAGGAATTGTGTGGATGGATCACATGGTAATTTGCTGATAATGGGTTCTTTATCCATTTTTATATTTGAAAAAGCTTCATTTTTGAAAGAAATTTTCAGTAGACTTAGAATTTTAAGTTCATGGTTTGTTTCCTCAGTACTTTAAAGATATTGCTTCTCTGTCTTGCTTTCATTGTTTCTAATGAGAAATCTGCTGCTGTCCTAATCTTATATGTACATGTCATTTTTTCTGGCTGCTTTTAATACTTTCTCTTATTGTTTGTTTTGAGAAATTTGATTATGTTATGCTTTGGTGTAATTTACTTATTTTTCTTTTGCTCGGTGTTCATTGAACTTCTTGGATACTTCTTAGGTTTATAGTTTTCACTACATTAGGCAATTTTTCAGTCATTATTTTTTCAAATATATTTTCTGTTCCCTATCCTCTTTGCTTTTCATCAGGGACTTCAAGTACACATGTATTAGGCCACTAGAAGTTAAACTCACAGCTCACATATGTGCTGGGTTTTGCCCTCCAAATCTTTGCTTTCTGTCTTCTATTTTTGATCATTTCTGTTGCGCTGGCTTCAAGTTCAGTAGCCTCTACTTTTGCAATGTGTAATGTGCCACCAATCCCATCCAGTTTTGGGGTTTTTAAGAAGAATCTCAATGTTATTTTCATCTCTAGAAATTTGTTTTGTGTTTTTCTGACTTCTTCAGTGTCCCTGTTCAACTTTTTGAACAGATGGAATATATTTATAATAACTGTGTGAATGTGTGCTAATCCTAACATTTATATCAGTTTTGTATTGGTTTTCATTTTATTTTTTTAATGGGTCCCACTTTTCTGTTTCTTTGCTTCCCTGGTGTGATAGACAGAATATTAAGAATGACCCCCAGAATCCCTCCCCCATGAATATGATGGGGTATCACTTCTGTGATAATATTACATTACATGGCAAAGGAGATTTTTGCATATGTAATTTAGGTTACTAATCAGTTGACTTTGAGTTATCGTAAAGGACAGTTATATGGGTGGGCTTAATAAAATCACATGAGCCCCTTAAAAGTAGAAAATTTTCTCTGGCCAGTGGCAGAAGGGGAAGTCAGATATGAATCATAAAAAGGATTTTATGTGCCATTGCTGGCATAGAGATGGGGGGGCGGTCACATGACGAGGGATGCAGGTCCACTCTAGAACTTGAAAACAGCCCCTGGCTGTCAGCCAGCAAGGAAATAGGATCCCTATTCTTACAGCTGCAGGAAACTAGATTCTGCCAATACCCTGAATGAGCTTAGAAGCAGGTTCTTCTTTAGAACTTCCAGGTAAGAGCCTAGCCTGGCAGACACAATGATTTCAGCCTTATGAGATCTTTGACAGAGAATGCAGACCAGCCCACTCAAACTCTGGCCTACAAAACTGTTAGATAATAAATGGGTGTTGTTTTAAGCCACTACATTTGTGATAGTTGGTAATGCAGCAATAGAAAACAAATATACCTGATAATCTCTGATTAAATGCCAGACATTTGGAATTTTAGCTTGTTAGGTGCTGGGTATTTTTGTATTCCTACAAATATTACAAATATTACAAATATTTTTGAGCTTTGTTCTGGGTCATAGTTAGGTTACTTGGAAACAGTTTGATCTTTTGGGTAATGCTTTTAAGATTTGTTATGTGGGACTAGAGCATCATTTAGTCTAAGGGTAACTATTCTCTACTCCTGGGGCAAGACTGAAGACTTGGTCTGGAGAACCTTCTGCACATCTCAGGGATTCTGTCTCTGGACAGCTGTATTTTTTCCTTTACTCTGCCTGTGAAATCTCGCCACCTCAGTCAGTTCAGCCTCAATACTCTCAGTTCTGTCTCCTTAACTCAGGTAGTCCACTTGGCTCCACCTGAGTTCTCCCTCCCTGTGCTGTGTCCTAGATATTCTCAAGGTAGTAAGCAATCTTAGGACTCTTCTCTCAGGGATCACTGTTCTTCATTGCCTGATGTCCCTTTCCTTTAACACTGTTTTCTTCATATTTTTTGTCCGATTATTTTTTTTTTGGTTGAGTTGAGATTAAATACAGACTTTTTTACTTTGTTGAAAGAGTCCTTTGGTTACTTTTAAATAATTAAAAAATTAAGTTTTAATTATTTAAGTTTAATAGGACAGCTTCTACCAGGAAATACTCTTTCTAAAGTGCTATACTATGGGCAGTATCTAAAATTTTAATACTGAGGCACCATTTAAAATTTTAATACACTAAGTCTAGCCCAAATGATGACAAAGCCATATCTCCAGATGCCTAAGCTCACAGTTCCTCATTTTCATTTGAACACTTTTAGTTTGTATTTGCCTAAGGAAATTATAATTACTTTATGCTTAGATAATTATAGCCCATAATTATTTGACTAACTAAACTATTAAAGTGAGAAGATAATGTTATTTTACATCTCAAATAGAACAGAACTCCATCTACTTATGCCAAAAAAAACCCCCTATAGTCCTTTCCTGTGTTAGCTATATAACTATTAAACACAACTGTTATTTACATTGTCAGATTTCCTTGTTTCTAATTTCTTTATGTTTATTTTAGTAGGCATATTATTTAGTTTTATGTTTCCCTCCCACATGTTTTATCCACATAATTCTGTAATTTTTCCATGGAATTATAGAAATGAGTATTCAGATACACAGGAAGTTTAAGTAACTAGTTTTGTTCTATGCCCGACAGCTGGTGCTGTTCTTTCTATACATTTTTTATAGTTGTTTTAATTAAGAATTTTTAATAGGTTTCTCTAAATAAAGCAGTAAAGATGATAGTTACCTCGAAGATGCTCTGGAAGAAGAGATTTTGTTATTTTAGCAGATATTTTTCCCCCCTATTTCTGAATAGGTAACAACGACATCATTTTATATGTTGAGTATTGATGTTTTCTTATTTGATATTTGTTCATGCTACAGGTACTTTGGAAGTTCGTCTAATGGGCTGTCAAGATATCCTAGAGAATGTCCCCGGACGGTCAAAAGCAGCATCGGTTGCACTACCTGGTTGGAGTCCAAGTGAAACCAGATCATCTTTCATGAGCAGAACGAGTAAAAGTAAAAGTGGAAGTAGTCGAAATCTCCTAAAAACCGATGACTTATCCAGTTCAGTAATCAGATTTTTTTATCAATCATGTAACAAATTAAAGGACCTATACAAAGGGCTGAGCAGTGGGGACAGAGAAGAGTGAGACGAGTTAGAGTTGGACAACAAACTTTAAAATTATGATTTCCATAATTTAAATTTAAAATATCAAAAGCTATAATGACAGGAAAATTTAAAAGACTACAAAATTTACCCTGCTGAAAATATGTTAGAAAACTGAATGACATATAATATTAATTCTTTTGGAATAATGAAATATTGAACATCTTTATGTCAAACTCTTTGTGTCACATCTTGATTCTTTTAATGGTATAATGACACCTCTAAACTAACGTTGAAATTTTGATAGCTAACCACTGAACTAAACATGTTTAACTAGGACTGGGTCCCAGAAGTAAACTGAAATGGGGCAGTGGGTAAAGGTGGTAAAGTAAAATGGGAGAGGTTTATGAAGTACTTTGGAGACACTGTAAAGTAATCATAAACTATGATGTAATTATACAACTGGTGGAAAAGGCATGTGACAATTCAGCCTAGTACAGTATGTCTGTGCTTTCCTGTATCTAGAGAGAGACTTTAGGAAAAATGTGAAAATAAAAATTGTTTAAGGTAACAACATTAATAAATAGCAAATGTAGAGAGAGAAAAACTGGATGACTGATATTGACATATAAATATACACACACACCTGACAAACAATTACTGGTCACCTGTTAGTCCTTTCAGTTACATTTTAATATAAACGAAATAGCGATTACTATTTGTGTTTTTGTGAAACACAAAGGATAACTTGGGAGGGTCTAGTGGGAGTGTATATATAAAACTAGCCATTTAAGATTCAAAAGCTTCAGTAGTGAGTAAGAAAAACTTATTTTCAAAGGATCATAAGACTTTTGTTGATATTAAACAGTGGCATTTCTATTTTAAAGGTTTTAAAATATTTAAGCAAGTTTTAAATTGTAATTACAGATGATGTCTGTGCAGTTTTGAAGCTAGATAATACTGTGGTTGGCCAAACTAGCTGGAAACCCATTTCCAATCAGTCGTGGGACCAGAAGTTTACACTGGAACTAGACAGGGTAAGATGAGAAACTTTTTACTTGAATTTTCATTATATTTATAATTCATTTTTAATGTAAATTTTGTTTTAGAAGACTTTGGTAAGTTTTATTCTTAACAGCATATAAGAAGGACCTAGGTATTTTTGACATTTCTCATCTGATGAGGTATACATAAATCTACCTTATCAGATTGCTGCAGGAGTTTTCATTTGTGCAGTGATTTGAAAATGTATACTTTGTACTACCCTGAAAGATCAGCAATCAGGTGACATCTAATATTGAAATTTTTTTTATTTTAATAGTGTGCTCTCTGACAACTAAGGTGATTCTTCTGACTCACCACTTGTTGGTTATATTATCAAAGCTGGATTTGAAGTGAGCTATTGTGCTCAGACAACCATTCCTCCATGTATCTCAGTGGCTTTCATGAATAATGTGAGTGGCTAGAATGCAATCTGTAGCTGTAGAACCCAGCAGAAGTTAACTTGGTCCACAGTAGATTTAAATCCACGATGATAACTTTATTATTTAGATTCTAATCTATCCGTTGGGGTGTGGGAAGAAAATATTAAAACTTAATCATAATTTTATCTAAAAAATAAGAAAGATATTAAGCTTTTTATCATTTAGTATTCAGATTGATGGTACATATGTCATTTTAAAAATTACATATATGGGGGTGGCGGTGGGGGTGGAATGAATTGGGAGATCGGGATTGACATGTATACACTAATATGTATAAAATGGATGACTAATAAGAACCTGCTGTGTAAAAAACTAAAATAAAATAAAATTCAAATATAAAAAAATAAAATTAAAATTACATATATTAGTGAGAGCAGATTTACAGTGCTTATTGATGATGTGAGGTGGCAATTACTGCTCTGGCCTCTACTTTTAAAATACTTTTTCCAGTTTATTTTTTTCTGTCTCACAGCCAGTATCTTAATCAGGCCCTCATCATTGCTTTTCTTGGTTCACATACTGTGTCTGACACATAAATATTAAATGTACTTGAACAAAATGCTTAACTTTTTATGTATACCAGTTTCCTTATCTTTAATACTATCTACCTCACTGAAATGTGTGAGGATTAAATCCATGTAAAAATCTTAGGCTAGTGGTAGGAACTCAATTAATGTTGGCTATTTTTACTAAAGTAATTTACTAACTAATCTCCATGTGTCTGAGAACCAGACTGATCTTCAAAGAATAATACTTTCATCTAGGCATTCATTCTCTAGTTTAGGATCATTCATTTAATTCATTAAAAATTATTATGAAATTATTTGTTCATTTATTCCTTGATGCATACTGTATTCCAGGCACTTCCAGGTGATAGATTAGCAACAAACAATATAAACAAGATCTCTCCAGATTTCCTTAAGGAACTTATACCTCAGTGGCTTCTCAGTATATGTCTGATTATTTGCAGACTTTTTACCATTACGTCTGAAACTGTGTATGATTTCAGTTAAAAAGATATTGAGGACATTGAATACTAGGCTAAGGTGTTTATACTTGTTGGTAGTGGGGATGAGAGAGACATAATGGAAAAATTGATCTTGGGGTATGTATGAAGAATGAATTTGAAAGAATAGAGACTAAAGGCATATAAATTGGCAGGAGGTTACTCCAGTGCTACAACTGTAAGGTGAAGAGAACTTGAAGTAAAATGTGGCAGTAGGAATAGAAAGAAAGAGATATATATATAGGAATTGCTGTAATGGAACTCTTAGGCTTAATAGTCAGTGATTTTCTGTTCTGTGTCAGGCACCATTCTAGATGCTGGTTATGATTGACCAAAATAGTCAAAGTCCCTATATTTATGGACCTTATATTCTAATGAGGGAAGACAAATAGTTAACGAGTTTTTTTTTGTTAAATCTTCAAGTGCAATGAAGGAAGTAAATAAAGTATTGTAAATAAGGGGGTGGGGGCTATTTTAGGTAGAGGACATAATTAGGGAAAGTCTCTTTGAGGAGGCTACGTCTGACTTGAAACCAATGGGGGGAAAGTTGCCAGACTTACAAAGATCCAGGTAGAGTGTTCCCAGCAAAGGAGAAAAAACATACAACGCCTTGGGGTAGGAGAAAACTTGATGTGTTGCAAGAATAAAAATCATGAACAGAGATCAGTGTAAAGAAGTAAAAGAGCAGAGGCAGGTGGGTGTCAGATTACTAGGGTCTTTATAGTCAATAAATTAGAAGATAGTGAAGGACTTTTAATAGGGGATTTTTCATCTTCTGATTTAGATGATCAAATAGAAATAATATAAATATAGAAGCTAATAAAAGAGTTAGCAGCCCATAATGGGAAAGAGTTTATAAAGAAAGAATAAAAAGGTCTAACAATCAAATCTTAAGTAGTGTTCCAAGTATAGGAGGAGAAGGAAGGTTTGCCAAAGAGAAATAGAAAACTCTGGGTTGGATCAGATCATACCCTAGATCAGATCTTAACCTTATAAAAGCTTATCGAGTGAAGAGTTGCTGGAATGGTGAGGTGATGAAAATCCTGTTACATATGGAACTTTTGAAGGAAAATGGGATTTAAAATCTATTAAAGAAGAGATTTAACAAAGATTTGGTAACTCTTTAAAGTTAAAAGGAGGAACACGTAAAACAAGAATTAAACTAGTGATAGCAATGAGATTTCCTTTTGTGTGTGTTGACTCTGATGGCTTGGTGGTAACTTTCTGGAGCTCACTGTCAAGGTTTACTGGATGGGTCCTTGTTTATGCTGATCAAGTAGCAGTGTTTGCCAGATGCTTGGAAAAGGGGCAAGTGGTAAGCCGTAGTACAGGTTCCTTCCATCCTTGGATTGACTGTATACTTTGTGGGTGTGGAAGACAAAGCAGAAGTCAATGATGGCAGATTTCATTTCAGTACAAAGAATAGTACTATTAAAAAATGAACTGAGCTGCTGTAGTAAGTTCTCTCTCAGTAAAGTTTTTTTTTAACTTTTTATTTTATATTGGGGTATAGTTGATTAACAAAGTTGTGTTAGTTTCAAGTGTACAACAAAGTGATTCAGTTATACATGTATGTATTCTTTTTCAAATTCTTTTCCCAATTAGGTTGTTACAGAATATTGAGCAGATCTCCCTGTGCTATACAGTAGGTCCTTGATGGTTATCCATTTTAAATATAGCAGTGTGTACATGTCAATCCCAAACTCCCTAACTATTCCTCCCTCCCACCCTGCCCCCCGGTAACCACAAATTAGTTCTCTAAGTCTGTGAGTCTGTTTCTGTTTTACATAAGTTCATTTGTATCTTTTTTTTTATAGATTCCACATATAAGCAATGTCATACAATATTTCTCTTTCTCTGTCTGACTTACTTCACTCAGTATGACAGTCTCTAGGTCCATCCATGTTGCTGCAAATGGCATTATTTCATTCTTTTTAATGGCTGAGTAATATTCCATTGTGTATATGTACCACATCTTCTTTATCCATTCCTCTGTTGATGGACATTTAGGCTGTTTCCATGTCTTATCTATTGTAAACAGCGCTGTAGTGAACGTTGGGGTGCATGTATCCTTTCGGACCATGTTTTTCTCCGGGTAATGCCCAGGAGTGGGATTGCAGGATCATATGGTAGCTCTATTTTTAGTTTCTTAAGGCTCTCTCAATAAAGTTGAATGAGCAACTCATATAAGAGAGATTTAAGGGAATTGTTGTATCAGAAAAAGATTACACTTCCAAGATTTTTTTCAAGTCTGATATTTTCTGTTTTTCAACTCTGATTTTTTTTCAGCTCTGATATTTGCTAGAACTAGTATTGTTACATGCTGTAAATTAGCTGTTTAATTAAATAGTTAGACCAATATAATTCAGTCAAGCCCACCAGAGAGGGAAATGCAGTTGAGGTTGTTAGTGTATATGGATATCATTATATACATGTCTTGTTATATTTGCATCTTCCTTCTAAACTGTGAATACGTGTAATATTTATGACTCTAAAATGTTTCAGTTTCCATTCATTCTTAAATTAATAGGTTTGCTATAACATTGGTCTTGAAGCCAGACAAACTGGATTCACTTACTTATTAGATATTTGATGGTAGACAAGATACATAACCTTACTACTGGGCATTTATTTCACCATCTCTAAAATGGGGATAAAATATAATCCTTACAGGACTGTTAAGAAGAAATGCTTTGTGTTGCCTGGCACATTTAGCTACTCAGTGACTTTAGTTCTTTCTTTAGCCCTAGGCTGTGACATGTGGCTATGAATTTGAGTATAATGGAAGAGCATGTTAAGTAATGGGAAATTAACTGGTTGAATGTCATTTTCTTTCATTTCAGAGCCTATTTAAAGTAATTATAGGATTTTAATGAGTGTTATGATCAAAATGAAATTTAAGACATTTATTGTTAAAGGGAAAATGGCTGGTTAGAAGATTTCTCTTGTAGCCAGGTTATTGTGTTAGAGTTTTGTATTTAAAATAGAACTTAAAAGTAGTTAAGTGTCTTGCCATCATTTTATAATTAAGGAAACTGAGAACCATAGTGATTACATATTGATAAATTTCAGAGCTGGTACTAGACCTCGAGTGTCCTTCAAACCGCTCTTTCCTCTGTGGTGATTTGTATGAGATAGAAAGTTAATGGCAAAAAGGAGGAAACAGCAGAAGACGATGAAAGCCTGGTAAAGAGAAAATAATTTAATATTACCCAAGCTACAAGCTTAGAAAACTAGAAAGACTGATAACTGTTGATTGGTTGTTTTTACTTGCACTTTTAATTCTCACCTAAAATTGTTTTTCTTCTTCATGGCATCAGACTTTCTTCCCACTTTGGAGTAACCCTCCCTTAAAAACGTTGAAGACACTGCATAGCTAAGTAAAGCTGTTCTCCCAGAGGCCAGTTAGACCTTCTGGGTTCCTGATATGCATGTTATGTATCCCTAATTGGATTATAAGCTCCTCTTTGGAGTCCACATTCCTTATTGTGATAAATCCTTCTGTTTACACAGTACATTTTACTTTTCATGTGCTTTTTTTAGTCTTTTACTTTATTCCTTATATTTATAGAATATTTATTTATAGAAAATGTTTATAGAAACATTTATAGAAAATATTATTTTAAACTGACATGTTCATGCTCAGTATTTTGCCTCAAATGTCAAGTTTCTTTCCTATGACATTCTGGAACTAAGTTGTCTATACTGTTTCTATCCTTTCCAAAATACAAAAATTCATAGGACTTTTTATTTATTTATTTTTTATTTTTGGTCACGCCACGTGGCTTGTGGGGTCTCAGTTCCCCAACGAGGGGCTGAACCCAGGCCATGGCAGTGAAAGCCCAGAATCCTAACCACTGGGCCACCAGGGAACACCCAGATAGGTCTTTTTTGAGTTTTGAGATACTATAGAAATTATCTAGATCTAGAATGATCTAGAAAAGTTCAGTTATGTTCCTGGGAGCTCAGGGCTCTGCAGAATTATTTCAGATGGCAACACAGACCTTTTTTTTTTCTTTTTGTTTTGAGATTCTGGGTAAGATGTCATTTGGAATTTGCCGCTTTAAAAAAAAAAAGTTTTGAAAATTGCTGGTGTAATCCAGCCCCCTCATTTCACAGATTAATAAGGATATTATTATGG
The DNA here is from genome assembly GCF_039906515.1 of Pseudorca crassidens. NCBI lineage: Eukaryota > Metazoa > Chordata > Mammalia > Artiodactyla > Delphinidae > Pseudorca > Pseudorca crassidens. The sequence goes on from NC_090297.1 coordinate 77,871,270, forward strand.
CCTAGGGGTTAAATAACTAGCCTGAGCTATAATCTAGGATTCTGAAGTGTCCTGTCAGTTCTGTGTTCTTTCTGTTATCAGGTTACCCTTTTTATATTTTCTTATAAAATTTGTTCTTTCTTAATGTTTATTATAAACACAGTAGCTATGTAATTTCACATTTTTTCTGAATTCCCGAAGCCCTCCTGCTGTAAAAGTTTAATCCTCCCATGAGAGATTGAAATAAAAAGCAGGACCCTTTATATCTAACCTTTTCCCATTCACATTTCCTTTTGATTTACTTTGCTAATGTAATAGAGAACAATCTTTATGAATATTAGAAACAGGATGAACTGAAACTTAGAAAAATTTTAGCAGGAGCCAGTTCTGTTAAGAGCAGAGTACTAGAGAACGTTCACTGATCAATGGAAAAGGAAGAAGAGAACATCCAGGAAGTGAGAGCCAGTAAAAATGTAATAGGGTTAATAGATTAGAAGTAACAGTGGCATTGAAGGACCAGTGGATGTTGAGGGACTAGAAAGAGTGAGCTAGTAGAATGTTAGGAGGTGATGGTCAGAGAGAAGGATTCAAACAGCTGAGATTGTGGAAAGATTGTAGATATTGGTAGGAGTGAGAGGCTAAGGTATCCAAGAACTCAAGGGATTCTTATTATTTATTGGTTTCACATTTTCAGAAATTGCCTATACATACTACTCTTAAACCATCCACACTCCTATCCTCATTCTTCCAAATAATTAGGTTAAATCAGTAACTCAGTGTTTATATTATTATGACTATGTAAATATTGTTTACAGATGAACCATGTTCCATACCATGATTACATTCTCTTTTTAGTACCAAGACTCACTTTGGGCAAATAATTGCCCTTTTTTTAATTGTTTATTTTGTTTTGCTTTGCTTAGTTTTCTATATACCTATCCTTTATCACCAGAATCTCCAGAAGGACTCTAGAATAACTCTATATAGGCAGTTGTATCAGCAAGCTGTCAGTCATCCTGGGACCCACTCTACTCCCCAGCAACATCCTTTCTGGAGCCTTACATCTTTCTGCTCCAATTTAAATGACTGCCATATAGCTTTTATCTTTCACCATAATCCTATTGGATCACCTGAGTCTTGAATTTCTCTTTCAGCTTTCTTGTTTTACTTCCTCATTTTGGTGGATCATATCCCACATTTACATGCTGAGAAAAGAGTGAATGAAAGTTTTAGAGATCTTGCATATCTGAAATATCTTTATTCTGCTGTCATGCTTGGAGTCTAGAATTCTAGGTTGGAGATTATTTTCATTAAGAATTTTAAGGAATTGTATTCTAGTATTGTAGTTGAGATTGCTTACGTGTCTTTGATTTCTAATCTTTGATTTTGATTTGCTTTTTCTTTTTTAAAGATTTAAAGATTTTTATCTTTTTTTCCCTGGGGTTCTGTGATTTCTTAATGGTGTACCTTAGGCGTAGGTGGTTTTCACTCTTTGTGATACTGTGTGGCACCTTCAGTTTTGAAAGCTCATTCTTCAGATTTGAGAAATCGCATTTATTTGATAATTTCCTCTTCATTTTCAGTGTCTCTCTTGCTAATTGAACCTTTTAGATTGACCCTCTGATTTTCTTATCTTTTATCTATTGTCTGTCAGTGTGTCTTTTTGTTCTGCTTTCTGGGAAAGTTTGATACTTTTATTTGCCAAGATTTGATTGACAAACTTATATCTGATATTATATTTTTAATTTCTAAAAGTTTATTCTTTTAAATATCTTGTTTTCCTCTCACGGGGATAATATCCTCTCTTACATTTTAGAGGATATCAGTTTTACGTTTTCTTCTCCCTGAATTAATTGTCTTTATTTATCCTGAGATCCATTTCATAATCTCTGTTTATCATATTGCAGATTTGGTGAAATATATGGCCACCCTTGGCTGTCTTAAAATGAGCCGTTAAGAAAATGATGGGAAGTTTTGTATGTGGGGCTCTTCCTTACCCAAGTTCTGAACTAGTTAAAATAAAGAAAGGTGTGACTAATGGAAAGTAAAATGTCATTATGAGCTGATATTTGAAAGTGTGGTTGGGTGTGCAACAATAATGGGGCTATACTCAGTCCCTTAGATCATTGTGGGCTCCAGCTCATATAAAACTTAAGGCATAGCAGAGAAAAACAAATTGTATACTTCCATTTAACAGCCCAGCTCTCAAGGAAGGAAGGAAGAAATGGACTGGATTATTCATGTCCAGTTTCTCTCCCAGTCTTTTATCAGATAACTCACTCCAGGAGATGAATAAGAGGGTTAAGGTGGAGACCTAGATATTTAGGAGAATAATGAAAATTATTCCTCATAGAAACCATGATAATGAGCAAGATGCTTTCCTCCCTATAAAAGGATAAAAATGCATGCAAACATCTAAATGGGGTGTGAAACATCTTAATATAGAACAAGCCATAGAATAGAAATACAAAGAAATTTTAATTTCTTCCATGTGTGAGCTAACATTCAGCATACTACTGTTGTTTTTGGCTGTACCACGTGGCTTGCAGGATCTTAGTTCTCTGACCAGGGATTGAACCCAGGCCATTGCAGTGAAAATGCCAAGTCCTAACAACTGGACTGCCAGGGAATTCCCACATTCGGCATATTGTTTAATCTGAGATGCTATTTTTTGTTTGTTTGTTTGTTTGTTTTAATATTTATTAGAGTATAGTTGATTTACAGTGTGTGTTAGTTTCAGGTGTACAGCAAACTGAATCAGTTATACATATACATATATCCACTCTTTATTAAATTCATTTCCCATATAGGCCATTACAGAGTACTGAGTAGAGTTCCCTGTGCTGTACTGTCCTTATTGATCATCTGTTTTATATATAGTATTGCATATATGTCAATCCCAATCTCCCAATTTATCCCACCCCCCTCCTTACCCCCTGGTAACCCCCTGGTAAACAAATAAGTTTGTTTTCTACATCTGTAACTCTATTTCTATTTTGTAGATAAGTTCATTTGTACCCTTTTTTTAGATTCCACATATAAGCAATATCATATGATATTTGTCTTTGTCTGACCTACTTCACTCAGTATGACAATCTCTAGGTCCACTCCATGTTGCTGCAAATGGAATTATTTCATACTTTTTTATGGCTGAGTAATATTCCATTGTATATATGTACCACATCTTCTTTATCCATTCCTCCATGATGGACATTTAGGTTCCTTCCATGTCCTGGCTGTTGTAAATAGTGCTGCAGTGAGCACTGGGGTGCATGTATATTTTCGAATCATGTTTTTCTCTGGATATATGCCCAGGAGTGGGATTGTTGGATCATATGGTAGCTATATTTTTAGTTTTTTAAGGAACCTTCATACTGTTCTCCATAGTGGCTGTACCAGTTTTACATTCCCACCAACAGTGTAGGAGGGTTCCCTTTTCTCCGCACCCTCTCCAGCATTTATTGTTTGTAGATTTTTTGATGATGGCCATTCTGACCAGTGTGAGGTGGTACCTCATTGCAGTTTTGATTTGCATTTCTCTAATAATTAGTGATGTTGAGCATCTTTCCATGTGCTTTTTAGCCATCTGTATGTCTTCTTTGGAGAAATGTCTGTTTAGGTCTTCCACCCATTTTTTGATTGGGTTGTTTCTTTTTTTGATATTGAGCTGCATGAGCCATTTGTATATTTTGGAGATTAATTCTTTGTCGGTTGCTTTGTTGGCAAATATTTTCTCACATTCTGAGGCTTGTCTTTTAGTTGTGTTTATGGTTTCCTTTGCTGTACAAACGCTTTCAAGTTTAATTAGGTCCCATTTGTCTATTTTTGTTTTTATTTTCATTACTCTAGGAGGTGAGTAGAAAAAAATCTTGCTGCGATAAAAGAGTGTTCTGCCTATGTTTTCCTCTAAGAGTTTTATAGTATCTGACTTTACATTCAGAATGGTCTTTAATCCATTTTGAGTTTATTTCTGTGTATGGTGTAGGTAGTATTCTAATTTCATTCTTTGACATGTAGCTGTCCAGTTTTCCCAGCACCACTTATTGAAGAGACAGTCTTTCCTCCATTGTATATTCTTGCCTTCTTTGTCATAGATTAGGTGACCATAGGTGCGTGGGTTTATCTCTGGACTTTCTGTCCTGTTCTGTTGAGCTGTATTTCTGTTTTTGTGCCAGGACCATGCTGTCCTGATTACTGTAGCTTTGTCGTATAGTCTGAAGTCAGGGAGCCTGATTCTTCCAGCTCGGTTTTTCTTTCTCAAGATTGCTTTGGCTATTCGGGGTCTTTTGTTGCTTCCATACAAATTGTAAAGTTTTTTGTTCTAATTGTGTGCAAAATGCCATTGGTAATTTGATATGGATTGCACTGAATCTGTAGATTGCTTTGGGTAGTATAGTCATTTTCACAATGTTGATTCTTCCAATCCAGGAACATGGTATATCTCTCCATCTGTTTGTGTCATCTTTGATTTCTTTCATCAGTATCTTATAGTTTTCTGAGTACAGGTCTTTTACCTCCTTAGGTAAGTTTATTCCTAGGTATTTTATTCTTGAGTTGCTGTCTTTTAACTTATAATGGAGCTATAATAATACTTACCCTTTTTACCTCTTTTGCTGCTTCCAATTCTATTACTATCAAATGACACATCATATCCTCTGAGGCTATATGAGTTCTCTGAGCCAATGAACTATATATATAATTCTCTTTTCCCCCCGTCCCTCTATCATCTCTTGACCACCAGGCACTTGCCAGTATCCTTAAGGACTTTGGTTCTTCACTCCAGCATCCCATCATCATTATGGGGGATTTTAAACATCTAACTATCTAAACAACAACCCATTTAACATATTATTTCAAACTTCTTTGAATGCATCAACCCCAGTATACCTTTGCTCCTTGTCATTTTAGCAATGAATCGTTCTGAAATCTTAAATTTAGTATCCTAAACTGTTACCAAATCTGCATAAAGCACCTAGTTTAACCCCTTGTACATAATGGTTTTGCTGTAAATGATAGCTTATGTTATTATTGTTACTCCTCTGGCTCTTTTACTTCTTTGTTACCACACAGCTAGATGTTTGGTCAAACATTTCCATTTCCTTGATTCTTCAGGAAGGAGTTTAGGAAGGGGCCATCAGAAAATTTCATTTTCTTCTCTGTTTACCCTAAAACTATTGTTACCCTTTACCATTTCCTTACTGATGCCCCCACAGCATCCTTCAACCTTGTCTTTATAGGTATGTAGGTTTTGGTTGGGAAATAAGATACATGATTAGAAATAGGAACTATATGTGTATACACTGAGGCAGAAAAGTTTGTAATAGGTTTGGAATAATAGTGAGTCTTTGGAACTTTTTCTAGGATGTGAATTGATATAGGGTGCAGTTATATATAACTGTTACAGCACTAAATAGTTTGTATCACAATTGTTTTCTTTTCTGCTCCCACATCTATAGGGGGCAGACTTTTCAAGCAGAGGTCATAGCTTTGTATTCTCCATTATCTCAGTCTCAGTCTTCTCTGTGTTTCTCATTTTCCCAAAAGATCCTAAGGTTTCCTTCTTTTTGTCACATTAGTTCCAGCTGAGAATCACCCTCATTGAACTCCTGAACTGAAAACAGATATTACTGTTTCCTGAGGTGGTAGTTTTCTCTTTGCCGCATAGTAGATTCTGATGGTCCCCTTCCCTGTCCCTCTCTTTGTCTCTGGAGGCTGATAGCTGCGGGTTTGAATCAGTGGGCTCTGACATGAAAGGGGAGACAATGTTAGACGATCTAAGGGCAGGAGGAGAGGGTAATCAGGGTGTTTGTTTCCTTCTCTCCTTCCCTTTTTTACAGCAGTGTTCATCTATGGCTACAGTTCCTGTTTGACAGTCCCTTTTCCAAGATCCAGTTCTCACTGAATTCTGATAACTGTTTCTTCTTGCTCATTCAGGCTAGGAGTGGTAATAGATTTCTACTGTAGCTAATCCTCAGATACTTCCATCCTTGTTGATTCCCTAACCTGAATCTTACCTTCATAAATAGCCAATTTTTAAAACTTAAACTCTTTTTGAGTGTGCAGTCTCTTTACTGCTGGGTTGATGTTTCCCAAGCCTATGTTGTCCTCAGAAGCCCATAGAAGACCAAATAATCAAAGGAAGAGACCAATTAATGTGACACCTGACATGTGCACCTTTACAAATCTCACCTTTCCTTGGCTTTTGAATTTTCCATGCTTTGAATAATTTTCTCTCTTTTAGTAGCTGCAGAAAATTTGCTTTTTGCCCTTTCTTTCCTTTTCAGCAGTGAAATCTCCCTCTCATTTTCACCTATCAGAGGTTCCCAAACTTTCTCGATTCACAACATCCTCAGTGTTCCAGTAATTTTTTTACAGTGCGTCTCTAGGCCAAAAGAAATGCCCAGTAGTTCCATTTATTAAGAAGTAGTTACTGGGAACTGCCTGACAACCAGTGGTTAGGACTCCATGCTCTCACTGCCAAGGGCCCGGGTCCGATCCCTGGTCAGGGAACTAAAATCCCACAAGCCGCATAGTGTGGCCAAAAATTAAAATTAAATTAAAAAAAGAAGTAGTTACTAACAAAAAGCTTGTGCACAGCAAAGGACACCATCAAGAAAATGAAAAGGCAATCTACAGAATGGGAGAAGATATTTGCAAGTCATCTATCAGATAAGAAATTAATATTGCAAAATATATAAAGAACTTGCACAACTCAATAGCAAGAACAACAAAAAAATAATCTGATTTAAAATGGGCAAAGAAACTGAATAGACATTTTTCTAAAGAAGACATCCAGATGGCCAACAATTACATGAAAAGGTGCTCAACATCACTAATCATCAGGGAAATGCAATTCAAATCCACAGTGAGATATCACATGTTAGCATGGCTGTCATCAAGAAAACAAGAGATAAGTGTTGGCGAGGATGTGGAGAAAAAGGAACCCTTGTGCACTGTTGGTGGGAATAAATTGGTTCAGCCAATGTGGAAAACAGTATGGAGGTGCCTCAAAAAATTAAAAATAGAACTGCCATATGATCCAGCAATCCAACTCTTGGTATATATTCAATGGAAATGAAAACAGGATATTGAAGAGATATCTGCACTCCCATGTTCATTGCAGCATTATTCACAATGGCCAATATCTGGAAACAGTCTGTGTCCATTAAAAGATGAATGGATAAAGAAAATGTGGTACATATATACAATGGAATATTATTTAACCATGAGAGGGAAGGAAAAACTGCCATTGTGACAACATGGTTGGACCTGAGGACATTATCCTAAGTGAAAGAAGTCAGACAGAGAAAGACAAATATTACGTGGTATCATTTACATGTGAAATCTTAAAAAGTCAAACTCATAGAAACCAAGAGTAGAAAAATGCTTGTACAGAGAGGTTGGTAAAAAGGTACAAACTTTCAGTTATAAGATAAATAAGGTCTGAGCATCTAATGTATAGTGCAATGTATAATGGTGACTAGTTAATAATACTATATTGTGTGAATGAAATTTGCTAAGAGAACAGAACTTAAATGTTCTTACCAAATATAAATATTTTGTGTGTGTGTGTGTGTGTGTGTATGTGTGTGTGTAAAATAGGTGATAGATGTGTTAATTAGATGGGAGGAATTCTTTATTAGTATATATATGTATACGTGTATCAAATCATCATGCCAACTACTTTAGAAAAAGTAGCTACTATTTACTTTTGGGCCTTACAGAGACTTCAGACAAACCATAGATTCCTTAGTTCTACCACAGTTTCTTCTTTGATCCTAGGTTCAGATTCATAAGACGACAAAATGAAACACAAGTTGGGACAGTTTGCCAGTATTGCCAATCTGTACTTAGCTCAGATCATACTGCTCAGCTATTTTGGCAGTGGTTTTACTCCATGTAGAATTTTGTTGCTCTTGAGGTTTGACATTACCTACAAACATGCCCTTGCTTTATGGAATGGACCTGCTTCATCTGGAAAATTGCCAGCAAATGAGCAGTCATACCTGCAGTTTAAATTCAATAAATATCAGTGGCATTTCCCTATATAGAGAGTACTTTGCTTTTCAGATACTATATCCCTGCTTTACTGAATTGCAGTAGATGTTAGGAGTTAAAGGAGGATTGGGGTTCCATGCAACAGTGTTATGAGTAGACATAAAATATCTTAATCTGCTTTGGACTGTAGCCACTCTCCCCCCTTAAATTGTAGAGAGAGTGATACAGGGAACAATGCAAAGTAACAAAAAGTGAAGAGCTTTATACCTAAAATTTCATGTAGAACTCCAGGAAAGCTAATGTAGGCCTTAAGATAACCTTCCATCCCAAATCTCAGGTGTTTCTAACATACTTCAGGTTGAAGAACGGAATAAACAGACAGAGGAAAGAGAAATGAGTTAATATGTGAGTTTTACCAGAGTGGCTAGAAAAAATATAAAGGAGGTGATTTGACCTTCTCTCATCCAGAGAAAGATATACTCTTACAATTTTAGCAGTGTGAAAAGTATAAGAACTTTTAAGAATTACTAATTTCGTCCCTAGTATCTATACCACTTGCATTTGCCTTATCCATAACAAGTTTTCCTCCCTGATACCGTGGAAGAAGATAGGAGAAAGTAGACCTCTCCTTTTCTAATCTAAAATAAAGTAGTCTAAATTACCAACCCCTGGTTCAGTTATGCAGTTTATTTCCCAAAATAACTGTTTTCAAAATACTTAAAATTTTAACTTGAATGGAATATTATAGCATTAATACCCACCACTTCTAAATGCCATTTGCTGATCTTAAAATAATTATCCTCTACTCATCCTTACCCTTTCCTGACAAGTATTCTCTCCCATAGTAATTATGTGTCAGAGAGAAGCAATGAGGTAGGAAGTCCTGAGCTCATATACTCACTGCCAAGATATCTTTTTCTAGTCCTTTTTTTCTGTCTATGAGACCTTTTGGCACATTGTGTCTTGACTCATTTTTTTCATGTTCTGTTTTTTATAAGTGTTTTCTGTGTTCATTTGCATCAACTAGTTTTATTATTTAAAGTCAAATGGCTTTTTATTATGCCTACTAGAAGCTTAGATAATAAGATGCATAAGTTCACAAATTGAAAGTTTTTATATGAAAGAAGTAATTTATTACTTTGTTGAGCCTAAAGGGAAAAACATTTATCTCTTTTTGTGGGTGATCCACAAAATCCTGAAAAACAAAATAATGGAGAAGTCTTATGCTTTATAATTAAAATATATGCAGATTATGACTTATATGTAGAGGTCAATTTATGGCTTGACCTCCAGCTTATAAACTGTGTCCTACAAGTACATTTAATAATTGATGGTTAAAACCTTAAATATATTTTCCACATAAGCATTATTTTTAATGACTACAGAATGTTCCCTCATGTAGATATGGTATAATACTCTTAAGTTGTCCCTGGTTTTGGGGGGGCTTTTTTGTTTCGTTTTGTTGTGTTTGATGTTGTAATAAATGAACATTTTTCTGTATAAAACTTAGTTTCCTGTTTGCTACCTACCTACGCAGGCCCCTGTAATCACTGGTCTTATTACCCGGTGGTATTCTTTAGAAGATTAAATGACCTAACATTCTTAAAGTGTTTGGCATAGTGTGTGGCACACTGAAAGTGGAGAATAAATGCTATTCACAGACCTTTTCCTGATCAATATTGGGATAAAGAAATAAGAAGGTTTGAAATGGGTTCTTTGAGGTGAACATTGAAGTCTAGCAACAGCACAGCCTATGAAGCCAATAGGAGAAGGAAAATCCAAAAGATTGAAGCTCTGAGATGGAAAGAGTTTCGGTGGTCATTCAAATGTATTGATTGTTCCCAGTTGTGTATTCTTTATCTAAAAGGAATTCTCCTTAACTGGAATGTTGGGATATGAATGTGTTCCTTTTAGTTAAAATGTGTAAGTTTGTTAAAGTAATATATAATAGAGAAACATTATAAAAGCACTCTTTAAAATAGTGCAACCGTTGTATATGTTATCTTTGTTTATTGTATTTGTATTTTATATATTTTATAATATTTTATTCACATGTGTGTCCAATGATGTGTTCCCTGTTTTCTTTATTTTTTATTTAATTATTCTAGTCACGTGAACTGGAAATTTCAGTTTATTGGCGTGATTGGCGATCTCTGTGTGCTGTAAAATTTCTGAGGTTAGAAGATTTTTTAGACAACCAACGGCATGGCATGTGTCTCTATTTGGAACCGCAGGGTACTTTATTTGCAGAGGTAATAAATGTATTTTATTAAATATGCATAACTACCATTGAAATTATATATGTAGGCAACATGATGTAGAAGTGGGAAGAGTATTAGGCTGAATGGCAGACACCTTGAATTCTTGGCTCAACTCTGCCACTAAATAGGTATGTTACCCTAAGACAAGTCATTTATCCTCTCTAGGTCTGTTTTCTCATCTAGAAAATGAGGAGATGGAACTAAATTATATCTCAGATTCTCTAAGTGTTCAAACTTGCAAGTTTATTGAATTTCGTGAACCATAAATCTAATGCTATAGTCATGTCAACTTGAATTTTCTTCACTGCAGGTTACCTTTTTTAATCCAGTTATTGAAAGAAGACCAAAACTCCAAAGACAAAAGAAAATTTTTTCGAAACAACAAGGTAATTACTGAGAAATCAAGTACAAAGTGTTTTGGTGTTATCTTAAATACTTTAAAAATGTATATACTATTTAAAAAGTGATATCCATCTTTTCTTTTTGTTTTCTTCTTATTTGTTCAATTATTTACTTCTAAATTTTGTTACGGAAAATTTGAAACATGCATAAGTATAGAGACTAGTGTGATGTGCCATCACTCAGCTTCAATGACAGTCAGGTTATGTCCAATTTTGTTTCATCTGTGTTCCATCACTCACAGCTTCCTCAGATTATTTGAAGCAAACCCAGACATCATATAGATTCATCCATAAATATTACAGTTAGTATCTCTAAAAGATAAGAATTCTGTTTTTAAAACCTTAACCACATACCATTACTAGACTTAAATGAGCAATTCCTACGTATTTATTTTTAAAACTGATTTTGCTTTTTTGCACTAGCCTTTAATAATGAATAGTTAGGAACTGGTTTTTTAAGTGACAAATATTGTTTTTTCTTCATAAGTTATAAACCGATGAATATGAATTCTTAAATTATGGCTTTTGGTAATATATTTAAAAAATACTTGTTCTGTTTTCTTTATTTACAATATCCACAGGCAAAACATTTCTCAGAGCTCCTCAAATGAATATTAATATTGCCACTTGGGGAAGACTAGTGAGAAGAGCTATTCCTACAGTAAATCATTCTGGCACCTTCAGCCCTCAAGCCCCTGTGCCTCCTACAGTGCCAGTGGTTGATGTACACATCCCTGAACTAGCACCTCCAGCTAGGTATGTGTCTTAAGATTTTTAAGCATTTCTTTTATAAAATAGTTATTGTGACATTTGTACATATTGATTACAGTGAGCCTATTAAAAGTCTCATTTTTTCCAAATAGTATTTTGAAACTAGTGCTCTGCTTACTTTTAAAACAATAAAATTGTTTGCCTTAATTGTAAAGTTATTTAAAATATATACTTTTGATTACTGCTTTTGGTGAATTGCTTTATCTTTTATAAGTGATTCTGCAGTAACCAAATTGGACTTTGATCTTGAACCTGAGCCGCCTCTGGCCCCACCACGTGATTCTTCCCTTGGAGAAATAGATGAATCTGCTGAATTAAGAGATTTGGATACACAAGGACAGGTAAGGCATTTTAAACCTTGTATAATTCCTTTTCACCAAATGAATTACCAGTAAAAGCATCATAGTGAATGAGATGTTAAAAACATCTCATTTAACATTTTAGTTAAAAAATGCCTGTGTGAACTGTGTTGTTTATGTTTCTTGTGAATGAAACATAAAAACCTCTGGATGCTCATGAGCCAGGAGAGATGGAATAGGCTGCTTAATCTAGGAGCACAGGAGCATGGCTGATATTGGATGACATGTTGCCTGAAACACTGTGCATCTTCTAACTAGGTTAACATGATTTTTGAAAATGCATGTAAGATGAAAGTAATGTATTCATTTTTTTAAATTGAAATATGGTTGATTTACAACATTGTGTTTCAGCTGTACAGCATAGTGATTCAGTATTTTTTCAGATTCTAGTTCATTATAGGTTAGTACAAGATAATGGATATAATTCCCTGTGCTATACAGTATATCCTATTGCTTATCCATTTTATATATAGTAGTTTGTATCTGTTAATTCCATACCCTTAAATTGTCCCTCCCCCCTTCCTCCTCCCCTTGGTAAGCACAAGTTTGTTTTCTAAATCTATGAGTCTGTTTCTGTTTTGTATATACATTCATTTGTATTATTTTTTAGATTCTACATATGAGTGATATCATATACTATTTATTTCTCTGTCTGACTTACTTCACTAAGCATAATATTTTCTACGTCCATCCATGTTGCTGTAGAGGGCATTATTTCATTCTTTTTTGTGGGGGAGTAATATTCCAGTGTGTGTGTGTGTGTGTGTGTGTGTGTGTATACACACACACACACATTTTTTAAAAATTTTATTGAAGTATAGTTGATTTACAGTGTTGTGTTTAATTTCTGCTGTATAACAAAGTCACTCAGTTATACATATATATATTCTTTTTCATATTCCTTTGCATTATGGTTTATCACAGAATATTGAATATAGTTCCTTGTGCTATGTTGTAGGACCTTGTTGTTTACCCATCCTATATGTAATAGTTTGCACCTGCTAATCCCACACTCCCAATCCTTCCCTCCCCCAAACCCCCTCCCCCTTAGCAACCACAAGTCTGTTCTCTATATTTGTGAGTCTGTTTTTGTTTCATAGATACGTTCATTTGTGTTTTATTTTTGATTCCACATGTAAGTGATATATGGTATTTGTCTTTCTCTTTCTGACTTACTTTGCTTAGCATGATAATCTCTAGGTCCATCCATGTTGGTGCAAATGACATTATTTCTTTTTAATGGCTGAGTAATTCCATTGTATGTATGTGTGTGCTATATATATATATGTATATATATATATATCACATCTTCTTTATCCATTCATCTGTTGGTGGACATTTAGGTTGTTTCCATGTCTTGGCTATTGTAAATAGTGCTGCTATGAACATAAGGGTGCGTGTATCTTTTTGAATTAGAATTCATCTGGGTATATGCCCAGGAGTGGAGTTGCTGGATCATATGGCAACTCTATTTTTAGTTTTTTGAGGAACCTCCATACTGTTTTCTATAATGGCTGTACCAATTTAAATACATTCCCACCGATAGTGTAAGAGGGTTCCCTTTTCTCTACATCTCTCCAGCATTTATGATTTGTAGACTTTTTAATGATGGCCATTTTGACTGGTGTGAGGTGGTACCCCATTGTTGTTTTGATTTGCATTTCTCTAATAATTAGTGATGATGAGCATCTTTTCATGTGCCTGTTGGCCATCTGTATGTACCACATCTTCTTAAACCAATCGTCTGTTGATGGCCACTTGGGTTGCTTCTGTGTAACTGGCTATATTGTAAACAGTGCTTCTGTGAACATTGGGGCTCGTGTATCTTTTCAAATTAGTGTTTTTGTTTTTTCCAATGTATTCATTTTTTTACCTTTTTTAGATAAGAGTAATATATAATTAATAACCATAAAAATGAATATCCAATATCTGAATTTTATTTTCTCACTCATATTTATATCAACTTTTAACATTTTTTTCTTTAACTATCCTTACCTAATAAGTTGTTTTCTGAATGTTTCTATGATTTAATGAGTGTTTAATATTTTACAGGTTTCAGAAACAGTTTTTGATACTGAGAATGACAGAAATAGACTACTTCCAAAATCTCAATCTGAATATGAGCCTGATATTCCTCAATCAGGCCTAGAATATAGTGATATTCATGAACTTGAGGACAGAAGGTAAAGAATATGTACACAGCTTTGCTACATGTTTAGTCCCATACTTTTGCCTTATTTTTGATTGACATTACTGTTTTCAGATCTCAACAAATGTTTCAGTTTAATCTACAAGACTTCCGGTGTTGTGCTGTCTTGGGTAGAGGACATTTTGGAAAGGTAATCTTTTAAATTTTCTTGGAATGCCTACAAAAGTAATAACTCACATGGGAAATAATTATTTTAATCTCATTTCAGGTGCTTTTGGCTGAATATAAACACACTAATGAAATGTTTGCTATAAAAGCCTTAAAGAAAGGAGACATTGTGGCTCGAGATGAAGTAGACAGGTTAGTTTTTTAAAAATGAAATTCTTTATTTTTCTGAAAATGTAGCTTATCGTGAAAAATCAGTGTATGTATTGCAACAACAAAACTTTCTATTTTCCTAATACACTTGACCGTCGAATAACATGGGTTTCAACTGCATGGATCCACTTAAACATGGATATTTTTCAACAGTAAATGCTACAATATTACATGGTCTATGGTTGGTGAATCCACAGATGTGGAGGAACTGCAGATACAGAGAGCCGACTATAAATTATGCACGAATTAACCCCCATGTTGTTAAAGGGTCAACTGTAATAAGTAAAGAAACTAAATAAATTAATGCATAAGGTAGGCATTAATTAAATGTTTTGCTTTCTAGCTAACTCCCTCTTCCCCTTCTTAAGACATTTTACTGCTGAGTGAATACCAAGGAAAGATGATGAAATGTTTAAATTAATTCTAATAAGCTTTTATACTTGGAAATTTTAAACTGTTTATATGGAATAGGAACTGTTATACATCTGTGGTTTGGTGAGGCTATTTCCCGTTCATACTACAGAAGTAATAAGATGTCATTTACAAATAATCTTCAGTTAACTGAATGGTTAATATATTTTGCTTTGGAAAATGCACCTACATCTATTTTTTGCTCTATGTTTCTGAAAATGGTATTTTTTGACCACAGCATCTTACATTTCTGGGTGTACATTGATACGGATACCTCTGCCTCTACAATTATTAAAACGTAAGGACTTTGGGGATAATATTGTAATTAGGTTAGAGAATATACTTTAAAAGACTATCTCAAATTAATGGAGTGGTTCAACATGGAAATTATTGTATAATAAAATGGCATATTTATTACAGAATGAGGCTTTCATTTGATATTTAGAAGCAGCAGTATTTTTCTTAAACCACCAGTTAAGGAAGAACCAGTTGATATTAATAGAAGACAGCCCTGTATAATGAGAACAGCCTGTGATTATCAGTGAGAAGACTTCTCTAGTTCTGATTGTTCCTTCTTAATTAATGATTTGATCCCAGGGCAATTCACTGAACATCTTTGAGCCTCAGTTAACCCACATATTTTTAAAATATATTTTTTGGTAATACTTGCCTTACCGAATTATATTAAGTGCCATATAGATATATCAAATTGCTATTTTTAATATTTTTTCCATGATATGGGAAGTTCTTAGAATTAGGATAGATCTTAAAAGATGCAGGTTTCTTTATATAAAAAAAATCTTTTCCTTTTGGATTTGCCTATTTGTTTTTTATCCATTTCTCATACTTCTCAATTATATCAAAATAAACTCCTCCCTGATCTAAAACTACTTAGAGAGATTTTGCATAATATTTTTGAAATATTCTGAACACTAGAGTATATGCTAACAACTGTATATTTCTGTTACATAAGTAGTTAAAGCAAACCTTTAATTACACTGTCAGTTTGTTTTAATTACAATAATAGTAAGGTCAAGTGTTTTTCTTTTCTGGAAGAATGTTTGCTTTATTCCAGATTCATATATGGTAAATTCATTTATATCCTAAAATAATAGGAGACTGGTACTACCCAGTTAATAATGGGAAAGTGGTAATTACTTGGTGGTTTATATAACTTTCTGCTACATTGTTACTACTTTGAGCCACGTCTCTGTAGGAAAAAACTTCCTAATTAAATATAGATAGAATAATATTAATATTACTATTAAAGAAGAATGTCTGGATTAGAGGATGAAGCTTTAGCCAGAACCTGGGACATTACCCCTACTTAAATTTAATCCAGCCTTAGTGAAAAGTTGATGAGTAATCTTTATCTAACTTCAGTTATAAATCCATATATTCAGTAACATAGAAGTAAAATAATCTCCAGTAGAACCAGAAAAACAGAGAAATGTAAAATTCAGAGTGAGAAATAAAACTCACTCTTAGAGGACTTTGAGGAAGGCAGCAGAAAAGAGAGCAATTAGAGGAAGACAAGAAAAAAAATTAATTTAGGAAATAAGAAAACAGACCAGCATGTTTTTAAAAGTTATATAACTTGCAA
Organism: Pseudorca crassidens; assembly: GCF_039906515.1. NCBI lineage: Eukaryota > Metazoa > Chordata > Mammalia > Artiodactyla > Delphinidae > Pseudorca > Pseudorca crassidens. The sequence goes on from NC_090297.1 coordinate 77,887,580, forward strand.
GTCTGAATAGTAAACAACTAAGCAGAAATCTTTTATATCCACTTTCTATCTCATCCTTTTAATAGATCCATAGAATTCAATGTTATTGCATATCAGTGGGGGTTTTTTTCCTATAGATGTTTCTGAAATACTTGATGTTTCTTAACGACAGTTTTCCTTTCTAAATTTTCTCTTTCTAGTGTGAATTTTATTATTTTACTTATAGAAAATTCCAAATCAACTTGTTTTTTGTTGTTATTTGGTTTGGTTTTTTCCCTTCTAGTTTTATTGAGATATAATTGACATGCAGTACTGTATAGGTTTAAGGTGTATAGCATAATGATTTGACTTACATACATCATGACATGATTGTCAAAATAAGTGAACATCATAGAGATACAAAATTAAAGAAATAGAAAAAAAAATTTTCCTTGTGATGAGAACTCTTAAGATTTACTCTTTTAACAACTTTCATATATAACATACAGCAATGTTAACTTCATCATATTGTACATTATATCTCTAGTACTTATTTATCTTATAACTAGAAGTTTGTACCTTTTGACTGCCTTCATCCAATTTCCCCTCCCCTCACCCCATCTCTGGTAACCACAAATCTACATCTTTATTAAGGAACACAAATTATGCACTAACTTCAAAGTAATGTAATTCATGTACAAAGATCACGTTTTCCACCTACCATTAGTAGAACTTCTTTCTGAGTGCCATCTTCCCCCACTCCTGAGTAGGAATGTTAAATGTGTGTTACTGTTATGCCTCACTCAGCTTCCTTGTCTTACCAGTTCACATTTCAAAACAACAGGATAGACTTGGAAGTATATTTTTGTAGTTGCAGAACAAAAACACAGCTAGCCAGATTTTCTATATATATCATATATATGTATATATGATTTAATCCTAAGATTAGCCTTATTAATGTTGTAATTTTCCACTGACCAAAATAACTATTTATATAGTTTTTAAGTTTCTATCATGTCTAATAGTGTACTGAAGGAAGTACACCAAAAAATGTTAGAATGGAACTAGTCACTTAGGGAGATAAAACATAAATACATTAGTTATATAAATAAAACAGATTAGATATGTTTGAGTTTAAGCTGAACAATATAGATAATCGCAGCTCATAACAGGGGGAACATCAAATGAAGGTGTGCTGGTGGATTTAGGTAAGGCCTTGTAAAGAAGATTGGATTTGTGCTGATCTTTGGCAGATGGAAGATATTTGGGAACATGGAGAGGAGAGAAATGACAAGATAGAGGAAAATGTTCTGGACAGAATGAAGTTTGAAATTTTGAATAAGGTTGGATTGTTTCATGGACTTTTAAGGAGAATGTACAATTTAGATTAGATTGGGAAAAGTTAAAGACTTACGGAGCAGCTTTCTGGTGTGCTGTATAATGCTTAAAATTAAAATTATTGTTCCTGTTGGGGTCTATAAAGATCCTTCCTCCTTTACCTAATAGTCCTAAAACATCTATCCAGCCCTCATCAATATTGTCAGTCCTCATCAAACAATTCTATGAATGGCATTAAAACCATTTTAAGAGGAATTCTGGTTAATCCTTTAGACCATTTACATGTTCAACACAGGTCTAACCTTATACTTATCCAGCTGAGAATTAGTAATTCACCCATAGTGGATTAGTAATTCACCCATAAACCATACACAGTGAAGAGGCCACGTTTGCCATCTAGTTGAGCCCAAAACATCTTGCCAGTTTGTCTTATTTCATCCGAATATTTTATCCTCATTAGCCAAAATTTAGATTGACATAGTAAATCAATTGTTTTAGAATCTGTCTTACAGATCTTGCCCAATTAGACATTGTTTTCCAATAAATTTAAATGGTGATAGTCAAAGCTGTTAACTGTTCTTTCTAATCTTCTGTGAATTTATTTCTAATAGTGACTTAATTTGTAGTAACATTTAGAAACCTTGCAAATGTATGGAGACATAAGCCCAACACTTTAGAAACAATTACAGTGGGGCTTTCTGTTTTGAGTATATGTAAAGTTGTAAACAGATTGTGTGAAATAAGAGGGTAAGAGTTCATCTAGAATGTGACCATATTAAATGGAGTTTAAACACTATTTCATAATAGCTGCATTTACTGTCAGTATTTAAAACTGAACAGGTGTTTTAGTTCATAATTCAGAATATAACTATATTAACAGAGCAATAAAAATTCCATGTTCCTTCTACACAACAGGTATACTCTTAAATGTTCATAGCAGTATAATCTGGATACCCAAACAAATGCTTTAATCTTTAAGTTAAACTTTTTAAAATTAACTCTGAAGAGATCCAAAAGAAGGGAGAATGGGTCTACCTCCTTCTAACATTAGAATTTTGGTTTGGTATTTTGAAATCAATAACCAAATACACGCGCGCACACACACACACACACACATCTAAGGAGTTCTTTAATTTTAAAAATGAAAGCATTATTAATGCTTTTCAACAAACGTTAATGTCAATTTTTGATTCCAGTCTCAAAAACAAACAAAAATGCCTATTTTGTATTAGAAACATAAACGTAATTTAATTGGTAATAAAATACGTCTGTAGGTATATTTATTTTGATCAGGTGTTTAAAGTGTTAATTCCAAGTTGTATTTGAATAATATTTGACCTGGTTTTCTTCTGCTTTGAGGTGTTTTTTGTTGTTGTTGTTTAGATTTTGTTTTCTTTTTTTTTGTTTTTCCCCAGTTATACATACACATGTATCTATTCTTTCTCATATTGTTTTCCCATTTACGTTTTTACATAGTACTGAACAGAGTTGCTTGTGCTATACAGTAGATCCTTGTTGGTTATCCATTTTAAATACAGCAGTGTGTACATGTCTGCTTTGAGTTTTAAGTCAGGTTGATTTACTAAATATTTTCAGGGGGAAGAAGAGTGGTATTTTTTGCTATTTAGGCAAAATTGTTTCAGAGTCAGTAAGTTTGACCACTGTTCTTTTAAGCAGCTTGTAAGAGTTCTTACAGGGAAACCTGTGATAGCTATAGATTTTATAGATAAATTGTATCATTCTCCAGGAGCTTCCTTGAAGTATGTTATAGAATTCTCCATGTAACCTCTTTATTTTCCAGTTAGCCTTCTAAATTAAAATTTTATGCAGTGTATCTTTACCTCTCAGCTTCATATATTATATGATAGAATATTTGGATACCATAGCTTGTGAATTATAAATATATACTGTCCTTGAAATTGCCTTGAGCAGAAAATTTGTATTTTAAAATTATGCTTTAGGCTGCTAAATCCTTTGACCAATTCCTGAAAATTTTTCACAATTCACTCCTAATTAAGCCTTTTTTATTAACTGTTACCACTAGCCATATGTGTGCTACTCTGATACTATCAATGTGAACTTACGTCATGCTAATCATATTTAGTTTTCATTAATATATTTCTATTAAAGTTATATGTATCAAGTAGCCCAAATTTTTCAAAGCATTTGTAGCAAAACTAGGACACGTTTTATGGTTTTAAAGTTATAATGGTTAAGAACTTTGCTCATTTTAGAGTTTAGTAATTTTTAAAGAATGTTATTTCCAACTAGAACTTTAAAAAAAAATACCAGTGATTTTTAAATGTTTTCTCTTACAGCCTGATGTGTGAAAAAAGAATTTTTGAAACTGTGAATAGTGTAAGGCATCCCTTTTTGGTGAACCTTTTTGCATGTTTCCAAACCAAAGAGCATGTTTGCTTTGTAATGGAATATGCTGCCGGTGGGGACCTAATGATGCACATTCATACTGATGTCTTTTCTGAACCAAGAGCTGTGTGAGTATTTAGCATTTCTCTGAGTTTCTTCATGACTGATTTCTTTCTGGGAAGGAAAAAAGCTCTCTGAATTTTAGATTTATTTTTTTCCCTCATATGGAAAATAGATGAAGAAATAATAGAACTCCTTACTTACCTTTTTGCCATAAATAAATGTATCTATTTTTCTCTGTTGTTCATGTTGAAAATTTCATGGATTACCCTAAATCACAATTGATAATTTAGATATACAATTTAGGTTTATTTTAGTAAAATTTCTTTTTTTCCAGTATATTTTCTCCCTAGGGAATGCCATCTAGGACCATGGCTTTAAATATTAACTATACTCAAAGTACACTGTTAAGTGAAAAAAGAAAATGTAGAAGAGTTTGTATTATATATTTGTATGACATATTTGTATTTGCATTTTAAAGGGTAATTTAAAAGAGTATGTCTTAAGTGTTTGCTTGCATGTGCTTACAATACCTCTAAAGAATGTAAAAGAAATTGGTATGCGTATCGCCTCCAATGAAAGGCATGGAATCCAGATATGATACTTAATAAATAACTGGGTATACTGTTTAAAATATATATTTCACTGAATGCTTACAGGATGTCAGGTACTGTGTTAAATATTTTAATTTATCACTAAACCCCTTTTTGTAGTTTTTGAATTTGATATTATATGAAGGTTTTACTTATTCAGATGCAAAAGAATAAATAATAGCAAACATTTGTGATTAAACATAATTATATATATTCTTCCCCTGTTGTTATCCCAGTTTTGAAGCTCTTAAGTGTTGGAGCTAGGATTTGAACCTAGGAAAATGCTCTTAATAGCTACACTGTATATGCAGGTGTTTACCAAATGTATATCTCCAGCCCTTACCTCTTACCTAAACTTCCAATTCCAATAACATTCAGCAGCCAACTTGACTCTTCCCTTTATATGGCTAATAAGTATTTCTTGTTTAACATCTCAGAATGAACGCCTGATATTTCCCATTTTCCCCCACCTCACCCACCACTCCCCAGCCTGTTACTCTTCTAGGCTTCTCTGTTATTAAATGGCAATACCATCTACCAGTTGTTCAAGCCAAAACACAGGAGTCATTCTTGATTCTCTTTTTTCCTTACATGCAACATCCATTCTACCTCCAAAACATAACCCAAATCATAAAAATCATAAACCAGTAGTAAAACTTTATTGAATTTTTATCACTTGTCTGTATTCTGACAGCTGACATTTGTGTAACATTTTTACTTTCATTCCTTTGTTTGATTCTCATAACCATCAGAAGTATAATACAGCAGATAGTAGTACTAGGGCATTAGTTCTGATGGATAGTGAAGCTTTCAGAAAAGGAGGCAAAAGCCACAAAATAATAGAAGGCTACTAATAATTAATTCCCTGCATATTTAAAAATTAATATTTAAAAATTAAAAGCAGGGCATCTAGACTACTACTACTAGCCTTGTGCTAACTGCCTTGGGAATTTGTTTTGTTATGCCTTTTCTTTAAAAAATATAAAATCCTATTCTGCCTTAACAAACTTTTTATTTTTGCTGAGAGTACAAATTATATAGTACCAATGAAACAATTAAGCCCAGTGAAATACAAGAATAAAACGCTTTATTGCAATACTTCATATCTAAAGTACCTCCCTCTAATCATTCAGATCTCACCTCAAATGTCATTCCTTTGGAGGTCTTTCCTCATTACTTTAATTAAAATACCACTGTATCACTAACGTCTAAATCAGGCCACACTCTATTCTATTTTATATTTTATATTCTTCATAGCACTTTATACCTGAAATCACCTTATTTATTTTTTACATTTTTATTGTCTGTCTCCCCTCACTAAAGGGGAGCAACAAGGACTATGTGTATTCTATGTACTAGTGGAACACCTAGAAGGGTGACTCACATATGCTAGGCAAACATTGTATTCTTATTGCTTGAGACGAAGGAATCGAAATTAATTTGAGTCCTAGCTTTGCTGTGTTCTGGCTATGTCGCTTTAGATAAATTAGTTACTCTTTCTGAGAGCTTCATTTTCTGCTTCTGTAAAATATTTATCTTAAAGGTTTGATTTGATGATACCCAGTATACCCAGTTATTTATTAAGTATCATTAGGACAATCTGTTTACAAATAATGGAGCAAAAGAGAAATCAGGTATTTTTATGATTGTTACAGTATTGTTTTGCCACCAAAATAAGTTTGCTTAAAAAAAACTACCTTAAGCAATTTTAGAATCACATTTGTTTTAATGGACTTAAGCTAAATCTTTTAAACTTATGATAAATAATTACATAAGATCTAATGTATAATCAAATATTTATAAATAGTTGCATTTAAAAAATCTCCAAATTATGGTTCCATTTTTGTAAAAATAAAGAAACACAAAACATATCTACATGTACACGTAAATGCATTCTAAAATTTGAAGGACATTCACCAAACTAACAAAAGTAGTTACCTTTATGGATAGTAGTGGCATCAGGGTGAAATGGAGATGGATGAATGAAAAATTGTGCTTTAGGGTAGGGGTATTATGTGTATTTTATAGAAGAAATATCCATGTGTTACTTGTAAAATTAAGAACTGATTCTCCGAAGTGTCTCCTTATAGGGTATTCTACACTGAAGACAGATCTGCATTTTTTAATTCATTCATTTAGTTATTACCTACCTCCTTATTCAGTAAGGCTATTGTGTATCAAGCATTTTGCTAAGCATTTAGGCTAAACACTGAAAAAGACAAACATGGTCCGATCCCTCAAGAGTTAATATTCTAGCTGGGTTGAAGTTTTTCTAAGATCTAAACCTGTTTATCCAATTTCTAGACCTCTTCACCTGTCCCAAGGCAATTTGAGGTCAATATGTGTAAAGGCAAACTCACTTTCCCCACAAAACTTTGGCTACTTCTGTATTTCTCCACCTATTCATTACAATAAAAAGGAAACCTTGAGAGTTATCTTCATCTTTTCCCTTTCCCTCATCCTTTATAGCTAATGAGACACCAAGTCCTATCATGCTCGTTTTAAAGTTTCTCTTGAATCCATCTCTTATTCTCTTTGTTGCCACTACATTAGAGGTACTCATGATCTTTCATCTGTACTATCATTTTAGCCTTATCTGTTCCTTTTCCCTCTGGATATCTACCTACTTCCACTCCACTTCATACTACTATCAAGAAAGTTCTCTAACATAAATCTGATTATTCTGCCCTGATTAAAATTGTTTGATTTGCTATCACTAAGAGAAGAATTTTCAGTACAGGCATACCTCATAGATATTGCAGGTTCAGTTCCATACTGAAACAAACATCATAATAAAACAAATATAATAAAATGAGTCGTGAATTTTCTGGTTTCCTGGTGCATATAAAAGTTACATTTACAGGGCTTCCTTGGTGGCGTAGTGGTTCAGAATCCACCTGCCAGTTCAGGGGACATGGGTTCGAGCCCTGGTCTGGGAAGATCCCACATGCTGCGGAGCAACTGGGCCCGTGAGCCACAATTAACTGAGCCTGCGCGTCTGGAAGCCTGTGCTCCGCAAAAACAGAGGCCGCGACAGTGAGAGGCCTGCGCACCATGATGAAGAGTGGCCCCTGCTTGCCACAACTAGAGAAAGCCCATGCACAGAAACGAAGACCCAACACAGCCGTAAATAAATAAATTAATTAATTAAAAAAAAAAAGTTACATTTACACTATACTGTAGTCAATTAAGTGTTCGATAGCATTATGTCTAAAAAAAACCAATATACATACCTTAATTAAAAAATACTTTATTGTTAAAAAATGCTAACAATCATCTCATCCTTCAGCAAGTCGTAATCTTTTTGCAATAATAATGTCAGAAATCACAGATCACCATAACAAAAATAATAATGATGAAAAACTTGAAATATTGAGAGAATTACCAAAATGTGACACAGAGACCTGAAGTGAGCAAATGCTGTTGGAAAAATGGAGCCCATAATGTTACTCCATTCAGGGTTGCCATAAACCTTCAATTTGTAAGAAAACACAGTTGTCTGTGAAGCAGAATAAAGTAAAAACACAGTAAAACAAGGTATGCCTGTGTTCATAATATGACATTCAAGGTCCTTCACAACTTGATCTCAGGCTATCTTTTCAGCTGCATCTCCCGCTACTTCTTCCTCATCCTTTACTTCAGCCACAACAAACTCATTATGGTTGTCAAACAGGTTATGCCTTTTACACGCCTATTCCTTTCCCTCTTAGGAGCATACCCTATATTTCCCATACAAAAGTTCTACCTTTCATACCGTCCTGCCTTTATGATGGCATATTGTACTTTCTTCGAAGAACCAGATCAAATGTCTACCCCAAGGGCTTCAATGACTCCACCAGGCAAAGTTAATGGCTTCCGTTTTAGAGACTGCATTTTTCTTATTTTTAAATTTCACCCCTAATATTTAGCACATATCTTACTTATATTTCTGGCACATAGTAAGGACTAAATAAATACTTGTGAAATTAGTTAACTACAGAGTTCTGCTTTGAAGCATAAAAGTATAAACTGGGATTCATGAGTAGTGGAATTTATTAAACTTCTTTTGATTTAATTCTTAAAACAGATTTTATGCTGCATGTGTAGTTCTTGGGTTGCAGTATTTACATGAACACAAAATTGTTTATAGGTAAGTAAAGTTTTGATATTTTCTAATTGCTTATTTTGATATGAAGTAGAATTAAAGATAATTAAGAAGGATATTTTGTTTAACCAGCTTCTTAATTTTCTCTTTTGTATGATAACTGATCACTAAAAAAGTTAAACTCCAATTTTGAAAGACATGGTTAACACAATAATTAATGATAAATTTCTTTGTTACTGGTCCTCTGCCCATTACCTAATTAGAATAGTCAAATTATAAGTTGACCTATGATAACACAATTTACCAACAATATTCATCCTGGTGAATACTTTATATTCAACTGATCCACTTGTGCCAGATTATAAAACATCACCTTGCTTCCTTCATTAAGCCTTGCTGTCAACTAGACAGTGTACTTGGTGACATATCTGATTTATGTACTGGCACAAACTCCTTACCAAATTGCAGACTAGTTCGAAATAGTTCATAGCCCAGCAATTAGTCTATGGTTAACACTTTGAACAACATTGCTCTAGATCAGACACATTATGGGAAGGCCAGTAAGAATTAAAAGACTGTAAACATCAGTTTATTCAAACATCTAACAATGTTTCCAAGATAACAGTTTCCTAATGGCCCTATTTAACTTAAAGAATAAAATATTTTCAACTTAATTTGTAATCATTTAATATGACTTAATAGCTTCCTCTTTATTTTGAATTATTCTCTTAGAAGGTTAAACCTGCTCCCTTATACCTTACTTATACTGTTTGTTTGATAATTCATTCTTATGGATGGCGTGTAGGCAAACTTCAAAGTTAATCCAAGTCCGAGAGCTCCCTGATGGTCTTGTGCTTTGGATTTGGCTCTTTCACTGCCGTGACCCAGGTTCAGTCCCTTGTAGGGGAACTGAGATCCCCACAAGCTGCGTGACATGGCCATTAATTAATTAAAGAATTAATTAATTAATTAAACTTGAGTTAAAGATCCATGAACTCCTTCTGAGCTTTAAAATATATATTTAAATAGATCAAACATTTCTCTTTTAGATACATTCTTCCTTTTCTGCATAACGGGGAAAATATTCAGAAATTATTTTTTGTAAAGTAATAAACTTGCCAAAAGGAAGAAAATGAACATTTGTAATATAGTATTTAAATCTCAAACCATAACTTGAAAAAATTCATTTTTAGTAAAGAGAAAGTACGGCTCCTATTAAAATGATATTTTTATTATATTATCTACTGATTTTATTGATTTTTTTTTCATTTTGCATTTTTTTTTATCCTGAACAGAGATTTGAAATTGGATAACTTATTGCTAGATACAGAGGGCTTTGTGAAAATTGCTGATTTTGGTCTTTGCAAAGAAGGTAATTGGGTATTTTAAAGTGCCTTTTCTAATAGATTACTATTCCTTTGTACTTTGGAAGTTTTCAAATTTGTCTGTGGAGAGCAAAATGTATTTTTTAATTTATTAAAAATTAAACTTTAACTTATTCTTTATTGAGACTTACAGGTTGTTCATATAACCTAATTATCATATTATTAAGAATTTATTCTGTGAATATGAATAAGGTTAGGTTTTCAGAAATCATAGTATAAAAATAAGATTCTCTTTGTATGATTAATAATTCTCTCTACTCTAAGAAAGCATTGGTTAAGCACCAAATTTTTTGCTTTGCTGAGATTGTGCAGAGTAAATTATGCGTGCCTAAAAACTTCTCTCCTGCTTCTTAAAACTTTTAACATTTAAAATAGGAAAAATATATGCATATGCCTCAAGAATCTTTTATGTACCTATACATGTGTGAGTCCACACACAAACATATGTAAATAAATATGTAAACTGGGGAAATTTGAATCAAGAGGTAGCATAAGAAAATATAAAGAGCATGGGCTTAGGCACCACACAGTCCTAAGTTTGAATCCTGGCGCTGCCACTTATTTGCCCTGTGTCTTTGGACAAGTTACTTTTAACCTCATTGAGTCTGTTTCCTTAGCTATAAAATAAATATAATCCTTCTTGTTTAGGAGTATTATGAGAATTAGAGATAAGTATGGAAATAGGTACACTTAATACACTGTATTGTAGCAAACATTGTCTGTCTCCCCCTCTACTCTGATAGCTTCCTGTTTCTTATTCAGCTTTCTTTCCATAGTATATAGTATAGTGCTTGGCACAGCTTAAGTATTCAGTGAATGCTTAATTAATAAGTAATTGGATGAATTAATGAATGAACTTTATAAATCTGTGTCCATCAGTTACCAACTGACCTCCTAATTATTGAATCTAATGAAAGTTTTTTTTCTTTTTTTGGACACTATTGACTTAAATGCTTTTGTTCCTCTAGAGTCTGGCCTTAGCCCATTGCTTTTCTCAGGTAGTTTTTAACTAGCAACTATATTCTAATGATTTCCAAATCTATTATTTCCTTTCCTGACATATATAGTCAACTATCTACTAGACAGTTTTACTTGGTCAGCAGGTACCTCAAACGCTGCACAAGCAAGTTTCTTTTCCTCAGTCTCGTTTGAAGTTGATGGTGCCACAATCCTCTCAATCTCCCAATTTGAAAATGTGGAATTATCCTGGACTCTCTCCTCTTCACTACTTTCTACATCCTGTTAATCACCAAATTGTGCTGACATCTACCGCCTTAATATTTCTTAAGTTTTTCATCTTCCCTCTACCTCTGCCAACCATCATCTTGTTTTGAAAAGACTACTTTAATAGCCTTTTAACTTTTCTGTCTCTGTTCTTTTTCTCCCTCAAATCAGTCTGCCATGTAATTGCTAAAATGCAAAAGGGGCACATATAAATACAAATCTGACCATGGTACGCCGCTACTGAAAACCTTCAGTGGCAAAGATGTGATATACATTGCCCTTCCTGATCTGCCTGCCTCCTTCTCCAGCCAGATCTCTTGTAGCTGTCTGCCTAGTACTTTCTGTTGCAACAACAATAAACTGCTTACAGTCTTTGTCTCTCCACCACTATCACTCATCTCAGCTCTATTTGCTGACTAATGTCTGCTCATCCTTCACTCAACTCAGGTGTCACCTCTGCAGATAAGTTACCTGAGGCTCCTCTCCTCCTATCCCAACTAACAAGTCAGCTTTCATAAGATGATGTGTATAATGTGCTTTTAGCAGTTTAGAATACAATGAGACATTTTCTTCAATATGTAGAATGTATATTTGACTAATTTATTACTAAATTTTGAGAAACATATTTAGAAAACGAGTTAGCTAAAGTCTTTAATGTATTTTGAGTTTGATTACCATGCACAAATGTACACCTTTAATTTTGCTTCCTAAGGATATCTTCTAATTTTTTTGCCAGATTTTTTTCTTTGCTAACAAATATTTGAATTTTACCTTTTTCAGGAATGGGGTTTGGAGATAGGACAAGCACATTTTGTGGCACTCCTGAATTTCTTGCCCCAGAAGTATTAACAGAAACATCCTATACAAGGGCTGTAGATTGGTGGGGCCTTGGCGTACTTATATATGAAATGCTCGTTGGTGAGGTAAGCAGTATAAAATAGGTAAAAGGGAAACGTGATTGAAAGAACAAAGCATGTCACTTATAAAACCACTTAATATGTTTCCTGCGTAAGTAGAACTTAAGCTTAATAAATATTTATATATATATTAGTAATTGCCTATGATCCTATATTACCTTCACCATCTTTTTTAGATTTTTATATTATCTGTGGAATGTTTACCAATGCTTCAAAAATAGTTTCTTATATTTCAGTGTTGCTCTGGTTATATTTTTAAACACAATCACACATAACTGATTGTTTCATAAGAAATAGAAAGCAAGAAGACTGATAAAAGGAATGTACTCTGTACCTGTAAAGAAAGGTCAGCTATATATTAGTCAAAAATAAATGTTACCTTCAAAAGCGATACAGTAGAATTGAAAAGATTAACATTTTTTTTCCTACTATTTTCTTTAGATTAACTTAAAATAAATTTCTGGGGGTAACTTAGTTGTATACAGAAATTGTTACACTTAGAAAACAGTGAATTATATCTAATTAATAAAGCAGTAAGAAGAGACTAATCTATTTTGTTATAAATTTTTGGAAATGATAAATTAGGGTGGAATTAAAAAAGAGTAAATATTTAGACAAGTAATTGAAAATTACTTAGATGGGTTTGATGATCTTGAGATGCAAGAAAAATTACCTTGCATTGGTTCATTGTTCTGCCGTTTCCCTGATGCCAATGACCAACCTTGAACATTCTAGGCATGAAAAAACTAGTAGCTGAATGATGAATGACTAAATTATTGAATGTCAGACATTTCTGAAGTTTTGCCCTGTGATTGTCATTTAGTGGCACTTATACCAAACAAGTAAATAAATGAATTTAGTTCATCCAATGACAGTACCTTTTGATATGTCAAATTGGAGTGGAAACTTGGAAAAGGAGGAAAAGAAATAGCAAATTAAAACGTTTACTGTGTGCTAGGCACTATTCTATGTGCTTTATAAGTATTAGCTCATTTCATTTTTCAGCAAACTTTAATGAGCTCAATAGTAGTCTTATGTTTATCTCCACATGCATAAATAGAGACACAAAGAAGTTAATAGCTTGCTTAAAGTCACACAGCTCTCATATGGTAGAGCTGGGATTTTAACCTGTCTGTAAACCATTGTGGTTTGCTGCCTGCAGGATAGGGTATTTAATATACCCAAATTTATTTCTTTTCTTAAGACCATGGGTTCAGATCTGAATTTTTCACCTCTATTTAGAAAAGCATAAAGATGGAAAGATATATTTTATCCCTAATCCACAGTGGTCTTTATTTTCTGTGAGTGCCAGAAGTACTCATACTAGTTGTTTCTGTAAGCTCTGACATACTTGAACTTTTTTTTTTTAATAGGTTTATTTTATTTATTTACTTATTGATTTTTGGCTGCGTTGGGTCTTTGTTGCTGCATGCAGGCTTTCCCTAGTTGCGATGAGCGGGGGCTGTTCTTCGTTGCAGTACGTGGGCTTCTCACCGCGGTCACTTCTCTTGCTGTGGAGCGTGGGCTCTAGGGCGCAGGCTCAGTAGTTGTGACACATGGGCTCTAGAGCATAGGCTGAATAGTTGTGGCGCATGGGCTTAGTTGCTCCATGGCATGTGGGATCTTCCCAGACCGGGGCTTGAACCCGGGCTCAAACCTGTGTCCTCTGCAATGGCAGATGATTCTTAACCACTGTACCACCAGGGAAGTCCCGGCAGTTACTTCTAAGTGCAGTCATTATGCCTGCAGTCTCTAATTGTGTTTTGCCACCATTAATTTGCTGTTGACTGTGAAATTCAAACCACATCCATGTCTGATGTATTTCTACAAAGTCTGTGCTTCCCTCTGTAGTAACATGTATTACTGTATTTGCCTTACCCATTTCCTTCTGTCTTTCCACAAGAAGATTTCAATAAGAGTATATGGTGTATCCTCTGGTTAGTAGTTACCTATCTATTGTGTGTCTATTGTGATTTCTTGTAGTCCTTATTTGATGTTTTGGTGGGTCTGTTTTTTTGTTTTTCCTTTTTCTTATTTTCCTCACTATCTGGTTCTTGATTGTACTTCGGAACTTTGAATAGATGATTTTACTGTATTGAAACTCATTTTGACTGACTCAAGGATATTTCTTCTAGTCTCCCTTTCCTGGTGATGATGAAGAGGAGGTTTTTGACAGTATTGTAAATGATGAAGTAAGGTATCCAAGGTTCTTATCTACAGAAGCCATTTCAATAATGAGAAGGGTAAGAATTAATGATTTATAAAACTACTGAAATTTTTTAAAGAACATTTCCCAGTAGAATTTTAGAAGTTGTTTTTCAGGTATAGATGTTGCATGGTTTAGACAAAAACATACCAAAAGAAACATCTAAAGCTTTGCAAGTTATGAGAGTCCTTGTCAATGAGTCCCTGGTCTTATATTAACTTTCTTCCTTTATATTGTGTTAGTTATTAAGAAGAAATCCTGAGCGGCGCCTTGGAGCTGGTGAAAAAGATGCAGAGGATGTAAAAAAGCACCCATTTTTCCGAGTAAGTATGAAAGTTTAAAATTTTTTATGAAACTGTAGCAATTAGGAGTAGGAAACTAAACTGGTCATTTTATATTTTGTAATCCAGCTAATTGATTGGAGTGCTCTGATGGACAAAAAAGTAAAGCCGCCGTTTGTACCTACAATTAGAGGGCGGGAAGATGTTAGTAATTTTGATGATGAATTTACCTCAGAAGCACCTATTCTGACTCCACCTCGAGAACCAAGGATACTTTCAGAAGAGGAGCAAGAAATGTTCAGAGATTTTGACTACATTGCTGATTGGTGTTAAGTTGCTACACAATGTGAAACCAAGCAGACTGACTCATAAGAAGACCTCCTAAAAATAGCAACCCTTCATTTGCTCTCTGTGCCAACAAAAGCTTCTGAGTTTTTTTTAAACATATGAAGATGTGTTTAAAAATACTATTCTAATACCTTCTTGAAAAGTGGCTTCTCAATGTATTTTCAACGTAAATCTGAACACTGGAAACAGTTTCATGGAGTTTAAGCTGAATGAACATCGGCCATGAAAATCTATCAGAAATGAATACTTTTGGATCAATAGTCTTATTTTTTAAAAAAAGGAAGAAACAAAAAAAACCACTCTTCTACAGTCCCTAGCTTTGCTGTACTCCTGTCTTAAATGGAAGGAAAATTAATCAGTTAACTTTCCTTAGCTGTATTTTACAAAAAGAGGAAAAAAGGGCTTGGGATGCTATTACTATTCACACATAGTATGATTCTGTTTGAATAAGGCAAATGCTCTTATTTTTGTAAAGAAATTACTGTAATATCAAAAAAATTAGTTTGTGCACATTTTGGGGCTTTTTTTCTTTAAAAGAATGAGTTGATGTATTATAAATTTTCTATATTTATTAGGAGAAAATTTTTATTGCCTTATCTTTACCAACCGTGTAACAGAGCCTCATAGCTTTCCAACAGAGCTACTTGCCAAACAATTATGTTTATTAAACCAACTATGCTGAAACAAACAGGAACAACTAAACATCTACATTTACTTAAAATTTTAAGAATGAGGACTTACTATCAGCCTGAACCAAGATACTGTTACCTGTATGCATTCCCAAAGTCTAGATACTCAGTATGTTCAGTCATACCTTTTTCCCAAACCAGTGAACTGATTACTCCTTTTTTTGATATTGTACGTTTATCAACCTAGTTCATCTTGTTCTTGTGTCTACTGTAGAAGGGAACTATATCTTTGTTAAAACATAGGGATTATCATTGTATACATGCTGTGAACATGTATATGTGCAAGTTGTAATGTATTCTATGTTGTAGGTTTATTATTTAATTTCACCACTTCATCACTTTTGTACAGTGGCCAAGCAGACACCTCAGACTCCAGCATTTACGTTAAGTGCATTTGTACATTTTAGGCCACTGGATCCAGATTTTATATTGGCAGTTACTGAGGGCAAAAGCAATATTTTATAACAGAATGTATAAATATTTTTGATAAAACAGTCTATATTTTATAAAAATTATTATAACACTAAAGCTGTACCTCAAAAGTCTCAAAAATAATTTGATCAAATACTTTTTTACAACTCTTCAGAGGATCCATTTGTGGCTTTTTAATGCTCTTATAAGGATAGGGAAGTCTTTCTGCAAGCCATGACTTTTCTACTTGCCTGGAGTTTTGGGTTTTTTTGTTTTGTTTTAATTGTTTTCCCTCCTAGTCTGACTTTATTGTTTTTCCCTAGTTCAGTAATAACATCTTTGATTCTGTGCTTAGCATGTTAGGGCCATCATACCTCAGGAATAGCAAGTTGTTAACTAACCATACTGAGTTAACCATTTAATCACTATGATCTCATGTCTCAAAAGTTGTTCAAGTTTAAATCCTATGAGAAAAATGAAAGCACATTGATTTATAGAGAATTAAGCTTAAAACATTTATGAATATTTCAGCCTTGCCAGGATGTGTTGGCATGTTTTTGCTATACTCTGAGAACAGTTAAATTGTTCAGAGATAATTCCTGTTTCCTTACAAATTGATTATTACCCATGATCCTTTTGGGGAAAATCTTACAGGAAGAGGGAGCAGCAATATGTTGTTTAAAATTCTTTTAAAATGCCAGTTAACTTCCTTGGTGAAGGACAGTAGAGGATCTTAGCTTAATTGTCTGGTTTTAATGTAAACAGTGTTAACACAACATTAAAAAAAACACTAAATACTTTTGAGGTACAGTCTGCTCACCTTTTCTGGTTCTCAAATATGCATAGAAAGCAATGTCTAAAATAGGCGTTTAGCATTAAAAACTGACATAGCATTTTGTAACTACACAGTGTACAGAATTTTTTTTTTAATTGAAGTCAATCACTAAAAAAATTAGAGGGCAGGGTATATTCACTAATTAAGCTGAAGAAAGCACTAATTTTTTTCTGTAGTTTCAAAAATATATATATTTTAGTCAGATTAAAAATTTTTAAACTCTATAGAATGTAAATATATTTTGTTATTACTGTATGTGTAAGTGACTGCTCAAGCACTTTGTAAGGAAATTAAGATATTTTAGAATGGTACACTATGCATTCAAATTAAATGTGCCTTTATGTCATTTTAAGAAAAAGTGTTTTGCAGTCATAAATTACCACAAATGCACAAATTAAAGTTTATTAGATTGTAATTTGTAACTTTGTTTTTAAGTATTATTTCCTTTTGGAAACTTCCTATTGGTCAGAATATGTATTAGCTTTCCTAGATTCAAGATCTCAAAGACTAGTTAACTTTAGTTAGCCTTCTTGCAGGTACTTTTTGTCCTAGGGAAGGGTAAAATCATTAAGAGTCAAACCAAATTGTCTACTTCACTGGTAACAGTGGGGAAATTTTGCATTCTGTTCCTGTAAGTTTAGTAGCATCTTTCATTCAGTGGTTACTTATGGGACGTCTTCTGTGTGCTAGACACTAAGGATAGAAAGGTGATAAAAAAAGGCACCAAAGTCTTCATAAATGAAGAATGGTAAACATTAATGCTAAAATGCAAGCACTAGTACTATATGTACTTTTCTCTTGTTTGAGAATAACTTATTTAATTTTAGAATCTGACCTTTCAGAAAATAGGTAAATGAAAACAGAATACTAGCTATTTTATAGTCATCTTATTCAAAAATTACAAATGGAATATTTCAGAAATGTAAAAAGAACCCTGCTATCTCTGTGACACAGATTAAGGTCATAATGTAATCACCATTGTATGTTGACTAGGTGAAAGCTGCATTATAGATTCAAATCTAACAAAATTTTTACAGGTGCTGCTGATCTTCCCAAAGCAACTGAGGGTGAGTATGAGAAACCCAAAAGAACAAATGCCGGATCATATTTTTAATATAGAATTCTTGTTTACCTTCTAGCTATCTTTTGAGATCTAGTGTTTCTCTGAGATATAAGCTTTATATGTATATACATATATAACTACATGTGTTTATAAATATATGTATGTAAATATATACATATATAAATAGAGGTAAGTTTGTAAAGTAACTTCTAAGTGTCAAAAATCTTGTGTAATTTCTTCTAGTATCTTGACTAAGTAGAAACTCTCAGACATCCAGTACGAAACATAATTTGAGTCATTGCTGGTCTCATTAAAGATAAGAGTGGTCTCTGGCAACCCCTCACCCCAAAGTAAGCAAACAAACTTGAGCATGAATCTGCACACACTAGGGCTTCAGCACCTAAGAGTTAGGGAATATCCAAGCACAAAAGTGAGAATACTCAGAGGTTGGGATGGAAGCTTGAGTCCACAGATTAGGCCAGAGAAGTAGGAAGTTGGAGAGGATAAGAGCCAAAATGGCAGGGAGCTGACTTTGGAAATGCAGACACCCAGAAGTGGAGTTGCCAAGAATGGATTTCTATAGCAATACCTTTATGAGGATAACACACCTTGGAATTGCAGTAGAACTTATATGTTCTGTGCTAAAATTCTCTAGAGGAGCTCAAGTTCTACTTTGCAGATCACTCTCCATCTACTAGTAGAATCAAATACTTTCTCAATGAAAGCTTTCCTGGATGGAAATATATAGGATTTCAACAGGTTAAGATCAAGTAATACACTATCACAGATCACCAAATACATGAGAGACAGCAAGTTATCTTGAATGAAGCCAATAAAAATAGTAAATATAGACAGCCCCTCCAAAAGATTGCAAATATTAGAATTCTCATATACAAAATTTAAAATAACTATATAAAAAAGTTTATATACCTAAAATTTACCAGGATAAATATGTAAAATGAAATTTGAAAGGAATTAACAAACATTTTTTAAATCCAAAAATTAAAAAAAATATATAAATGACCAAATTTGAAACTCAGTGGAAGCATTACAGCAGATTACACAGGTGAAAAAAGAACTGGAGAACTGAAAGATACATCTGAAAAATAATCCCAAGTAAATCAAATAAAGAGATAAGGAAATGGAAGATATCAAAGGAAAGTTAAGAGAGATGGAAGATGGAAGGGAGACACAATTGGAATAAATGGAAGAGAGGCAATATGTAAAGACATAATGGCTGCAAATTTCCCAGAGAAGAAAAATATTTAATAAGTACAATATTCTCCATACAGAATAAATATAAATTTATGCATAGAATCATTGTAGTGAAACTGCAGACCACAAAGACAACATTTTGAAAATACCCAGGGAGAAAGGAAAGACTAACAGCTAACTTTTCAATAGCAATAATAGAAGCAGTGGAATATTGCCTTCAGAGCACTGGAAAATAAAATGTCAACCTGGAATTGTGTAGGACGTAAACTTTTTTTAAGAATGAAATCAGTTAAAATATTTTTTAAAGGAGGCTTTATGATCAAGGTCCTACTCTAAAGGAAGTGCTTCAAGAACAAAGAAAATGATCCCCCAAGATGATCAAAGATACAAAAAAGGCTTGTGAGCAAATAAAATGGTAAACACTTAGGTAAATCTAAATAAACCAAATCCATACATAGAAGCCTTTTTTTTTCTATGTTAAGTCAACAGAAATTCTGGACAACAGATGTAAGAAAATTGAGATAGAGAAGATCGGAGCTAAAGTATTCTATTGTGTTGTTGGGGTGTCTAGGTCTTTTTTGTTTTAACATCTTTATTGGAGTATAATTGCTTTACAAGGGTGTGTTAGTTTGTGCTGTATAACAAAGTGAATCAGCTATACATATACATATATCCCCATATCTCCTCCCTCTTGCATCTCCCTCCCACCCTCCCTATCCCACCCCTCTATCAGTTTATCAGTTTAACCAGCTCGGTCACAAAACACCGAGCTGATCTTCCTGTGCTATGCGACTGCTTCCCACTAGCTATCTAGTTTACATTTGGTAGTGTATATATGTCCATGCCACTCTCTCACTTTGTCAGGGAAGGGTAAGCTGCGTGTCAAGGTATTGATCAGTTAAATGTACAATCATAAAATGTCAAGGATATTCACTGAAAGAATATAGTGTGTATAAATTCCAAACCAAAGGTAACATGGTAGAACTCTAAATGTATAGCAATATAAATGGAGCAGACTCACTAGTTAAAACCAAGGTATAGATTTTTAAAAGGAAATCTGATTTTATAATGTTTACAAAAAGATAAATCTAAAACATATGTACGCAGAGAAGTTAAAAGTAAAAGTAGGAGGAAATACATATAATGCGAAAACCAATCAAACTAAAGCTATGGTAGCTCTATTTAATATCAAACAAAACTGATTTTAGACCCATCTTGAAAAAAATGTGTCACTTAGAGTGTTTCTACACAATGATAAAAGATTCAATTCACCAAAAAGATATAATAATTCCAAGCATATATGTATCTAATAAAATAGTCTCTAAATACATAAAGCAAAAATTCTTAGAGCTACTTTAAAAAACTAGCAAATATCCATCAGGGTGGAAGAATTCAACTCATTATTGGACAACAGACTTGCTAATCAACAAAGATATAAAATGTTAGAAGAAAACAGTAAACTTGGTCCAGTGGACGTACATAGATTTCTGCCTCCAACAATTAAGGGATTCCACAGTTTTTTTCAAGTACATATGGAGCATTTACAAAAATTGAGCCATAAAACAAATGGCAGAAAATTACAGAGTATAGTTATACCAATTATATTTCCTACCTGCTTAGAACAAAAAAATTACATATATGTATATATATGTGTGTGTGTATATAAAGTATTTGAGAAAAAAATTTACCCTTTCAATAATGGAGAAAATGAAATAATAGTAATCATTAAATACTTATAACTGAGTAATAGTAAAAACATTGCATTACATACCAAAACTTGAGATGCAGCAAAAGTGGTTCTTCCAGGGAACTTTATAAACTAACTACTTATTAGAAAAAGGAAGGTTAAAAATGGATCAAATTGTTCAGTTTAAAAAGATAGGGAAAAAAAAACACCAATAACCAAAGTAAATAGTAAAAATAGTCAATATAATAGAAACAAAAGCCAAAATCTTGTTCCTTTAAAATGCTAACAAAGTAGACACAGCTCTGAAAAGATGAAATGAGAGAAGGCATAAAAAATACTACCTATTATAAATGAAAATGCAAGTGCGAGAAAGATTTTTTAAAATTGAAACGAGGGCTTCCCTGGTGGCGCAGTGGTTGAGAATCTGCCTGCTAATGCAGGGGACGCGGGTTCGAGCCCTGGTCTGGGAGGATCCCACATGCTGCGGAGCAGCTAGGCCCGTGAACCACAACTACTGAGCCTGCATGTCTGGAGCCTGTGCTCCACAGCAAGAGAGGCGCGATAGTGAGAGGCCTGCGCACCACGATGAAGAGTGGCCCCCGCTTGCCACAACTAGAGCAATCCCTCGCACAGAAACGAAGACCCAACACAGCAAAAATAAATTAATTAATTAAAATTGAAAGAAAATACTTCAGCATAACACAAATAAATTTGAGAACTTAAAATAGTGGAGTTAATCTTTGAAAACGATAAGAATACTAACCTAGAAAGAAATTAAAAGACTGAATAATCTCATAACAATTAAAAAAATAAAAGCAGAAGTTAAAAGTCTTTCCACAAAGAAAACAGTGGGTCTGGATTGCTTTACAAGTGAATCCTTCCAAATTTCAAGGAAGAAATTATTTTAACCACATAGAAAGTTTTTGAGATAATGGGGAAAAGTTATATTTTCTAGCTCATTCTATGAAGCCAGTATAATCTAGATAACAAAATATACAAGAAGAGTAAGTTACTAGCAAATTTCACTCATGAATATGGATATAAAAATACTAAACAAAATATTACCAACTCAGATTCAGTGATGTATGCAAAAGACACTTTTCCATTAGCAAATTTGGCTTATCCTGGTAATGTAAGGATGGCTTAATATTAGAAAATCTATAGTTGTCATTTACCACAGTAACGGATTAAAGGAGAAAAAGTAATAGATTTAGAAAGAGCTGATCACATTCTTGCTTTAATGGGGTGGGACAGAGCTGGTTAAACTGATAAGTGGTATCTATAGTAAAACAAAAAACACAAGTAACTAAAATCAATAGCATCATCCCATACGAGGAAACATTCTCTTTAAAATTGGGGAATAGAACTAGGATGCCTGTCATTACTACTTCTTTTCAACATTGAACTCCTTTAATATAAGGGTTAAAAGGAGGATATAAAATGGTTATTATTTGCAGATGATATGATTATCAACCTACAAAACTCAAAAGACTAAAATTTGCTAGCAATCATCGTTTATCCAAGATTCTGGTTATAAGATGAAGATAAAAAAGTCAGTGACTTATCTGTGGACCATCACGAAATAATTAGAATACATAATATTTTTAAAACACAACTTTTACATAGCAACAAAACTAAGTTACCTAGAAATAAATTTAACAAAAATGTGCAAGACTGGTTTTGTTTTGCTTCTAATTCTTCACTGGGAGACATTAAAGACCTAAGTGAATGTAGAATATCCCATCTTATGGTGTGATGTCAAGTGCTCCTCAAGTTGCTCTGTAGATTTAATGCAACTCCAGTCAGAATCTCAACATTTTTTTATAGAACTTTACAAACCCATTCTCAGATTTATGTAGAAGAGCAAAAGGGCAATAATAGTAAAGAACAGTTTAAGAAATTCCAGAAGAACAAAGAGGAGGAGAGGGAATTTGCCCTACCACATATCAAGAATTATGAAAATGTAGCAATTATTGTAGAATTGGTACATATTACAAATGGAGAAAGAGAGCCAAGGGATAGACCTACACATATATGAAACTGATATATAAAAGAAGCAATATGTTAATTTAGTGGAGAAAAAAGAAAATGTTCCATAGGTAGAGCTAGGAAAATTGTTTATCCATATGGAAAGGGAAAAAAACAATTTCTGTGTCACACCGTTATAAAAATTTCAAATGAAATAAAAAGTAAGACTTAAAACTTTGGAAATATATGTAGGAGAAGAAAGCACTAAAATGTAAGAAAAATTCATAAATTCAACTAATAAAATTCAAAATTTCTGTTTATCAAAAGACATCATAAAGTAAAAAGGCAAGTCACAAACTGGAAGTAGATTTATTTCCGTCACATGTAACAGAGAAAGAATGATAGCTAACATAAATTAAAAATTCCTGAAACTCAATAAGGAAAACAATGGGAAATTTCAAAAGATATGAACAGATATTTCACAGGGACAGTAAACATGCCCAATCTCAACTGTAGTTAGAAACTACAAATTCAAGACCATACTCACATACAATTGCACACATTCAATTGGCAAAAATTTTAAATTCACACCATATCAAGTCATGGAGATGGAGTGGAACAATGAGATCTCATGTAAATTGCTGTGAGGAGTATATAGAAATACCCACTCTGGAAAAACAATTTGGTATTGTCTTGTAAAGCTGAACATGATACCCAGCAATTCCACTTCAGTACTGTATCCTGAAGAAACTTTTTACATATGCACCAAGAGTCATGAACAAGAATTTTCCTAGCATTATTTGTAAGCAAAAACTGGAAACAACCCAAATGCTCATCAGTGGAAGAGAACAGTTTAATAAAATATAGTATAATTACACCATGAAATATTATAGGGCAATGAAAATCAGCTGCCCTTATAGTGAACAGTACAAAAGAGCAAAATGTGTGAAAGAAGCTAATTAAAGACTGTATATAGCCTGTTTTTTTTTTTTTACATCTTTATTGGAGTATAATTGTTTTACAGTGGTGTGTTAGTTTCTGCTTTATAACAAAGTGAATCAGTTATACATATACATATGTTCCCATATCTCTTCCTCCCTCCCACCCTCCCTATCCCACCCCTCTAGGTGGTCACAAAGCACCGAGCTGATCTCCCTGTGCTATGCAGCTGCTTCCCACTAGCTATCTACCTTACGTTTGGTACTGTATACATGTCCATGCCTCTCATTCGCCTTGTCACAGCTTACCCTTCCCCCTCCCCATATCCTCAAGTCCATTCTCTAGTAGGTCTGTGTCTTTATTCCTGTCTTACCCCTAGGTTTTTCATGACATGTTTTTTTCTTAAATTCCATATATATGTGTTAGCATACGGTATTTATCTTTCTGTTTCTGACTTACTTCACTCTGTATGACAGACTCTAGGTCCATCCACCTCATTACAAATAGCTCAATTTCATTTCCTTTTATGGCTGAGTAATATTCCATTGTATATATGTGCCACATCTTCTTTATCCGTTCATCCGATGATGGACACTTAGGTTGTTTCCATCTCCGGGCTATTGTAAATAGAGCTGCAATGAACATTTTGGTACATGACTGTTTTTGAATTCTGGTTTTCTCAGGGTATATGCCCAGTAGTGGGATTGCTGGGTCATATGGTAGTTCTATTTGTAGATTTTTAAGGAACCTCCATACTGTTCTCCATAGTGGCTGTACCAATTCACACTCCCACCAGCAGTGCAAGAGTGTTTCCTTTTCTCCACGCCCTCTCCAGCATTTTATTGTTTCTAGATTTTTTGATGATGGCCATTCTGACTGGTGTGAGACGATATCTCATTGTAGTTTTGATTTGCATTTCTCAATGATTAATGATGTTGAGCGTTCTTTCAAGTGTTTGTTGGCAGTCTGTATACCTTCTTTGGAGAAATGTCTATGTAGATCTTCTGCTGATTTTTGGATTGGGTTGTTTGTTTTTTTGTTATTGAGCTGCATGAGCTGCTTGTAAATTTTGGAGACTAATCCTTTGTCAGTTGCTTCATTTGCAAATATTTTCTCCCATTCTGAGGGTTGTCTTTTGGTCTTGTTTATGGTTTCCTTTGCTGTGCAAAAGCTTTGAAGTTTCATTAGGTCCCATTTGTTTGTTTTTATCTCCATTTCTCGAGGAGTTGGGTCAAAAAGGATCTTGCTGTGATTTATGTCATAGAGTGTTCTGCCTATGTTTTCCTCTAAGAGTTTGATAGTTTCTGGCCTTACATTTAGGTCTTTAATCCATTTTGAGCTTATTTTTGTGTATGGTGTTAGGGAGTGATATAATCTCATACTTTTACATGTATCTGTCCAGTTTTCCCAGCACCACTTATTGAAGAGACTGTCCTTTCTCCACTGTACATTCCTGCCTCCTTTATCAAAGATAAGGTGACCATATGTGCGTGGGTTTATCTCTGGGCTTTCTATCCTGTTCCATTGATCTATCTTTCTGTTTTTGTGCCAGTTCCATACTGTCTTGATTACTGTAGCTTTGTAGTATAGTCTGAAGTTAAGGAGCCTGATTCCTCCAGCTCCGTTTTAGGTTATCAAGATTGCTTTTTCTATTCGGGGTCTTTGGTGTTTCCATACAAACTGTGAAATTTTTTGTTCTAGTTCTGTGAAAAATGCCAGTGGTAGTTTGATAGGGATTGCATTGAATCTGTAGATTGCTTTGGGTAGTAGAGTCATTTTCACAATGTTGATTCTTCCAATCTAAGAACATGGTATATCTCTCCATCTATTTGTATCATCTTTAATTTCTTTCATCAGTGTCTTATAATTTTCTGCATACAGGTCTTTTGTCTCCTTTGGTAGGTTTATTCCTAGATATTTTATTCTTTTTGTTGCAATGGTAAGTGGGAGTGTTTTCTTGATTTCACTTTCAGATTTTTCATCATTAGTGTATAGGAATGCCAGAGATTTCTGTGCATTAATTTTGTATCCTGCCACTTTACCAAATTCGTTAATTAGCTCTAGTAGTTTTCTGGTAGCGTCTTTTAGGATTCTCTATGTATAGTATCATGTCATCTGCAAACAGTGACAGCTTTACTTCTTTTCCGATTTGGGTTCCTTTTATTTCCTTTTCTTCTCTGATTGCTTGGCTAAAACTTCCAAAACTATGTTGAATAAGAGTGATGAGAGTGGGCAACCTTGTCTTCTTCCTGATCTTAGTGGAAATGGTTTCAGTTTTTCACCATTGAGGATGATGTTGGCTGTGGGTTTGTCATATATGGCCTTTATTATGTTGAGGAAAGTTCCCTTTATGCCTACTTTCTACAGGGTTTTTATCATAAATCGGTGTTGAATTTTGTCAAAAGTTTTCTCTGCATCTATTGAGACGATCATATGGTTTTTCTCCTTCAGTTTGTTAATATGGTGTATCATGTTGATTGATTTGCGTATATTGAAGAATCCTTGCATTCCTGGAATAAACCCCACTTGATCATGGTGTATGATCCTTTTTATGTGCTGTTGGATTCTGTTTGTTGAGGACTTTTGCATCTATGTTCATCAGTGATATTGGCCTGTAGCTTTCTTTCTTTGTGACATCCTTGTCTGGTTTTGGTATCAGGGTGATGGTGGCCTCATAGAATGAGTTTGGGAGTGTGCCTCCCTCTGCTATATTTTGGAATAGTTTGAGAAGGATAGGTTTTAGCTCTTCTCTAAATGTTTGATAGAATTCGCCTGTGAAGCCATCTGGTCCTGGGCTTTTGCTTATTGGAAGATTTTTAATCACAGTTTCAATTTCAGTGCTTGTGATTGGTCTGTTCATATTTTCTATTTCTTCCTGTTTCAGTCTTGGCAGGTTGGCTTTTCTAAGAATTTGTCCATTTCTTCCAGGTTGTTCATTTTATTGGCATAGAGTTGCTTGTAGTAATCTCTCATGATCTCTTTTATTTCTGCAGTGTCAGTTGTTACTTCTCCTTTTTCATTTCTAATTCTGTTGATTTGAATCTTCTCCCCTTTTTTCTTGATGAGTCTGGCTAATGGTTTGTCAGTTTTGTTTATCTTGTCCAATAACCAGCTTTTAGTTTTATTGATCTTTGCTATCGTTTCCTTCATTTCTTTTTCATTTATTTCTGATCTGATCTTTATGATTTCTTTCATTCTGCTAACTTTGGCGTTTTTTTTTTTTGGTTCTTCTTTCTCTAATTGCTTTAGGTGCAAGGTTAGATTGTTTATTTGAGATGTTTCTTGTTTCTTAAGCTAGGATTGTATTCCTATAAACTTCCCTCTTAAAACTGCTTTTGTTGCATCCCATAGGTTTTGGGTCGTCGTGTCTCCATTGTCATTTGTTTCTAGGTATTTTTTATTTCCTCTTTGATTTCTTCAGTGATCACTTCGTTATTAAGTAGTGTATTGTTTAGGCTCCATTGTTGTATTTTTTACAGATCTTTTCCTGTAATTGATATCTAGTCTCATAGCGTTGTGGTCAGAAAAGATACTAGATACAATTTCAATTTTCTTAAATTTACCAAGGCTTGATTTGTGACCCAAGATATGATCTGTCCTGGAGAATGTTCCATGAGCGCCTGAGAAAAATGTGTATTCTGTTGTTTTTGGATGGAATGTCCTATAAATATCAATTAAGTCCATCTTGTTTAATGTATCGTTTAAAGCTTGAGTTTCCTTATTTATTTTCATTTTGTATGATCTGTCCATTGGTGAAAGTGGGGTGTTAAAGTCCCCTACTATGAATGTGTTACTGTCGATTTCCCCTTTTATGGCTGTTAGTATTTGCCTTATATATTGAGGTGCTCCTATGTTCGGTGCATAAATATTTACAATTGTTATATCTTCTTCTTGGATCAATCCCTTGATCATTCTGTAGTGTCCTTCTTTGTCTCTTCTAATAGTCTTTATTTTAAAGTCTATTTTGTCTGGTATGAGAATTGCTACTCCAGCTTTCTTTTGGTTTCCATTTGCATGGAATATCTTTTTCCCTCCCCTTACTTTCAGGCTGTATGTGTCTCTAGATCTGAAGTGGGTCCCTTGTAGACAGCATATATATGAATCTTGTTTTTGTATCCATTCAGCCAATCTGTGTCTTTTGGTGGGAACATTTAGTCCATTTACATTTAAGGTAATTATCGATATGTGTGTTCCTATTCCCATTTTCTAAATTGTTTTGGGTTCGTTATTGTAGGTCTTTTCCTTCTCTTGTGTTTCTTGCCTAGGGAATTTCCTTTAGCATTTGTTGTAAAGCCGGTTTGGTCGTGCTGAAGTCTCTCAGCTATTGCTTGTCTGTAAAGGTTTTAATTTCTCCATCAAATCTGAATGAGATCCTTGCTGGGTAGAGTAATCTTGGTTGCAGGTTTTTATCCTTCATCTCTTTAAATATGTTCTGCCAGTCCCTTCTGGCTTGCAGAGTTTCTGCTGAAAGATCAGTTGTTAACCTTATGGGGATTCCCTTGTGTGTTATTTGTTGTTTTTCCCTTGCTGCTTTTAATATGTTTTTGTTGGATTTAATTTTTGACAGTTTGATTAATATGTGTCTTGGCGTATTTCTCCTTCGATTTATCCTGTATGGGACTCTGTGTGCTTCCTGGACTTGACTAACTATTTCCTTTCTTATATTAGGGAAGTTTTCAACTATAATCTCTTCAAATATTTTCTCAGTCCCTTTCTTTTTCTCTTCTTCTTCTGGAACTCCTATAATTCGAATGTTGGTGCGTTTAATGTTGTCCCAGAGGTCTCTGAGACTGTCCTCAGTTCTTTTCATTCTTTTTTCTTTATTCTGCTCTGCAGCAGTTATTTCCACTAGTTTATCTTCCAGGTCACTTATCCGTTCCTCTGCTTCAGTTATTCTGCTATTGATCCCATCTGGAGTATTTTTAATTTCATTTATTGTGGTGTTCGTCATTGCTTGTTTCATCTTTACTTCTTCTAGGTCCTTGTTAAATGTTTCTTGCATTTTGTCTATTCTATTTCCAAGATTTTGGATCATCTTTACTATCATTATTCTGAATTCTTTTTCAGGTAGACTGCCTATTTCCTCTTCATTTGTTAGGTCTGGTGGGTTTTTATCTCACTCCTTCATCTGCTGTGTGTTTTTCTGTCTTCTCATTTTGCTTATCTTACTGTGTTTGGGGTCTCCTTTTTGCAGGCTGCAGGTTCGTAGTTCCTGTTGTTTTTGGTGTCTGTCCCCAGTGGCTATAGTTGGTTCAGTGGGTTATGTAGGCTTCCTGGTGGAGGGGACTAGTGCCTGTGTTCTGGTGGATGAGGCTGGATCTTGTCTTTCTGGTGGGCAGGTCCACGTCTGGTGGTGTGTTTTGGGGTGTCTGTTGACTTATGATGATTTAAGGCAGGCTTTCTGCTAATGGGCAGGGTTAGTTGTTTGGCATAGGGTGTCTAGCACTGTAGCTTGCTGGTCGTTGACTGAAGCTGGGTGCTGGTGTTGAGATCGAGATTTCTGGGAGATTTTCACCCTTTGATATTATGTGGAGCTGGGAGGTCTCTTGTGGACCAGTGTCCTGAAGTTGGTTCTCCCACCTCAGAGGCACAGCCCTGACCCCTGGCTGCAGTACCAAGAGCCTTTCATCCACACGGCTCAGAAAAAGGGAGAAAAACAAGAAAGAAAGAAAGAAAGAAAGAAAAAGAAAGAAAGAAAGAAAGAAAAGAGGAAAGGAAGGAAGGAAGGAAGGAAGGAAGAAAGGAAGGAAAAGAGAAAGGAGGGAGGGAGGGATGGATGGAGAAGGGGGAAGGAAAGAAAGAAAGAAGTAAAATAAAGTAAGATAAAATAAAGTTATTAAAATAAAAAATAATTAAGAAAAAAAATTTTTTAAAAAAAAAGAAAAAAAAAACAAAACACAGACTAATAGAACCCTAGGACAAAGCTATACAGACAAAATCTCACACAGAAGCATACACATACACACTCACAAAAAGAGGAAAAGGGAAAAAAATCATAAATCTTCCTCTCAAAGTCCACCTCCTCAATTTGGAGGCCTCTGCGTATAGGTCAGGTCGCTGGAGGGCGTCTGTTCTTCGCTCAGACAGGTTGGGGTTAAAGGAGCAGCTGCTGCGGGGACTCTGGCTCACTCAAGCCGAGGGGAGGGAGGGGCACGGAGTGCAGGGCGAGCCTGCAGCGGCAGAGGCCGGCGGGACGTTCCACCAGCCTGAGGCGCGCCGTGCGTTCTTCCAGGGAAGTTGTCCTTGGATCCCGGGACCCTGGCAGTGGCGGGCTGCACAGGCTCCCGGGAGGGGCGGTGTGGATAGTGACCTGTGGTTGCACACAGGCTTCTTGGTGGCGGCAGCAGCAGCCTGAGCGTCTCATGCCCGTCTCTGGGGTCCGCGCTGTTAGCCGCGGCTCACGCCCGTCTCTGGAACTCCTTTAAGCAGCGCTCTTAATCCCCTCTCCTCGCGCACCAGGAAACAAAGTGGGAAGAAAAAGTCTCTTGCCTCTTCGGCAGGTCCAGACTTTTTCCCGGACTCCCTCCCGTCTAGCCATGGTGCACTAACCCCTTCAGGCTGTGTTCACGCAGCCAAGCAGCCAACCCCAGTCCTCTCCTTGTGCTCTGATGGAAGCCGAAGCCTCAGCTCCCAGCCCCGCCCACCCCGGCAGGTGAGCAGACAAGCCTCTCGGGCTGGTGAGTGCAGGTCGGCACCGATCCTCTGTGCGGGAATCTCTCCGCTTTGCCCTCCGCACCCCTGTGGCTGCGCTCTCTTCCGTGGCTCCGAAGCTTCCCCCACTCTGCCACCTGCAGTCTCCACCCGCGAAGGGGCTTCCTGGTGTGTGGAAACCTTTCCTCTTTCACAGCTCCCTCTCACTGGTGCAGGTTCCGTCCCTATTCTTTTGTCTCTGTTTATTCTTTTTTCTTTTGCCCTACCCAGGTATGTGGGGGTTTCTTGCCTTTTGGGAGGTCTGAGGTCTTCTGCCAGCGTTCAGTAGGTGATCTGTAGGAGTTGTTCCACCTGTAGATGCATTTCTGGTGTATCTGTGGGGAGGAAGGTGATCTCCGCGTCTTACTCTTCCGCCATCTTCCCCTCCAACTCAGCCTGGTATTTTTTAAAACTTAAAAACTAAGCCAAACTAAACATAAATGTGATTTTTTTTTTAAAGCAAGTAATTGTTGAACGAAAATTAAGATAGGGGTTATCTGATGAGACAGAAGAATATGATAGTGGTGCAGAATATCCTGACAGGTAGAAGATGCTGGTAGTATTTTAGGTCATCAGTTTGGGTGGTGATTTAATCAGTTCGGTATATTAATATATAATATACTCCTCACCATCTTGAGTCCTCACTGTTCTCCTTTTCCACCTTAAATTGCCATATCCATCATACTCTCCCACGTATGTGATCCTCAGCTCCCTGCTCCTTTCTTGCTTCTTTGTACAGCCCTGTTAAACTCGCACCCAAACCCCTGTTAAATCTATTTCTGCATCTGAACAACCACGCTAACTCATCTCACTACCATGAAGTGAGTCAATACTAAATTTCCTTAGTCTAGTGGTTCTCAAACTTTACGGTGTATCAGAATCACTGGAAGGATTTGTACATGGGCTTCATCAAGCAGATTGTTTGTTTGTTTTGGTATTGAGTTGTATAAGTTCTTTTTTTTTTTTTTTTTTTTACGGTACGTGGGCCTCTCACTGTTGTGGCCTCTCCCGTTGCGGAGCACAGGCTCCGGACGCGCAGGCTCAGCGGCCATGGCTCACGGGCCCAGCCGCTCTGCGGCATGTGGGATCTTCCCGGACCGGGGCACAAACCCGTGTCCCCTGCCTCGGCAGGCGGACTCTCAACCGCTGCGCCAACAGGGAAGCCCTGTATGAGTTCTTTATATATTTTGGATATTAAGCCCTTATCTGATACACAGTTTGCAAACATTTTCTCCCATTCTGTAGGGTGCCTTTTCATTTTGTTAGTTGTCTCTTGCTGTGCAGTAGCTTTTTAGTTTGATGTAATCCTGCTTACTTATTTTTGCTTTTGTAGCTTGTGCTTTTGGTGTCATATCTAAAAAATCATTGCCCAGACCAATGTCAAAGAGCTTTTTTCCTATGTTTTCTTCTTGGAGTTTTATGGTATTAGGTCTTATGTTTTAAGTCTTTAATCCATTTTGAGTTAACTTTTGTGAGTGGTATGAGAGAGGTCCAGTTTCATTTTTCTGCATTTTTTTCATTTTCCTAACACCATTTATTAAAGGAACTATCCTTTCCCCATTGACTGTTCTTGGATCGCTTGTCAAATATTAATTGACTATAAATGCAGGGAATGGTTATTTCTGGGCTCTCTATACTGTTCTATGTCAATTTTTATGCAAGTACCATGCTGTTTTAATTACTATAGCTGTGTAGTACTGTTTGAGATGAGGACATGTGAATGCCTTTGGTTTTGTTGTTCTTTCTCAGGTTTGCTTTGGCTATTCGAGGTCTTTTGTGGCTCCAAACAAATTTTTAGGATTTTTTTTTCCTGTGGAAAATGTCATTTGAATTTTGATAGGGATTGCATTGAATTTATAGATGGCTTTGGGTAATACAGATGTTGTGTATAGAAACACAACTGATTTCTATATGTTGATTTCACATCCTGCAACTTTACTGAACTTGTTCATTAGTTCTAATAGTTTTTTTGGTTCAGTCTTTAGGGTTTTCTTTAGATCGTATAATCTTCGAACAACAATTTTACTTCCTCCTTTCCAATTTGGATGCCTTTTTATTTCTTGCTTGACATTTTTCTCATTCCAATTTTGATTGCTTGCTGATTTTGCTGTAGCTTTATTTTCCTTTACATTGGAGACAGAAATACTGTCTTTATGTCAAAGGAATAAGTTTGTCCTCTAGCATCAAAACACATTGCTATTCTTAAATTGAGAATAGGTGTAAATGATGGGCTAACATCTAGGAACTATGTTGTAAGAGATGGAGTAGAATGAGAGACAAGACTGGTTACAAAATTTATTTTTCTTTCTTTCTTGTGTGTGTGTGCATGCCAAGTAGGTATTTGTATAAATTAAATACCTATTTAATCTGTAAAATACCCCTCCTCCCTTCAGATAATCAGCACTGTATATCTCCTAGGCATGAACACACACAAACAGAAAGCCAGAAATCCAAGATATCAAGATCACCATCTTGGCCCTGGACTTTCTAGGGCAGTTTAACTGTTCCTATTTTCACTGACTTTTTAGACCTTGCCTTTTTTTTCCCCCTTTCTACTCAGATCTACTTTATTCACTTGCTTGTCATCCTGTATTAATCAGTTCTCTGACTTGAAACCATTAAGTGCTTGTGACATTAGTATTACCATCTTTTTCTGTTTTTAGAAGTAAAATAGTGTATTTTAAAACTTTAGTCTCCCATATATGATCTCATTTAATCCCCAAGACTACCCTATGAAGTTGGTGGAGTGAAGTAAGTTGCCCCAGCTCACACAGCTGCTAAGTGGCAGAGCCAGAACTACGACCCTTTCCTTGCCCAGTACCTTTTCTGTTACACTACAAACTTTTTGTTTAAGTTGGTTTTAAATTAGACCAGTCAATAGTTAACTCCCCCTGAAAGTAAGATGAAGACAGAATAAAGTTAAAACTCCCCTCTCCCTTCCCCCAGGAATACTAACTACATCAGTGGTATTACATCTTACTGCATCACATCGGGAGATAGTAATCTCAAATTTTTCCACTAAGTTTGATCACTTGGTTGAGGTGGTGATCATCAGATCTCTCTTTCTGAAGATACCGTTTTACCCTTATAACTAATAGACAATCCGAGGTAATACTTGAGGATCATTTGATTTCCAAAAACCTTCCTCCCAATACTCATCTGAGTAAATTATTACACTAGAAGTTGCAAAATAATTTCCCAACTCTAGTATTTCATCTACATGCATTAGCTGCCATTCTTGTTTTTGTTTTTTTTAAGCTTTTCCTTTTTCCTCATAACCTCACTTTTTTTTTTAAATTTGAGTATCACTATAGATGCAAGGACTTTTTAAAATCATTGTGTTATAATCCATTACTATTACTGCTTTCTTCTTGGATGCTTAAATTGTTCCCAGATTTGAGCCCATTTGTCTTTGAGTACCTCCTTGCTTTCTTGCACTATAAGATGTTCCAGGCCCACTTTTTGTGTTCCCTGCAAACCTGGAATTAGCCTTTTTTTTTTTTTTTTTTTTTTGCGGTACGCGGGCCTCTCACTGTTGTGGCCTCTCCCGTTGCGGAGCACAGGCTCCGGACGCGCAGGCTCAGCTGCCACGGCTCACGGGCCCAGCCACTCCGCGCCATGTGGGATCTTCCCGGACCGGGGCACGAACCCGTGTCCCCTGCATCGGCAGGCGGACTCTCAACCACTGCGCCACCAGGAAAGCCCCCTTTTTTTTTTTTCTTTTTGAGAAAGAATATTTAGGAACTAAAATCTGATTGCTATTGTGAAGTCATGATATCTAGACCCTTTCAGTTGATAGACGAAGAAAATAAACCTCTTTGAAAATCAGGAGTTCATGCTAATTTAAATGGAGCCTCACAGGATTCTTTTTCAATTTAACCTCATTTCATATTTTCATCTCTCTTCTGCCATTATAGACCCTCATTTTTAAGAGTCTATATGGTGATTCAATTTCATACTAGAAAGCATTATTTTTACTTGTTTTAGAAAAATTTGTTCAGTTTACCAAAGAGATCAGTATACTTTATTTGAAAATTAATAGGAGGGACTTCCCTGGCAGTCCAGTGGTTAAGACTCCGCACTTCCATTGCAGGGGGCACAGGTTCGATCCCTGTTCGGGGAACTAAGATCCCCCGCATGCTGTGCGGCTCGGCCAAAAATATATATATAATTAATATGAAAGTTTAAAAACCTCATGTCTCTACTTTCAACGCCTCAGTAGGAAATAGGCAAGCAGTGGTCCTAAAAAAAAATCGTTTTCAGGTGATTGTTGTTATAGTTCCTAATTTCTATTTTCTTTTTAGCTGTTTATACAAAGTCATCACAGTCACACATTTACTTCTCCAAGCGTACAGATTCACATTTTAGATTCTCAATGGAATCCAGTTCAGTATTTTTGACATTTACAGCAGTATGCTGAATTGTAGCATTTGCTTCTTCATGCTTTTATATTTCAGTGAGCTACTTTTGAGTTGTTGGTTTACTTCTTGAAATATGGACGTAATGCAATACAATAAAAATAATGAAAAATGCGTACTAACCGAAACTAAACAATATGCAAAAGACAAATACCTTATTGCCTTATCTGATAAACGCAGTCTGTGTAGTATGCATGAAATATTTAAGAGTGTAAGTATTAACAAAAGAGTTAGGTTTCTATGGAAATAGTAACTGCTTTTATCTTTTACAAATTTGAAATTGTGTGAAAAAACCTTAATCCCAGTAATTTTATCTCTGACCCCCAAACTGCATGTAAACCACTTAGTAGACGTCCAGGGATTTCTAGCATCTAAACACTGTAAAAAAGAGTTGTAGCTTTTTCTAATCCACCATCCTGGACTCATCAAAGTCCAGGATCTTTTGGATAAAGTAAATAAATTGCAATTCGATTTCTAAAGAACCCCTGATGCCTCCTTGGTACCTGCTTTATCTTTACACACTGATACTACTGCTTTACTCCTCCCTCAAGTTGTTTGTGTTATAGTCTAGTTAGAATAGGTAGAAAATAAATGCCAAAATGGCCTTTAAATGTTGTCATTTGAAGCTAACACTCCAAATTGGAGACCTTTGAAATGAGACCTTTGAAGAAAAGAGCAGTCTGAATTGAAGTGTGCATAACTGTTTTGAACTGGAAATTACCTCTAGTTTAGTGAATAAAACCTATATAAATTAAATAAAACAAGGCATATATATTTCTTTTTTCTGTATTATGTCTTATACTTATCCATATAGAGATGTCCAAGCATAGGATTCAGGAAGAGGACTGGGCTGGAGATATGAGGGTCGTTGGATGGTAACTGAAGTCACAGGGGTAGATGAGGTCACTTAGGGTTGAGTGTGGAGAGCAACAAGATAGAAGGGTCAACCAAGGACAAAATTCTAAGGGATGAGTAGAAGAGGAAGACTCAACAGAGACCTAAAAGCAGTAACCAGAGGTAGGAAGGAAATAAGGAGAGAATTAGTATTATGAAAGCCTAGGGAAAGAGAGTTTCAAAGAGGATTGAAAATGGACAACAATGTGAAGTGTTAATTGGTGAAGATGAGGTCTGAGATGTTCCACCTGCTTTAGCAACATGGATATTTTTGAGACCATGATGAGAGTAGTTTTACTGGTGTGCCCAGGGCTGAAACTAGCCTGCAATGCTTTACAGTGGGAATGAGGGGGAATCTTTCAAGAAGTTTGGCTATGAAGAGCAAGAAAGTGCCAGGGATCAAGGAGTTTAGGACACAGAAGACATTGGAATGTGTTTACATGTTGATGGGAGGGAGCAAGCCAGCCACACTGCTTGTAATCCCCACAGAACCATGCAGTATGAGGCCTCCTTGTTTAATTCATGGTGATCATCTTCACTCTTCCCAGAGATGGGGCTAAACCCAGTGAACTTAAGTGCTAATCATCTTCCAGATTCTGCTAAAGTAAAACAGTCTTTCTCTGACCATTCTCTCCCAACATAGAATTAATCAAATCCTCTTGTGTCCCCACCATAACCTGCAAAATACTCTCCATGCTTTATTGCATTTATTTGTTTACATGTCTCTTTTCTCCATAAGTTGTGTTTTATTCATCTTAGATGCCAAGTGCACAGCTCTGTCGCTGATACACTGTAGTGTTCAATAAATAGTAATAGCCTTTTATAAAGCAATAACCTTCATTTAAAAAAATCAGGTATTTTGTGTTACCGTATTGGATCTTCACAACAACTCTGTGAAAAAAGCACTGTAATATTCTCATTTTATAAATAAGAAACTTGAGACTTAAGAGAGCTAAGTAACTTGTGCAAAGTCACATAGTAAGTGGAAGAGACAGGACTCAAACCCAGTCTGTTAGCAAGATTCATGCTCTTAAGCTCACTATAGTCAATGCAAGATTGAATAAATGAATGAATGGATGGGTATCAAGGAATTCAGAAGGACAAAATTCCCACAAATGAACTACCACACCATTTGTTAAACATAACACATACTGAGAGTGTCCAGTTAGTTGCTCAATAAATGCTTTCTGTTGGGAAAAAAAAAATGGAACAGTTGCAAAACTGACATGTAAACTTCCAGACTGTTAACCACTGGAGCCTTCTTTCTTATTCTTCCTTTCTAGAAGACAAAAAGGATTAACATCCATGCTCTCTTTGTTCATCTGTGTACACCTTGCTCCAAGAGCTTAATGATACAGATGAAAGAACATGGCACTTTTGAGGAAATGAAACTTCACAGTAGCTGGAGTATATGTAAAAACTGCAATGGAGTAGGTGAGTAAAGACTAGGAAATGCAGGCATTGTGGGCTGTGTTCAGAAAGGTGGGTTTTTTTGCTCGTTTGTTTTTAATTTTTATTTTATATTGGCGTATAGTTGATTTACAATGTTGTATTTCAGGTGTAGAGCAAAGGGATTCAGTTATACATATACATATAGCTATTCTTTCTCAGATTCTTTTCCCACATAGGTTATTAGAGAATATTGAGTAGAGGCCCCTGTGCTATATAGTAGGTCCTGTTGGGTGTCTATTTTACAAATAGCGTGTATATGTTAATCCCAAACTCCTAATTTAGCCCTCTCCCAACCTTTCCCCTTTGGTATCCATAAGTTTGTTTTCGAAGTCTGTGAGTCTGTTTCTGTTCTGTAAATGAGTTCCTTTGTACCATTATTTTTAGAATCCACATATAAGTGATATCATATGATATTCATCTTTCTCAGACTTTATTTAGCATGATAATTTCTAGGTCTATCCATGTTGCTGCAAATGGCATTATTTCATTCTTTTTTATGGCTGAGCAATATTCCATTGTATATATGTACCACATCTTCTTTATCCATTCATCTGTTGATGGACACTTAGGTTGCTTCCATGTCTTGGCTATATTGTAGATAGTGCTGCTATGAACATTGAGGTGCATGTGTCTTTTCAAATTATGGTTTTCTTCAGATATATGCCCAGGAGTGGGATTGCTGGATCATATGGTAGTTCTATTTTTAGTTTTTTAAGGACCCTCCATACTGTTCTCCATAGTAGCTGTACCAATTTACATTCCCACCAACAGTGTAGGAGGGTTCCCATTTCTCCACATCAGAAAGGGTTATTTGTCATAGGGGCAGATCTAAATTTTGCGGGGCCAAAAGTATATACAATTTGGGGGGCCATCTTTAAGAAATCCATGATTTTGTATTTATAGCTACAGAATTAAGTTCAGAGCCTTGGAAGGGGTCTGTGCAAGTGCACCTTAAGTTTCATTAGCTTTCTGATAAATCACCTATGCCTCAGAGCCACTGAAGCATCTTCAGCTGGGAGAAATGTGGTTAGATTTGCATGGGGAGAATGGATCAGAGGGTTCAAGTCTGAAGCCTGGAGCAGTAGCTTGGAGCCACCTCAGCAACTGTGGGAGATGATAAAGGCCTAAACTAGGGTAAGGCAGTCAGGAGAGAGAAAAGTGGGTGAATAAAGCCTCTTCAGGTGGTAGAAACAAAGGACTAGGACTGACTACAGGTAGCCCATAGGGGCCATATACCAACCACATCACAGAAATGTCTCCCCAAGCAATGTGATTTCCACTTATCCTTTAAGGGCCTTTTCCAGTTAAGAAGTACTTTTTTCCTCTTTGTGCCCTGCTCTTTCCACACAGGTACAATGAATGTCTCCTTCTCTCTGACTCCCTTGGGCTTTGTACACACCTCCATCTTATACTCGCTCATAGCGTCAGGACAGGGCATGCCTTATTCACCTCTTGTATCTTGTATCTCCAGAGTCTTCATAGTGGAGGATGAAGGAATGGCCTGCTTTGCTCTATACAAAGACATTTAGAATAATATAAAATATTAGGAAGTTTCTATGAGTGATTGAGATTCAACCTACGATTAGTTGTTGATATGAATTGTAGTTGGGCTCCAACATAATAAAAGTGTCCCTCTGACAACCACCACAAGAGTCATCCCTTATTTAAGTTTAGTTCTTCCTAATCTGTAGAGAAGTTCCACATATAAGCTGTCACTTAAAACTTATAGCGGGCTTCCCTGGTGGCGCAGTGGTTGAGAGTCCGCCTGCCGATGCAGGGGACACGGGTTCGTGCCCCGGTCCGGGAAGATCCCACATGCCGCGGAGCGGCTGGGCCTGTGAGCCATGGCCGCTGAGCCTGCGTGTCTGGAGCCTGTGCTCCGCAACAGGAGAGGCCACAACAGTGACCTCTCCTTTTTGTGGCCCATGTACCACAAAAAAAAAAAAAAACTTATAGCCACTTGGAAAATCATCACATGGAGGTAGCAAAGAGACCTAGGACTAGCCCTTATTTTGCTACTATTAGTGTGACCTTGGACAAGTGATTTCACCTTACTAGTGATATGTGAACATTTCACCCTAATGTTCTCATCTGTAAAATGACGAAGTTATAGTAGGTCATTGATTTTTAACCTTCGTTTTCAAACAAAATCTTCAGCATTACTCCAGCACATAACAAAGTCAGAGCAGAAGCAGGCTGGGGGCCCAGTTTGTCACTCACTGGAACTAATTCTGAGGTCTTCCGTCAAAGCCCCTGGCCTACAGTTTGATGTCCATGCTACTAGAAGACCCTTAATTAAATGCCTTAGAGCTGTCATTGACCATCTCCAATATGATGGTCGACTCAAAGTCACTGAGCTGAACTGTGGTATAAGGGCCAAAATCCAAGCCCCTCTTTTGTACTGAAGAGCAAGACCTCTGCTCACAATGACAAATTAGGACAGTGAAAGAGGAGTTGTTCAAATACCAGATAATATTTGTTGGGCCACAGCAATGCAGGAGGATGTTGAAAGTTCTGAGTCCATCATTAAGTTTTCTGGTGTCTCATAGCTGTAGAGCTAGAAGGAACCACAGAGGCAGTAAGGTCTTTCCAGAGAAATCTCTTACAGATCAGCTAAGTCTCTGCTTAAATACCTTCAGTGAAGTCTTCAACCTGACCATATGGTCGTCTGGGAGCTCCATGCAACTTTTGCATCCTAGACCTGTCTTTCAGAACAGTATAGAACAAAGTAGCCTTTCCAACGTCTTTAAGAGCACTAAACCCAATTCTTTTGTGGTTTTAACTTTCTCAACTATGTCAATTTAAAACAAAATATCTTTTGACAGAATCTTAAATTCAACATAATATCACTCTTTGCTTGTTTTTATTACTCTTGTTAAGTACTTTACATACCAATGATCTTCTTTCCCAGATGTCTCAAAACATTTATTTCAAATAATGGCTGTCTTTTTCCCATTGTATATTCTTGCCTCTTTTGTCAAAGATTAATTGACCGTAGGTGTGTGGGTTTATTTCTGGGCTCTCTATTCTGTTCCATTGATCCATGTGTCTGTTTTTGTGCCAATACCATGCTGTTTTGATTAATTACTGTAGCTTTGTGGTATTGTCTGAAGTCTGGGAGAGTTATGCCTCCTGCTTTGTTCTTTTCCTTCAGGGTTGCTTTGGCAATTCTGGATCTTTCATGGTTCCTATAAATTTTAGGATTATTTGTTCTAGTTCTGTGAAAATTTTCATGGGTAATTTGATAGGAATCACATTAAATTTGTAGATTGCTTTGGGTAGTATGGCCATTTTAACAATATTAATTCTTCCAAGCCAAGAGCATAGGATATCTTTCCATTTCTTTGAATCATCTTCTGTTTCCTTTATTAATGTTTTATAGTTCTCAGAGTATAAGTATTTCACCTCCTTGGTCAGGTTTATTCCCAAGTATGCAACTGATTTCTGCATGTTAACCTTGTATCCTGCTACCTTGCTGAATTTATCAGTTCTAGTAGTTTTTGTGTGAAGTCTTTAGGGTTTTCTATATATAGTATCATGTCATCTGCATATAATGGCAGTTTTACCTCTTCCCTTCCAAGTTGGATACCTTTTATTCCTTTTTCTTGTCTGATTGCTGTGGCTAGGACTTCCAAAACTATGTTGAATATAAGAAGTGAGTGGGCATCCTTGTCTTGTTCCAGATTTTAGCAGGAACGCTTCAGTTTTTCACCAGTGAGCAGTATATTGGCTGTGGGTTTGTCATAAATATCTTTTATTATGTTGAGATATGTTCCCTCTATACCCACTTTGGTAAGAGTTTTTATCATGAATGGGTGTCAAATTTTGTCAAATGCTTTTTCTGTGTCTATTGAGATGATCATGTGTTTTTTGTTTATGTGGTGTATCACATTGATTGATTTGTGTATATTGAATCATCCTTGTGAACTTGGGGTGAATCCCACTTTGTTGTGGCATATGATCTTTTTTATATGTTGCTGGATTTGGTTTGCTAATATTTTGTTGAGAATTTTTGCATCTGTATTCATCAAAGATATTGGCCTGTAATTTTTTGTGGTGGTGTCTTTGTCTGGCTTTGGTATCAGGGTGATGGTAGCTTCATAGAATGTCTTTGGGAGTATTCCCTCCTCTTCAATATCTGGAAGAGTTTGAGAAGGATTGGTATAAGTTCTTTGTATGTTTGGTAGAATTTGCCTGTGAAGCCATCTGGTTTTGGACTTTTGTTTGGAGGGGACTTTTGCTTTGTAGGGAGTTTTTACAGATTCTATTTCACTTCTAGTGATCAGTCTGTTCAAATTATCTATTTCTTCTTGATTCAATTTTGGTTGGCTGTGTTTCTAGAAACTTGTGCATTTCTCCTAGGTTGTCCAATTTATTGGCCTAATTGTTCATACTATTCCCTTATGGTTTTTTGTATTTCTGCAGTGTCGGTTGTTATGTCTTCAGCAAGTGGTGTTGGGAAAGTTGGACAGCCACATGTAAATCAATGAAGTTAGAACACTCTCACCATACACAAAAATAAACTCAAAATGGCTTAGGCTTAAACATAAGACATGACACCATAAAACTCCTAGAAGAGATCATAGGCAAAACATTCTTTGACATAAATTGTACCAATGTTTTCTTAGGCCAGTCTCCCAAGGCAATAGAATAAAAAACAAAAATAAACAAATGGGACCTAATCAAACTTACAAGCTTTTGCAGAGCAGCAAAGGAAACCATCAACAAAATGAAAAGACAACCTACAGAATGGGAGAAAATATTTGCAAATGATGCAAATGACAAGGGCTTTATTTCCAAAATATACAAACAGCTCATACAACTCAACAAGAAAACAAAAAACCCAGTCAAAAAGTGGGCAGAAGACCTAAACAGACATTTCTCCAAAGAAGACATATGGATGGTCAAAAAGCACATGAAAAGATGCTCAACATCACTAATTATTAGAGAAATGCAAATCAAAACTACAACGAGGTACCACCTCACACTGGTCAGAATGGCCATTGCTAAAAACTCTACAAATAACAAATTCTGGAGAGGATATGGAGAAAAGGGAACCCTCCTACACTGTTGGTGGGAATGTAAGTTGGTATAGTCACTATGGAAAAACAGTATGGAGGTTCCTCAGAAAACTAAGAATAGAACTACCATATGATCCAGCAATCCCATTCCTGGGCATATATCCAGACAAAACTAATTCAAAGAGATACATGCACCCCTGTGTTCATAGCAGCACTATTCACAATAGCCAAGACATGGAAGCAACCTAAATGTCCACTGACAGATGAATGGATATACAATGGAATACTATTCAGCCATAAAAAAGAATGAAATAATTTAATTCGCAGCAACATGGATGCCACTAGAGATTATTATACTCAGTGAAGTCAGAAAGAGAAATACCATATAATATCACTTATATGTGGAATCTAAAATATGGCACAAATGATCCTATCTACGAAACAGAAACAGACTCATGGACAGAGAGAGCAGACTTGTGCTTGCCAAGGAGGCGGGGGCTGGTGGAGAAATGGAGTGGGAGGTTGGGGTTAGCAGCTATTATATATAGAATGAATGGATAAACAACAAGGTCCTACTGTACACCAAAGATTCAGTATCCTATGATAAACCATAATGGAAAAGAATCTTAAAGTATATATAATGGAATCACTTTGCTGTACAGCAGAAATTAACGCATTGTAAATCAACTTCACTTAAAAAAAGAGGAATGATGACCTAAAAAAACCCCAAAACGGCTATAGCAGCCATAGGCTGTTGCAGATCAGAGAAAAACCATGAGGTTGTGATACTCTGCAGAAGTTTCATGGTCACCTTTTCCCTGCTCCTCTTTCACCAAGTATAAGCTTGAGCGTCCTAGAATGGCAGTTAAAAGTCCCGCCAGCCAGAGAAATGCCAGTAAGGATTATGAATGGAAGTTTGTGCTTTTGAGAGATGCTGGCATCCCTGCGGCCTAGAGATCAGCCAAATAGTGGTTCTGCATGACACCTTAGGACCTTGAGATCCTGATGTAAGAAGTATGTATGTGTAATACCTGGGAGGGAGAGAGTGAGGTGTTCAGGGGGCCAAAAATCTCTCAGTAGCTCCATAATTTGCAAATGAGATTAAAACTCCAGCAACAGGAAAAGTCAGGGCCACTGACAATTGGAAATATTGGCATGGGGCAGAGAGGCCTCTTGGCTGGATTAGGACCAGATGGGTAATAGGCTGACCCCTCCCAGCTGTTCATCTTGATAATCAAAGTAAATCTTGCACCTGTGATACAAAATTAGCTCAGAAACCAAAGACAACCCTGGGTAAAGTACATTTGTTGCTTTGAACAGAGGCTTACTATCAAGACATATTTAGTTTAAGAAGCATTTCATTCGGAGGAAGAGCTAAAAGAACAATTTCTAGCTATTAACTCCTTGTCTCCTGAGCGGATTTAAAAATAATTCAAAAACTCACTCTGAAGAGCTTTCCCCAAAGAGCCAGATACAAGTATTGCACTGAATAATTCTGTTCATTTATAAACTGAAAAGAAGTCTATTTGAAAGCTACAACTTAAGTCAGGCCTGAAGCAGCTTCCTGTGAAGTAAGCTTCAACAGCATGGTTCAGTGGAAAGGAGCAGTGGATTGAGTGATCAAGAGACCTGAGTGAGTCCCATCTCTGCTAAGTGAACTTGGACAAAGCTTTTGGTTTCTCTAGGCTTCTCTGAACTACAAAATGGGGAGATCAGACGGGAGCAAACTCAGATTCCATGAAACTTACCAAATCCTTGAACTAGAGTAATAGAAATTGTTCATAAAAGTGGCTTCCAGCAAGTCTTTGTTTTAAATACCCGAATGGAAGGGGCCACAGTAACCAACTTTTCAACTCTTTGTTTAAAGATGCTAGCATGAACAGGATGGATCTACTTTATCTTCATAGAAATGGCCTTGCATAGCTCATTAATATTCCTAACCTGCTAAAAATGCAGGCCCCAAACAGAAACAGGCTTCACATTCTACGTATGATCAGCTCCCAGTGAGGTGGTTGCCCACCTATGTATGGGGAGTTTTTCCACACCTGGAGGTAAGGCTGTAAGCTCCACTCTCTAAAACAGCAAATACGCCCCTCTGCCCACAGATTACTCTTTAAAATCAGTTTTATTGATCCATGTTTTTAAAATGTATTCTAAAAATAGACCAAAATGTTGACATAGTTGAGTGGCAGGAGTAGGTCCCTCCCTTCCCTTTATGCTTAGCTGCATTTTTCTAGTTATCTAATACATTTTCGTAGCCAGGAAAATGAGAAAACTAAACAAATCACATTACTATACCTGAACTGCACCTATGTTTTAAAAATAAAGCACAGCAAACAGCTGGAAAGAAAAAAAATGCCAAAACGCTGGTGGCTATTTTTGGGTGGCTCATGGATGTTTTCATTATGCATTTCCCAAATGTTCTATAATGTGCATGCACTAACCTTCGATAACTGCAAAAATAACTATTTTAAGATTTACTTAACTGGTTGCAGCTTGCAAAGTCAGGCATTACTGAATGGGACTTTTGTGGTCAATCACTAGAAACTGGGGAGCATTAG
Organism: Pseudorca crassidens; assembly: GCF_039906515.1. NCBI lineage: Eukaryota > Metazoa > Chordata > Mammalia > Artiodactyla > Delphinidae > Pseudorca > Pseudorca crassidens. The sequence goes on from NC_090297.1 coordinate 77,932,184, forward strand.
AGGAGGGAGGCTACTGCTCTCAGTTCATACTTGGAAAGATGGAGATGTGTGGTGCTGGGGACCAAAACATTAACCTAGGGACATTAACCTAGGATTTCTTTCCTTCTTCGGTCTCACTCCGGGTAAGATGGGTTCTACGTGCCTGGCGTATACATTTCATCACTATCCTTGCAATCCTGTATTTGGGTTATATTGTTCTTGTGTTGGTTTGTCTGGTGTTCTTCCACAGCTTTAAGTAGTAGTGTTTGAGTGTCCTACATTTTGTGTAAGGGAGAAATACCATTTGTCTTCGTGGTCCAATACCTATCCCCCTCCCATGGTCAACAGAAATGACAGTGGAAGTCTGATCTTACAGAGGGGAAAGTTCCTCTCTGGACCAGAGTTGCAATCTGCCCACCAAGGCCACAATAGGAGATTGTCCTTTTAATCTAGTGCTAACCTTTTTACAAATGTGTAAGAACCATGACACCTGTTTTATAGCAGTGGGTATGTTTGTTTAGCATGGATTCAAGTCCCCTGTACAAACTACCTAGCTGGCAAAAGGGCAAAATGTTGTTGGTCTTCGCTTACATTGCCTACCAGTCAAGAGACCTTAAATCAGTGTTCCTCGGAGTGAGATGCAAAACATGTACACATCACAATCACCTAGGGGGAAGGTGCTGGTTAAACAAATTCCTGGACATCCTCAGGCCCAATAATCTCCATTTTAAATATTCTTTAGACTATGAGTATCCCAATTAGTAGAAATAACAAAGAACTGTAGATACACAGATTCTATACAGTGAAATGTAAACATTTGGAAATTGAAATCTGTCTCTGTTACTAATTATTTACTAGCATCATCTTCTGCTCAATAAGCTCACTGAGAAAAAAACACATAAACATTCTTATATCTCTAAAGCCAGTGCCTTTCAAGGCCCTGTTCATCACTTCTTGCTTTTTAATATACATATATTAAGAAATCACACACACACCTCCTTTTAAACTGCAAACTAAATATGTTCAACAGTGGTTCCTCAAAAGCCTGTTATTTCCATAACTTTATTAAAATAAGAAAATTAAATATATATGAAAAAATAATGGAAAACAAGGACCTCTATCAGCTTCATTAGCTACAATATGCATTATTTGTAATTATAAATTATATAAATTATAAATTACATGTAACATAACTGTAACAAAACCTTTAGTTTTGAAAAATGTTTTATTCAAGAATTATGTAATTTCAAATATCTTCCAAAATACAGTTTCCTAGATTGCTACAAAACGAAGCAAATTGAATAAGAAATGTCATTAAATATGTTTCACTAGTATATACATATGAATGCCAAGCAATTAATATTTAGCCCTGGAATGCGTACCATGTCTTTCATTTTTCCTTATTAAAGGCTCAATCCAGCACTTTGTATAGGCTATGTACAACAGGCAAAAGTTCAGTGTTCATAGGAGTTTCACATTAGCTGCCTCAATTTATAGCTGTGGTAGTTTGTCCACAGGGGTGTCAAATTTGAAGTCTGTAGGAAACAGATCTGGGGCCCGAGGATAGATTAGCCTGTAGGACTGTCTGATTGTAACATCAGCAACACCAGCAATATCTCCAATTTCTAAAAGACAAAAATCAAAATATTAAGTTTAACTTCCATCCTACCTCCCCTTCTACTACCTGCGTTTGTGAGACACGGTACTATAAAACGTCTTAAGTGAAAAAGAAAACAAAAATATTTTCAAAAACTAAAAAGTAGAAAGCAGGGCTACAGTAACAACAATAATAATGGTATTAGTACTTTTCGCAAAGCATTGTCGAATTAGTTTAAAAGGTTTACTATACGGAAAACATTTAAACAGTGTTCAAGGCATAGCACTATGTGTGATAGCTATTATATTGCTCATTGTATTTAGAACTGACTTCTTCACAATAAATTTTTTTGAGGATCACAGAATCTATGAATACATTCCTGTAAAGAAATTCACTTTATTAGTTCTGTGTTTAAAAGTTCCCCTGCAACGTCTCCCCTAGCTAAACCTCTATTAAGAGGTTCTTGTTAGGTTAAAACCAAAATGGGATCATGTTGGTATTTTTCTTTTTTAAAAAAATATTTATTTATTTGGCTGCTCTGGGTCTTAGTTGCAGCACGTGGGATCTTCGTTGCCGTGTGCAGGATCTTTAGTTGCGACATGTATGATGATCTAGTTCCCTGACTAGGGATCGAACCCAGGCCCCCTACATTGGGAGCTTGGAGTCTTAACCACTGGACCACCAGGGATGTCCCTATAAGTATTTTTTTACAGCCTCTTTTTTCTACTTAACATATCTGAGGTCAAACAGCTGTATATTATAGCATGATATAGATGTTTTTCACTATTATAAACACATACTTGAGCATATATATTGAGCTCACATGTGTTATTTCTACAGTCTATTACAGAATCCAAGGATCCACTTTTACCATTCAAAGTCAGTGTCATATTTTCCTTCCATTTTTTAAACCAAGTCCCAAAGGACTGCCACTTGACAATTATTTGGTTAGTTATACTTAATCAAAATAGATTTTTTAAACACACCCTTTAATACAAACTCATTTTACCATCTTTTCAGAGCCAGTTCAAATCAGTGAGATTTTACAGCTTTTCAGTGTGGATGCTGCCATCAGTGCACAATTAGCTAATTTTAAATTTCCTTATCGTATGTTGCATTATATTTTTCTAGACATAAATACCAATCAATGTCAACTATGTGAATGTCAACTGGGTGCTGGGCAGCAAGTAATTTCACTACCTCACTTTTAAATTTAGAATTGACTGCTCCCTTTTCTTTATAAATCTTTTTGAGGATCATGGAACTAATTAAGGAATGCATGCTTGTAAAGAAATTCACTTAATACTTCTGCTTGAAAGTTCTACAACAGTAAATTCAAGAATAGCTGCAGAAGGTTTAACTGCTTATGTTAGCATTTTCACGAAGAAATTGTGAATAGCATACAAAAGAAGAAAGAGAACAGGTTTCACAGAAAGTTAAAACTTGATGGTCAACACATATTTATAGTGTGCCTCTCTGTAGGGTACCATGCCAGCCAATGAGAAACAAAGCATGGCCACCTCCTCTCAAGATTTAAAAAGTTAAGTTTTGAGGGGAAAAACAGACTATTCAAAATAACCAGGAGAATTTAGGGCGAACAAATAAAAACTTCTAAAAATGAAAAATGTACAAACTAAAATTAATTACTTAATTCAAATGAAAAAAAAGTTAAGTCTGTACACAGGGTTATGCCTCCAAATATTTTTATTTATGAGACACTTAAAATGCTGTATTTTCTTAAGTTTTGATGCTAAGGAACTACCTCTTAAACATGGGCTCTAGATATTTAGTGGCATCCCTCAGACATATTGCAGGTTCAGTTCCAGACCACTGAAATAAAGCCAATACTGCAGTAAAGCAAATCACAGGAATTTCTGGGATTCCCAATACATATAAAATTTATATTTATACTATACTGTAGTCTATTAAATGTGCAGAAGAATTATGTCTAAAAAGATAATGCATATACCTCAACTAAAAAATACTTTATTACTAAAAAAATGCTAACCATCATCTGACAATTCAGAATTGCCATAAACCTTCCATTTGTTAAAAAAAAAAAAAAATGCAGTATCTGCAAAGTGCAACAGAACCAGGTAGGCCTGTACCTGCTTCGTACTTAAAATGGAAATACAATCACATACTACAGCCTTTATTAATTTCATCACTACCCTTCCTGATGAACAATCCTACCTTTTTGGGTCCTTTTCTCAGCTGATGCCTGTGAGGCCATGTAAATGGCGGCTGCTGCCACAGATATTGGGCTCCTTCCAGGAACCAAGTCCAACTCCACAGCTTTACGGGCTATATGTGTAGCTGCCATCTGTACTTGTTTAGGAAGACAAAGGTTGGAACAAAACCTGGACATGAAGTCCCCAGTTGTTATCAGATCCACACTGGTTTCTAAAGCTTTCAAAATAAGTTTAAAACATCGACCGATTTCTTTCTTAGAAATTCGTGATACGGCACATATTTCTAAAAAGAGAAAAAAAATAAATAAAGCAATCCACATAGGCCATGTAGTTCACTGTAAAATCTATCATTTCTGATTATAAAAGTAATATATTCTAATTGCAAAATTCAATCATGCCTTAAAGATCAATCTCTAATCCTCTCAGTGATACTTCTCATAGAGCTAATTTAAAATTTCTGTTAATTTAAATGTTTATTACACTTAAAAGAAGTTTTTAAAAAGTTAAATGTAGGTTTTAATATTTCAAAATATTAACTTCTCTTAAGTTTCAATTCATGCAAGTTTCTTCAACCAATCAAAAACTTCTTTGATATTTATGTATTAATCTGTTGTAAGGAGTATGTCAAGAAGATGAAAGAAAATACTCAAACTAAAGAAGGCTTCTCAAGTTACACAATGTCATACGTACATGCAATCCCTGAGATTACAGGCTATAGAAAAATGAGATCAAATATTTGACCCTGTTATTCTAAAAATTCAACTACCACTTTCAGAATAAATTTAACAAAAGCCTTAGTTTTAGCTGTAATAACCCAAAAGATGGTAATGATAATGGTCACTGCCTCTTCACTCTGACACAAGAAAACGTAAAAAATATTCATGGATGAATGAAGGGTAATTATAGTCTTAAGCTAAAATGTGTAAGTATCACAGCAACACTGTGAATAAGCTGTAATGTTTTCATGGGTAAACTACAAATTAGATGAAAAACACTGGTTCTTGCAAAGCCTCCAACCGAAGTGTGAAAATATAAACTGTCTAACTCAAGAGAAAAAGTTTCATTCATGCTTTCAAAGGCTTGACTCCCTCACCTGTAGAGACCTGTGCTGGGAGCGGAAACTTTTCTGTGCATCCAGTGTACAGACTTACTACAAAGGCTTCTGATGCCAGGCCTCAAAACGCACAAGATATAGTCAGAAGATCCTACTAGCAAAGAACAGAGGGCATACATGGACTAACATGACTTTACATGGGCAATAGCCTGAAAAGAACATGATCAGTATGATCACAGAATTTTTGTCAAGGAATAAAAAAAGGTGGTGTTTAGAAAGGTACTTAGGTGGATTACTGTATGTAACCAGGAAGACATGACTTATCTACCTACTGTCAAAGCTGCTTGACTTTGGTCTGTCACTTTAATATGAAATAGATAACACTTATATCTAAGCAACTAAAAACTTACCTTTAAATGTCCTAGGAACTCCTTCCTGTCTGCAGGCAATATAGAGACAAGCAGAAGCTATGGCATCATTAGCCCTTCCCTTCAGGCTCTTTTGTTCATACACTTGCTTGAACAGATTATTTGTTCGATCCTTCAAAGCAGAGAAACTAAGTTTAATTAATTCTAGGCCATTTAATTAGCCACAATAGCAAAATTTCATGTTTTCACTAAATTATGCTAAGTCAAAGCCAGCATGGCTTAAAGACAAGAACTTACAACTATATTTCGAGGGAGGTTGATTCTGTCTGCCATGGTAGTGATTTCTTTGAATGCATTCATCATTGCCCGATCAGAACTACTCATGGTTCTCCTATTCTGGTACTTAGAATTACCGAATTCATCAAAACTTGCAGCTCCTGTACCCTATAAAACAAAGTTTTATAACTTTACGCAAAAAACTTTGAAAACCTGAATGAACAATTTCTAAGAAAACTTAACTTATACAATCTGACTCCATATTACCCAAGAAATCTACCCTGAGCAACCTCTCTATTCCTCAAAAGAAAAAGTACCAGGTTAAGATGGTTTTAAAGAGGTTTTCTAGCAAATACTTTAAATGTAAATATATTATTAGAAAATCTAATAATATAAACCATCATATTAATAGACCTAGGAGAAAAGTCACATGATAATCTCCAAAGGTGCTTAAAAAAGTTAAGCAAACAAAACTCCCAAGTCCAAAGCCAGCACAATGATTAATGAAGAAACATTAGCAGCATTACCACTGAAGTCAGAAGACAAAAACACCTCCTACCGCTACCATTTTCTAACACTGTACTAGAAAAACTAACCAACATGATGTAATTTTAATTATATAATGTTATTATATAACAATTATATTAATTACATTAGTATAATTATATTAAAACTCAGCAAGAGAAAGATTAGAAGTACAAATTTGAGACAGAAGTGATAAACTATTTGCAGATACTACCTTTGTATTTACCTAGAATACTCAAGAAAATCACTCAAACTGCTATAAATAATAAGAGAATTCATTAGAGGGGCAAGTTCAAAATTAACAAATAGAAATCAATAGCCTACATATGTGTAATCAACCAGTTAGAAGATGAAAGAAAAAGCTGCAATTACAACAGCAACAAAAAAGATAAAATATCTAGGGATCAACTTAAGAAACATGCAAGACCTTGATGAAGAAAACTTTAAAACATCCACTGAAGGACACATATGACCTAAGGAAATGGAAATGCATACTATATTTCTGGATAACAAGATTTTTTCCTTAAGAAGTCAATTTTCCCTAAGGCAATTTGCAAATCTAACAAAACTCAGTTGAAATAATACCCAAGTTTTGTTTTTTGTTTTTAAACTAAACAAAGTTATCCTAACTTTAAATGGAAAAGACAAGTGAAGAAAATGCTGGAAAAGGACAATAAAGCCAGATACCAGAACAGTGTGGGGTGGCACTGGACTAACTAGACCAGGTTAGAGAAAGCATGCAAAGTCCAGAAATATCCCCAAATACATTCAGAAATTTAACATATGACAAATGTACCATCTTAAAAAATTTCTTTGCCATATAGGCATAAACAACTTTCAAAAGAAACAGGAGAACCTAATAGTGGTTACCTGTTCTGACAGGGAAAGGGGGCTGCAACAGAAACAGAGTTTAGGGGTCAAGGGTGAGGAAAAACCACTGTGGTTTTTTTTACATTTTTGTTTTTGAATCATGTATTTCCTATTGAAAAAAATTAAACATTAAAAAAGTCACAGCATTAATTAGTTGCAATCTTAAACATTTAAAACTGTCCTTAGTATACTTTTTTCCAGCCTGTAAAGCTAAAGCAAACACAGAAACCTCCTACTTTAAAATATTTCTGAATATTATAAACTTTTTAAATTAGCCTACACCATTTTTCAAACTTAATATGTAATTTATAGACCATGAAAAAATAATGACCTACTTTTGAATACTTTCTTAAAAATAGACTATGCAGTAATACAGATTCAGTCCTAAAATAGCATACACTTCCTTGATGAGGCCTTTGGAATAATGCCACTACTACTTCCAATTCAGATAACAGAGCAAAAAACAGCCAGGCTGCCAGGAAGATTATGCTCCTGCTTTATATAATAGCAGCAGGTACCATCTATTGAACACATTCTACACACTACATGTGTTATAGATACTTTACATACATTCCCATGTAACCCTCAATATCTCTATAAAGTAGTATTATTCTCACTTTACTGATGAGGAAAGTAAATTCACCAATATTAGAAAGTAGTCTATACTGAGATCCAATTTATCTTAGGTGGTATCGAGGGAAAAGAGAAAACATTCATATTCAAGGAACATGTCAATATGAACTCAAAGAACATACTACACTCAATTTTTTGTGCAAAACTGCTTCATGAAAACAAGGGCCTGTAACTTCAATCTATTGGTCTCCCATTTAAGATGGAAGAAATGCATAAGGCAACCATCATTCACAATAGTAGTACTGGCAAATCTTATTCTCAGATCAAGATTACTCACTGGGGCAGACTGATACTTTTGCGAAGTTCCCAAACAGGTCTTTAGTCAGTCTGCACCTGGTACTTCCTGCCAAATGGATTTATTACCTTGCCAATCATAGTAGACAAATCTCCATCACTCAGAAGAGGATTCTGAGAATCTCCAACTCGAGATGGATCTTTTGTTGCTTTATCATTGCTGAAAGTTCTCCACTCAGATCCTACATCGATAACCCGGTCACCTGAGAATATAAGTGCAAGTCTAAATTGTTTTGTCAAGATGGGATTTATTTAATGCTGCTTAATGCCCAACTCGGCCCTATTATTCCCAGAAAATCTCAACACAAACATCAGGTTTCAGCTTAAGTATCTTGTTTCAGGCATTTGTCCTATAGCATTCCTATTGTGCCAGTCCAATAATAACCCTCTTTAAACATTATGCTATGATTAATCATATTCTAACTCCTGGAACAAAGAATTAGTCAAAATAAGGACAAATAGCAAAATAAAGCTATTCATATGTGATGCAAAGATAAAGTAATATAACCATGAAGAACCAAAATGTGCAACAGGCATGGAAAAAAACAGAAAACACTATTCACAATCGTATTAATACACATAGTTTAACATTTAAAAAATTACAAAGTTTTCATGGGCAATGCTCTGCAAAGATCTAAGCCTAAGGGTATGTTTTAGTAACTATTTGATGAAAAAATATTTTGGGCCAAATAATTCATACAGAATAAACTTTAAGCCTAGAAATCAGTAAGCAAGAAGCCAGACATGGGTAGATCTGATGTAGATTACTGCTTTGGGGGGAATGCTCAATGGCTGGTAACACCTCCAACCACAGACAAGAGTTAACATGAACACATGCATATGCTAGTGATTGTGCCCTTTGTAAATGTTCTCTTTCAATACTGAAAGCCTTATAAAAGGTAGGTACCACTTTTATTGCTACACTAGAAATAAAACTAATTTGCCAAAGATCACACAGCTAAAACTGAAACGTGAATGGGATTCCAAAATCTGTTCTATACTGCATTCGTAAAACATGAGCTTTTCCACCAGCTGTGATAAAACTGAAAGCAAGAACCAGATCATTTTCATCTGTGCCTATACACAACAAACAAAGGAGAAAGGAATGGCAGAAGTAAGTTACCTCAGTAGTTAAAAGTCTGGTATTCGTAGAGAACAAAAGTAGGGATACCAAGGGAGGCGGGTGAATTCGGAGACTGGGATTGATTTATATACACTACTATGTATAAAACAGATAAATGATGAGAACCTACTATATAGCACAGGGAAATCTACTTGGAGCTCTGTGATGACCTAAATGGGAAGGAAATCCAAAAAAGAGGGCATATATGTATACACGTGGCTGATTCACTTTGCTGTACAGCAGAAACTGACACAGCAGTGTAAAGCAACTATACTCCAATAAAAAAATAAATAAGGAAGGAATTAAAAAAAATAAGTCTGGTATTGACAGTCAATTAATATAATGGTTAACAGTGTGGACTCTTGCTGCTTAGCTTTGGACAAATTTCCTCATTTCTGTGCCTTCACTTCCTCAGCTTTACATTTCCCCAATAACCTCATTTTAAAGATTTAAACATTAAATAAGCTCATACAGGTTCAGTACACATGAAGTGCTTAAAAACCAGTTCAAAGTAAGTTGTTTGATATTAGCTATTTATTGCTATAAAAATAATAAGATAACATTCTGACATTTTGACATTCATTCTAAGAAGAGCACCAGTTGTAAAATATTAATCTCCATATTAGACTTTTACAGGATCAATATCAGAGTGCTTTGCTGCAGTACTTGATCAGTAGGATCAGTAGGACAGCAAAGGAGGCAGGGAGAGAACAGAAGGAAGGAACTACATGTAGATTGTGCTAAATCTTCTAAACGTTTTTATATATGGTACGTTAACTAAAATGCTTATAAATAGAGTACAGTGATCTGATCTTAGTGTTATATTTAAGAAAACAGGTAAATACACAACAGAATCATTCATTCCTGATGGTTTGGGGAAAATCTGTTTTTCTCTGAACGCTCAGGTCACTTGGGAATAACCAGATCTCACTTGGACTATCGTGTGTCCCTGTCACTAGGGAACTGGGATAGAGCTAGGATCCCCATTTGTCATACCTTATGCAATAAGAATGACCAAGGAAAGCAGAAGCAGGGAGATCAGTTTAGGCAACTTCTGTGGATCAGAGATTGGGCAGGTGGCCCAAAATAAGGAGAAAAAGTTAAATTGATGGGATGGTCATGATGGATTTCACTGCTTCCTCCTCATAAAAGCAAACATCACTAAACTTGGGAAGCAATTCTAATTACATAAATTAATAATGATTTTTAAAACTTACCTGAAAGAAACATAAAATCTGTAACTGTGCACTGAACTTTACTATAATACTAATAAGCAAGGCCCATGTCTCCAAGAGACCACTCTAAAGAGACTTGACTGTTCTTCCTTTTTACAGAATAGCTGCTTACAAAAAATAGTTACATAAGCAAAACAAAATTACCTGTATTACCAACATCCAAAGACAGCCACTGTAAATATTCTGGCATATATTCTTTCTGTCTTTTAATTCATGTGTATATATTTTTTTTTTGTAAGATTAAAATTATATCATATTGTGCCTATTCCACTACAAGCTCTTTTCACTAAATTTCTATCAAAACACCAAAACAAGATTTTTATTTTTTATTTATTTATTTATTTTTGCGGTACGCAGGCCTCTCACTGTTGCGGCCTCTCCCATTGCAGAGCACAGGCTCTGGATGCGCAGGCCCAGCGGCTATGGCTCACGGGCCCAGCCGCTCCGCGGCATGTGGGATCTTCCCGGACTGGGGCACGAACCCGTGTCCCCTGCATCGGCAGGCGGACTCTCAACCACTGCGCCACCAGGGAAGGCCCGATTTTTATTTTTTGAAAGTATTTATTTTTATTATTTATTTATTTGGCTGTGTCGTGTCTTAGTTGTGGCATGCGGGATCTCAGTTTCGGCATGCGGGATCTAGTTCCCCAACCAGGGATCGAACCTGGGCCCCCTGCATTAGGAGTCCACAGTCTTAACCACTGGACCACCAGGGAAGTCCCCCAAAACAAGATTTTTAGACAAAGTTTAGTCTCTTTAATAGCATCCACTGATCAAAGTGATACCACAGTGTCTCCATGCTTCATGTTTTCAAAGGGAGAAAAGTGAATCCAACTTTCCTAGTCAGTGAAATGAAAACACAAATGTACACAAAACAAAAAACTACTGTGGCCTTCAAATCTACAGTTACTTAAAAAATTTAAGTTAAAAAAAATCAAATGTCATCATTAACTTTTAATATCTTAATTAACACAATGGCTGTATTAAGAGAATATTTTAGGGACTTCCCTGGTGGTGCAGTGGTTAACAATCCTGCTGCCAAAGCAGGGGACACAGGTTTGAGCCCTGCTCTGGGAAGATCTCACATGCCGCGGAGCAACTAAGCCTGTGCGCCACAACTACTGAGCCTGCGCTCTAGAGACCACTAAGCCACAACTACTGAAGCCCGCGCACCTAGAGCCCATGCTACGCAACAAAGAGAAGCAACCTCAATGAGAATCCCGTGCACCACAAGGAAGAGCAGCCCCCCACTCACTGCAACTAGAGAAAGCCCGCACGCAGCAACAAAAACCCAACGCAGCCAAGCAGAAACTTAACACACCATTGCAAAGAAATTATACGCCAATAAAGATGTTAAAATTTTTTTTAAATTAATTTTAAAAAAAGAGAATACTTTATCTTTACTAACTCACATCTTTTAAGTCCTTCTGGGACTCTAAATATGATAAAATATTAGTTAGCCAACATGCTTCACTTCACAGCATTTCCTTTTGGCCCAAAAGTAACTTACCATGAGTTTTTTTTAGTGCTTGCTTTGTACTGCCTCAAAAAAGACAAGCTGGATTAGGGAGAAAATAAATTTTAAAAAAAGCTGGCCTAGGACAGTATAAATAGAAAGACCAGAACTGGGTAGTGATGTAATTTTTCCACATACGTGGGAATGATCTACATGACTCATTCAACAATCTGTGGTTTGTGCTAAGAGCCATTCCCTCTTTTTATATGTTACTGCTCAAAACATAGCATTTGTAAAAAATAAAATTTCCAAAATAACTCAAAAAGCACATCATGAAACTACAACTAGACCACCAGATTAAGTGCGTGAGTAACAAGAAATAGGGCAGATCATTCAGAAAAAAAGTCAGAATATATAAAGGATTTTCTTGGAAAACATCTAAATGGTCGCACTTTTAAAAGCTGCTCTGGAAGCAAACTGCATTACAGAATTTTTCAAGGAGTAAGTGTACAAGGCAGCCATACTGTTTGGGCATAATCAACCTTTGACAAGAAGCTGCCTGCCAATTAGCACATGTGCGCATAACACACAACCTCACAAAGCCTTCCACGTTCTAGAAACAGAGAAACACGCCAACTTTCACCAGTTCCTTTCTTAACCACACACTGATTTTTGTAAAATTAACACCAGATAGAAAGTCTATATATAAAGGTTTTTAATAGCCAAAATCATAGCAGGACTGTTATGTACATAATAGCACTACTCCTCCCTCCATCTATAGAGTATGATCTCTAACACTCTGATCAAGTTCCTCATCCAAAAAGGTAAACAGATTCAATATGTACATCTAGGTATTACACACATGCACAGTTCTCAATCCACGTATCAGTGGTGTCTAAAGAGTATTAACTAAGATATTATACTATATTCTACAACGAGTTTCATCTATTTTTTAAAGAAGAAATTGAGAATAATTGCCAAAATCATTCACACCAGTTTAAAACCGTTCAACTACTTTGGCACCTACCCACCTTATGATCTGGCAATTCCACTCCTAAGTATTTGCCTACAAAAATCTCACACAAGAATATGGGACTTCCCTGCTGGTCCAGGGGTTAAGAATCTGCCTTCCAATGCAGGGGACACAGGTTCAATCCCTGGTTGGGCAACTAAGCCCGTGAACCTCAACTACTGAGCCTGAGCACCACAACTAGAGAGCCCGCGCGCTCTGGAGCCCGAGCACCACAACGAGAGAGAAGCCCACGCGCCACAACGAAGAGCCCGCAAGCAGCAACCAAGACCTGACACAGCCAAATAAAATAAATAACTAAATATTTTTTAGAAAGTCTCATACAGGGCTTCCCTGGTGGCGCAGTGGTTAAGAATCCACCTGCCAATGCAGGGGACACGAGTTTGATCCCTGGTCCAGGAAGATCCCACGTGCCGTGGAGCAACTAAGCCCGTGCACCACAACTACTGAGCCTGCACTCTACAGCCCGTGAGCCACAACTACTGAGCCTGCGCTCTAGAGCCCATGAGCCACAACTACTGAAGCCCATGCGCCTAGAGCCCGTGCTCCGCAACAAGAGAAGCCACCACAATGAGAAGCCCCCGCACACCGCAACGAAGACCCAACACAGCCAAAAACAATAAATAAAATGAAATAAAATAAATTTATTAAAATAAAGTCTCATACAAGAATGTGCACAGCAGCATTACTCATATTAGCTAAAAACTGGAAACCCAAATGTCCATCAATGGGAAAACGTAAACAATGGAAAACTCAGCAAGTAAACTACTAATAATGCAGTAACAAGTGCATTTCGAAAACACTATTTTGAGTAAAAAAAAAGTCAGTCACACATAAGAAAAACCAACCATATTATATGATTTTATTTGTAGGAAGTTCAAAAACAGGCAAAACAATTTCTGAGGATAGAAATCAGTACAGGGATTGCTGGGTTGGGTTGGGTTGGAGGTGGGGGGCGAGGTAGAGGTGACTGACTAGAAAAAGGCATAAGGGAACTGCTGAGATGAGGGAAATGGTCTAATCATGTTTTGTTTGTCTGTTTGGTTTTTTTTTTGGCTGCATCGTGAGGCTTGCAGGATCTTAGTTCCCTGACCAGGGATAGAACCCATGCCCCCTGCAGTGGAAGCCCAGAGTCTTAATCACTGGACTGCCAGGAAGTCCCTAAATATCTTGATTAGTGTGTTGGTTACACCAGTATATGCAATGACAAAATTTAAGACCATACATTTGGGATCTTTGAATTTTATTGTCTGCAATTATACCTTAATAAACTAAAAATTAAAATTCACCCCCACCAAAATACTGCTGAATTTGAATTAAACTGTATCAAACCTATACACTTTGGGGGGAGTGACAGAACAATTTTTATCTATCTTCTTGGACAAGGGAGTATACTCTTTCTCAAGGTCTTCTTTCAGATTACATGTATGTCACATTTAGACCTTTTTGTTGTTAAGAATCTCATTTTCTAACTAGTAATTGCTATAGTATTTTATATGCTTATATTCAACCACTTTTATAGTCTATTAATTTTAAACAATTCCCTGGTGGCACAGTGGTTAAGAATCTACCTGCCAATGCAGGGGACACGCGTTCAAGCCCTGGTCCGCAGCAACTAAGCCCATGTGCCACAACTACTGAGCCTGCGCTCTAGAGCCCGCGAGCCACAATTACTGAGCCCAAGTGCCACAACTACTGAAGCCCAGGTGCCTAGAGCCCGTGCTCTGCAACAAGAGAAGCCACCGCAACGAGAAGCCCGTGCACTGCAACGAAAGCCCAACACAACCAAAAATAAATTTTTTTTAAAAAAAGAGAATACTTTATCTTTACTAACTCACATTTTTTAAGTCTCTCTAGAACTCTAAAGATAAAGTATTAGTTAGCCAACATGCTTCATTTCATAACATTTTCCTTTTGGCCCCAAAGTAACTTAGCATGAGTTTCTTTTAGTGTTTGCTTTGTACTGCCTCAAAAAAGACAAGTTGGATTAGGGAGGAAAAAAAAAAAAAAGCTGGCCGAGGATGGTATGAATAGAAAGCCCAGGACTGCTTTCTATGCAGTCCTTATTCAAGTTGATGGAATTCCTACCACTTGAGACATGCCAGTCACCATGCTAGGGAAATAGGTTTCTAATAGTAACATTTCTACTCACATACCATTGGCCAAAGCCAGTCAAGTGGTGATGTTTAACTTCAAACCGAGTGGGGAAATACAATTGCACCATGTGGCCCAAAAGAGAAGAACCAGAAATATCAGGGAATAGTCATCAGTACTGTTCCACATGACAATTAGCAAATAAAACTCAGCTTTGTATTTTTGTGGATTTATGTATAAATTTATTTGAAAAAGATTGTTCTATGACCTCCTTTCTGTATCACAAGACAAACAGGAATCAGACTTAACTTCATTGTATTCCATCAATAAAATTTTAGGTCCCTTCAAAGTAATGTTTTTACTGGTTGGTTGCTTGCAAATTTTTATTAATAAAACTTTTTAAATGTTAAAAGGATACATTCCCCAGTGGTGCGTGGGAATCTTGATGTGCAACCCTAAGGGTCTTCTGTGAGGAATGTCAAGTTTTCTTCTATTGCACCTTTAATATTTTATCATATTCAGCTGGATCTTCAAGTAGTACCATAGTGGCTATCTTGTCTTTACCACTTTCCAAAATTCACTCTTTATATTCTCAGGTTTGTTTTCTGCTTTACTGATTCGATTTTCTAGAATGTTAAGTCAGCTCATTGCTATCGAAACAGTTTTACTGTGTTTGTCTCCTTGTACTATCTTCTTTATTTCTGACCACTTTTAGTAGAAACATTAAGGAAGCTTTATTTCACTGATCACAAAAAGCAGTTATTTTCTATAACTTTTTTCTAGTAAACTGTATCAGAATCAGAATTTTCTGTTAAGTCCATAGGACCACTGTTCGTCTTTACTGTAGTTTGTATTCAAAAGCCTCAGGCTGATGTTTATGCTTATTCATCCTGAAATAAAGAATTATCAATCCAAGTCCAGTGGTGGCAGTGATGTTGGAAAACCTTCCAATCCACCACTGTTAAGTACTCCCAGCCTCTCTGGGTACTCACAAATCCCTGGCAGACAACAGAGAATCCAAACAAAAATAAACTCCCAATATGATTCCAAAAATATATTAGGAAGGATACAGGTAGGTCTGTAATCAAAGCAAAAACAACAGCAACTTCAACGAGATAGAACTTTCTCAGGTTACCATAGTTAATTGTTTTGGATTAGTGTGACTCCCAGGCTCCTCCTATCTTTTTTGATAAGCCATCTTCATCATGACTTGCATTTTGTAGTGTATGATGGCTGCTGGTAGTTCCCTCCATCATGTCTGCATTCTAGCCAATGGGAAGGAGAAAAAGGGAGAGCACATCCCTTAGGGCAGGATCTAGAATTGCACAAATCTCTTCTACTTTACAGTGCACTCTTAGAACTTAATCAGGTGGCCATAACCAACTGGAAGGGAAGCTGGGAAATAAATACAGTCTAGCTGAGCAGCCACAGGCCCAGTGGATTCTTATTATTAAAGAAAGAGTTGGGTAATAGATACTGGGAAACAACCAACATCTTCTGCTACAAGGAATAATGCCGGAGCAGGGGAGAGAGATAAGAAAGGATGTCCTGTAGAAACAAGGTACTTTGCTTGATAGTATAAAGGAAACAGTACACAAAGACAAATTAAACAGACATTTAACCTTCTTACCAGGCAAGCTATAAATGGTAAATACAACCAAAGATATTCTGTAGTACAATATTAAAATCATAATGGCTTAAGGTAGCAATTTTAACAAAGGGGAAAACTGCAACATATCAAAAGCAGCCAGTAAGCCAATACTGAAGATAATCTGACTTTCCAACCTGACCTAGACTCAGGATATTTTTGTTTTCTGTTTATTATTGTAAATTAATAAAGAAATTTTTTAAAAAATATTTATTTATTTATTTGGTTGCGTGGGGTCTTAGTTGCAGCAGGCAGGCTCCTTAGTTGTGGCATTTGAACTCTTAGTTGTGACATGCATGTGGGATCTAGTTCCCTGACCAGGGATTGAACCCAGGCCCCCTGCATTGGGAGCGTGGAGTCTTATCCACCATGCCACCAGGGAAGTCCCAATAAAGGAATTTTTAAAAAGGGAATATTAAGAGGAACTGCCCAGAATTTCAATTCTTTCTGCCATCTTGTAAGCATTTTGGCATACCACCTTTGGTAGAGAATTCAGAAGTCTTAGAACAATATCCCCCAAGCTACTTGTTTTCATAGGCTAGATTTATCTAAAACCATTTAGTTTAAAACTGCAAAAGTTTTCAAAATGTGCTAAGTCAAAAACTTCAATAATCAAAATGTATTATTATTCAAGATGGATAAATCCAAAGCACTGAATTTTTTAATTAAAAAAAATCAAGGTGCTCTGGGAAACTGTTTAAGCCAACACACTGTATTTGTTAAATCTAATGCTGAAAATGAAATGCATCATTAGTTTCCACACCTTCCTCAGTCACCTAACCCTTCCTACCATTCCTTCTCACATTTCAAAGAATCCTGATTTTTAGTCTAGGGTTACTACACATTCTTATCAGAAATCTTGCATTAAAGATAATTTTGAAGGGAACTTTGATCAAGAGATATTTTATAAAGAAATACTATTAATAATATAGTCAGTCTCTAAATCAGTTTATGTTCCCACAATGTAAACTGGGTACCAACCCAAAATGAATTATCCACTAGAAACAAACCATATCATGGTTAATTTCCCAGACCAGCCCATAAAATCCTATTTTATCCATGTTTAGACCATTAAAAAACAATAAAAACAAAAAAAACCCTGTACAAGTCAACAGTGTAACTACCATTAGGAAAACAGTTTGTAAAGGAAAATACATTATAAGTTCCATCCTTGAATATGTGAACAGACCTTGCTTTTCCTGAAATACGGGCAGGTCTGCAGCAAGCAGCAGCAGCAGCAGCAGCAGCAGCAGCATCTAAGCTAAGGAGCCCTGGCTCTGGTAGAAGATGCATCTTAACTTAGTCACAATACATTTAGTCCTTCACATACTAATATTGATACTTTCAGGCCTCCATCTTATGGCACATGTTTCTTTTCCCCTCTACCTGGAATGACTTTCCCTCCATAAACCCTTACTCATTCTAATGATCATGTTTTCAATGTAAATTCAACAGTAATTTCCCTAGGAAGTCACCACTTCCTTCCTACGTGTTCTCACCAAACTTGGAAGATCTGTAATAGAACTTTTACCACTCTTTGTTGTTTTAATTTACCTTCCTCCTTTCCACACAGTAGACAAAGAATTGGTCCAGAGCTTGGTTATAGCATCTCATCTTTCTATCACTCTCCTTGACCAGCACAGTGTTTAATGGAAACATGCAGTACAAAGACCAAAGGCTTTTCAAGTCCAATAAATCTGGATTTAAGTGGCTGTGTCACTAGGTGTAGAATCTTGAGCTAATTACCCAAACACTACAAGCCTCAGTTTCCCTTTCTTTAAAATCAAAAAACTACCTCAGAGTGGTTGTGTTACCCAAGTAAAATTAGTGGTTCTCTGATGCTTAAGAGAAAGTAGCATCTAAATTAAAGATTTCTGAATTAGGTAAAAAAGGCTGTGTCTGAGGGCTTACAAGAGACGACAAAGCAAGAATTTGAAAGTGAATACAAATATTCCTTAATTTTAAAATATAACTTGGCTATAGTAAACTAAAGCTGAATATTTTCCTTTAGGAAACACTGCTAATGCAAATTTAAAGATGGTAATCCGATAATGTTTAAAATACTACAATTGCAGCATTAAATATGCCAGACCCATAACAATCACTAAAACACATTTTGCAATTGACTTGCTAGGAAGAATGGCATCTCAGATTTGGAATCACCCTTTTTTTCTACAAGGTTAAGAAAAAAGGAGTACTTATATCCCTAAAATACGTTTCACTGAAATCTCATACTAAAATTATACTATGTATTTTATACATTATCTCATTTTATTCTTAACAATTCCTAACAAATCTGAGATGTATGGTACATGTCCTTTTGGGGGGGGGTACTTATTTTACACATAAAGAAAGTTAAGCTTGGAGAAATTATGTAACTTAACCTTAGTTACATAACTTATTAAGTAGTAGAGTCAAGTCTAGACTCCAGAGCCATTGACTCCTAGTTACCCTAGGAACTATGGACACACATAGATATCTGTCTTATAGGAATTTGCAGTCTAGGTCTGGAGACATGGGAAATATGAAAGCAAAGATGAGAAGCCTAACTGTACAGAGATCACAAAGAATATGCCAAATTATAAAGTTTACAGGATAGATCTGTGTTTCTTAACATGTTACCAATGTATGACCTGAGCTAGGGTTTCTGGAAGTGGGGCCTGGAATCTTTTAAAACATTTCTCAGCTGATTCTTAATGTACATTCACGTTCATGTCTCAGATTCACTAGTATAAACAATATCCAGAATGAACTTAGGAGGGGAAGGTCAAATCGACTCATTTTTCTCTTTCAAATTCATCTAAACTATTTTCCGGTATTTTCCTTATATTACTTTTTTTTTTTTCTTGCGGTACGCGGGCCTCTCACTGTTGTGGCCTCTCCCGTTGCGGAGCACAGGCTCTGGACGCGCAGGCCCAGTGGCCATGGCTCACGGGCCCAGCTGCTCTGCGGGATGTAGGATCTTCCTGGACCGAGGCACGAACCCGTGTCCCCTGCATCGGCAGGCGGACTCTCAACCACTGCGCCACCAGGGAAGCCCTCCTTATATTACTTTTAAAATCAATGGAAGAATTCCATTTTAAATGCTACACAAAAAGTGGCTTTAAGTAGAAATGATACCACTAGTTCTAAACAACACCTCATTGTGAAATCCTAATTTATAAAAGTCTTGATAACCAATTTCATGTTTTAATAGCTGTTACGACAGCTTACTAACCTTACACTTTGCAGCCTATAAATCATGCCCAAACAATATACAAGGTCAAACTTATGAACAAAGTGATAATCTAAATATGATTATACTGCCACCTAGTGCTCAACTTTTAAAGTGTCATTATCACACAGGATTTGGGGGAAAAAACCCACACAGTGCTGTTACAGCCAACATGGTAGAAATGACAAAGCTTTGCTTTAAAAATTGGCCCTATTTTAGAGATCACTACCAATATCTTAAGGGTCACTGATGAGATATCCAATGACAAATCATAATACTTCATACGTCTAAAATAACAATCTTATAATTCAAATACAAGAGGAAAGTCAATTAAACTATTACATGTTATAAGTAGTACTACAAACAGCTACAAAAAATTGGAAACAACCTAAATTACCTGAGAGACTAAATACTACACAACCATTTAAATACTGGGGAAAAATTAAACAGGACATCAAACATGTAACAAATTGTATTTTCCAAAGATGGCAGCAATAATATTTCCCATCCACATGTTCTTCTGCAACATGACCTTGTCACCCTCACATTGAGGTGGGGCTATTTCTCCTCCCCTTCCAATCTAGGTGGGTCCTAGGGCTGCTTTGACTAATAGAATGCAGAAGTGACCCTGTTCCAAGGCATAGCCCTTAACTACTTGAGTCCAGCTTCCGTTCTCGCTGAAAACACTTGCTCCTGGGATATTTCTCGTAGAAACCAACCACCACGTATGAAATATGACTACTCTAACACAACTATGGAGAAGCTTTAGAGGATGACAAACCTCTGTGGGGAGGTCAAGGAACAGAAAGGCATCAAAATGCAGATGAAGATGCCGTTATGGAAGTGGATCCTCCAGGTCTAGCCAGTGCCGAAACAATGGCCCAGATGAATCCTTCCCAAATTAATGACCAATAAAATTATGAGCAAAATGAAATGGTTGTTATAAGCCACTGAATTTTGAGGTGATCTGTCATGTTACTGAATCAGAAATTGGTTCCTGAAAGTACAATGTTGCTTTAAGAAAGTCCTAAAACACATGGCACTGGTTTTAAGACTGAGTGGTGGGCCTCAAGGAGTCTACCAATGAAGGTTTGAAGGACAGTGAGAAAGGTGTTATTAGAGACTAGAAAAAAGGTATATTATATAAAACATTTTTTGTATTAATTTCATTTAAAAAGATAATAGTAATGGGCTCTCCTACTTGATAACTCAGTTGAGAGGGATAATATATGGCTCTGAAGGTAACAGTTGAGCAGTATCTAGTCTTGGGTTTAAAATTAAGGGGAGTTAGTGACAACAGGCTGCTTTAAGTTTCAAGAACATATTAAATATTAAGTAAGTACAGAGTGGTCCAAAAACAATTCTAAAAGAGTTTGTTTCTAAGGTTGTCTGGTGATTATTTAAACAGAAAGCTATTCAAAATGCTTATTCAATAAATATAATATAAAAACTTTCAGACAATGTAAAATTTCATGGCAAGTACAATCAAACTATGTACACCAAGATTATTTATTAGGAAACACATGATGATGTTGTCTAGATATAAATCTCCATGAACATCAATATCTCAAACATGAAAGAAGCCACAAATTTTATGCCCTCAATGGACTGCAGAATATTTGTCCAGCTTAATTTCTTCCCCATTTCCATAGTATTAGAGATAAAGGTTGAATTGAGCTGGCAACAAAGCATATGCCTTTAAACCAGCAAGATGATGCAAATCTAAATTTATTATTGATATATGACAATGATATACATTTGTGTGTGTATGTACGTATGTATATGTTATTTTTAAAATTCAGACCCATGGAATGTCATGATCAATTAAACTATTCTCAACATAATTTGACTGATGATATCCCTAGCAAAACAGAACTTTTTTAGCAGACTCTTGCCTGCCTCCCCTTGTCTAGTCATGGAATAGATTCTTCACTTGCAGGACATCATATTACACATTTAACCACAATATCTGTGAATAAGGCTACTGTATATTTTAAATCAAGTGTTTGTTATATTTTACATCAAAAGAAACAGTATCATAAACAGGTATTTCTATATATAGAGAAGTTTAATCAGATTATATTTTTAAGTTTTCAGGTCTTAAAATTTAGCCTAGTAGGTTTAGTTAGATTGAAAAATAGTAGTTTTGATGCTGTTCAAGACTAATAATAAAGCAAAACTAAAAGAAAATTAACTTCCCTTGGTTTGATATAACAGAAAAATGCAACTAAAAATTAAGGATTCCAAGCACAAAAAAGCAGGTAAGCCTTGAGAATTATATCTTCCTTCTCCAGTTGCTTAATTTTATTTACCCAACTATCTTGCTAGTCAAAGTGGAAGTGAAGCTGATGGAAAGACTGGAAATATAATGCAATATTTTTGCACTACTTCTTTTTAAGTGGCTACAGAAGTTAGGAGAGCCAAGAATCTGAAATTATCTTCAGTCTTCTGTCTCTGTCTCACTCTTACATATTATCAGTTCAATCTTAATACTTTGGAAGAGACAGAATGCTCTCATTTAACTTAGGGGTCAGCAAACCTTTTCTTTAAAGGGCCAAAGTGAATATTTTAGGCTTTCCAGGTCAAGAGGCCAAACTGACTTATTTTTATTCTTTTATTTTTGTGAAGAAATTCTGCTGTGATGAGATATTCCACTATATATTTTCTAAATTTTCTGACCATTGTTTTCCTGAGTTAGTAGTATTGTGATAAGTGCTTAGTCTGGTAATGTCAACGTCTGTTGTATTCTTCTGGCACATCTACAGTATCACTGCATAATGAACACAATGCTTTGCCACCTAATTCAGTAACAAATAACCTACGCTCCACTGTGCCTTAAAAGCATGACATTCAGAGTTCAGCTTTTTTTCTCATTTTGACATGATGGGTATGCAATGGTAACAAAATAAATAAATAAAATGTTTCAGTATGGAGATATGCCTGGCACTCAAAAATGCTGTGGGTTTATAACTGCTTCACTGGGATTTGTAGTGCCCTAAGCAGCAGTGTGATGTGATGAGAGCACCACATGTGGTTTCTGTTGCAACCACTAGATTCCGCTACTGTAACATGAAAGCAGCCATAGACAATATATAAACAAATGAGTGTGGCTATGTTCCAATAAAACTTTATTTATGTGTACTGAAGTTTGAATTTGATAATATTTTCATGTGTTCCCAAAATTATAAACAAATGAGTGTGGCTATGTTCCAATAAAACTTTATTTATGTGTACTGAAGTTTGAATTTGATAATATTTTCATGTGTTCCCAAAATTATTCTCATTTTTTTCAAAATTAAAAAACATAAAAATCATTCTCAGCACACACACCATATAACAACAGGTGATAGGTCACAGTTTGCCAATCTCAGATTGAACTCATTTTATTACAAAAGACAACGGCAGGATAGAAATTTGGCTCCCATGCAGGCAGTGGAGCTAGACTGCCAGACTACTTAAACTCCCGTTTCTGCACCTCTAAAATGAAGACACCTCACAAGTGTCTCCAAGGATAAACTGAGTGAATATGTAAGTCACTTAGAACAGTGCCTAGCATATAAGTATATTAACTGTTAATACTGCTTACTGAGCAGAATATAATTGCAAATGGATTCCGATTCCTATTAACAACTCTGTATGACTTAAAACTCCCACTGGAGGTCTGAGGCAAGCAGTCTATTTGCATGAATATTACAGATGTCCTCCAAGCAAGACACTTCCACAGTATATCCCCACCCATGTTTCTGTTATACTTCCCACAATCCTACTAGCAGTTTCAACCTTGAGTATTTCAAACTTCAAGTAGGACTCCTTTTCTCAGGTGCTGGCGGCAACCCCACCATAAGAAAATTTTTGAACAGACTATCTCTATCCTAAAGTTATGCTACATATCTAGATTAGTGAGAAAGTAGAAATAAAAGTGATATTTTAAGAAGTATTATTTTGACACTAACAATTTCACACTAGAAATTCATAAACAAATCATTCTGTATGAGCAAATGAAAATTAAATCATTTTTGATGACTAAAAGGCCTTGGATGACACTCAGTACCTTTATAAAGATATACCTTTATTACTCCAAAATAAATCATGCTTATCTACCTTTATTACTCTAAAATAAATCATATTTAAATATACAAAAGTCGCAAAAGTTAGATTACATTTATTCATTATTTCATATGCACAAGAGTGCAAATGTTTAAGACTACGGATACAGGAGACAAAGGACTAAGGGCCTTTTCTTCTGGATCAGCTGTCTCAATTTTAGATGTTCCCTCCTACCCCACATTATGAAATATATGCGTTTGTACAGACAATAAAATATGGTGTCTCTGATTTCACTCTTACTTATTTCCTTTTTTCTAATTATTTTTGTTTTACAATAAATATGAATTACCTGTAGGGGGAAAAAGTCAGAATGTATTCATTAAAAGAGAGTTTGGAAAATACACAAAAACAAAATGCCCCAAATAGTGATTTCATTTAAAACCATAGTAACTGCTCACCTACAACCAGGCCACATTCAGGACAGATCATATCACCAGCTCTGTAGTCCTCCACTAAGATCGCATCTGGATGATTTGGACATGTGACTCTTGGAAGAGCATCCAAACTAAATGAAAAAAAAATTTTTTTAAATATCCTCCTAACCAACATGCAACAAAGTACTAATCTTTTGGGGGGGAAAAGAGGAGGATTCTGAACATTTTTCCAATAAATTTATAATACATTTACATTTATAATACATTTAAGCTAAATTCTCAAAGTAAAAATCCTAGGTTAGGTTACTTTAAATCCTAGCTAGTATTAACAGATACAATTGGAATTGTTTTTTGTAAGAACAGTTATTGGTTTGCAGAATGGAAGGCTTTAAAAACTTAAATGGAAAACAAGTGTTTTTTTTCTTTTAACATGTAGGCTACTAAAATGTTTATAAACCTTGATTAACATAGAAATGACTAGCTACCATAATAACGGTGCAACATTTACACATAACCATCTGGGTTTGTGACCCTTGCCACTTATTTCTATGGTCAGATAATGAATTTCAAGTCTTTGTTTTCTACATGCTGCATACCTTAGTAATACACTTAGAATAGTACACTGAACCTAAAAGGTATACAAATGAGGGTGGTAGAGGTGGCTAGGACCTGATGATTTCATTTAGACCAGAACTAAGTTTGTGAGCCCTCAAGAAATTGTTTCAAGATCTACTTTTTAATCTATCTGTGATATTAACAATTTGTTTGATTAATTTATTTTGAAAATAAGGCAGTCTGGGGAAGACACATCAGCCTTAAATGACCTAACAGAATCAGTTCTAAAAAGCATCAAAGATATTTAACATAGATTTAGTAATTATTTCTGTGGGTGTGGCCTTACAATCACAAATGTCTGGTATCACTGAAAATAAGCCCTTTTTAAAAGTTCACCTGAAGTTAATACAGAACAAGGTTATGTTATGACCACCACAAATATACACATAAAAGACAACATCAAGCATTCTTAAAGTATGTAAATAGGTATCTGTGGTTTTGGATAAAGTTTCTCAAAGTAGCAAACAGTTCAGAATGTTAACTTTCAACATAGGTGATACCCACAGAAAAAATGATAAAGTAATCCATATTCCCAAAATTTATATATTCAGATTAACCAGAACACATCTTGGATCTTTTCACTATGGAAAGAGGGAATGGAGATTTGTTTTATATTCACATTTATTCCATAAATTTCTACTAGAAAAATATTTTAATAAATTATGACAAATAAAACATTAAGAAATTAGTATAAATTATTAAAGAAAACCATGTAAAAATAAAGGAAAATGTTAGTAAAGTAACAGTAATTACAAATGCATAAAATGGGCAGCCATGCGGCACACAGCATACCAAGGACTGATATATTTCATACTATTAATAAGTAGACATACCATTGTGTACGTGTATATGTATATAAAAATGATATGGAAACATCTCAAAGATATCCTAAGTGAAAAGAGTAAGGTGGGGATTTTACAGAAAACTGAAAAAAAGTATGAACTACAGTTATATGCAGTAACATGAATAAATCTCAAAATGCTGATAAAAGAAACCAGACACAGAGAAATACATATACACTTATATATAAAGTTTAA
Source organism: Pseudorca crassidens (assembly GCF_039906515.1). Taxonomy (NCBI): domain Eukaryota; kingdom Metazoa; phylum Chordata; class Mammalia; order Artiodactyla; family Delphinidae; genus Pseudorca; species Pseudorca crassidens. The sequence continues at coordinate 77,957,905 of NC_090297.1, forward strand.
ATCAGGCAAAACAAACCTATGGTGTTAGAAGTCAGGATGTGGTTACGTTTGGGAAGGGGTAATGACTGAGGGCATAAAGGAGGCTTCCAGGGTGCTAGTGGTATTTGATTTCTAGACCTGGGTGGTAGCTATGTGTATGTGCTCACTTTGTAATTGAACTGTACACTTGTGTGTGCTAATTTCACAAAAAAGGTAAAAAGCAAGGTAGCACACAGTGTTTATATTAGACTACTTTTTCGAAGAAGAGAGGTTAGGACTATATGCATATGTTTGTGAAACCACAGAATCACTATGAAAACACCAAGAAACTGGTTATAATGACTGCTTTGGAGAATTAGATGGCTAGGAGCTAGGGAAAGAAGGAACTGCTTTTCACTTTTCTTCTTGCTTTTCTATGATTTGCCTGTGTTACCTATCCAAAATAAAATGAAACTGTGCTCAAGCAGTCAATTTTAATGAAATTACCCACAAGGGTAATACAAAAGAAGAAGCACAAGAGTGGGGTGGTGGGGAAGTAAGGGAGAGAAACAAGAGGGAAGGAATGGAGTAAACCACCACCACTGAGATTAAAATAACTCAGGCTGCCTAAGAAGCCACATAATGCCAAACTTCACTTTATAGCTATCATGTATTAGGTGCCTACTATGTGTCTAGTACTATACATATATTATTAATCTTCATTAGCAATTCTGAAAATTAAGCATTACCTCCATTTTAAAGATTATGCTCAGAAAACGATTTTCCTAAAATCACAGAACTAGTAAGTGGTGGAGTTTAGATTTTAAGTCACAACATTTGTGTTCTTCTCTGTGAAAACACCAAGCAGTTTCATAGCCTAGTCACTGTACATCTTCCTCGGGGGGAAAAAAGCTAAGGACAGAAATACTAACATTTACCTTTGTTCTCACTGGTAGAAAAACTCAACAGATGGACAGCAATGACATACATTTAAGAGCTGGACATGCCTAGAAAAAATTTACTTCAAAGAAATATTTCAAAGATTTTTTTAATGAAGAGAATAAAGGCACACAAAGGAAATGTATTCTTTTGGTAAAGAATCTATCAAGTGAATTTACTATATTTAACTATTACAACATTTCTTACAAATACCATTTCCTGTTCTATTATATACAAAAGCTTAGCCCAAATATGACCACGTTTACCTTTCAGATCTACTGCCATGAGAGAATACAAGTCATAGATAAGTGGTTTGGGAAGCTATTTCTCCATTTACCTACAAGGAAGCCTTACCTGGCAGAGCCACACCCAGTTAGAATGACTGAGCATTCAAACACTGAATTAGCAAACAAGTGTTTACTAATTCAGTAACAAGTGAACAAGTGTCCCTGGCTTTAAGAGCTGTGTCCAAGTAGTTTTAGCTAAGGCTGCCTCCTCCCCCAACCTTTTAAAAATACAGTAACATAAAGCAGTAAGCCTTGGTAGTTTACCAGAAAGGGCCTGGATTTCTCCAGCTTACTATTTTGTGATAATGGCTTTCAGCGCGAATTCAATTCCAGAGATGATAACAAGCTCAAAAAAATTATGCCAGAGCTACCTTGCCTTCCAGAAGCTACAGAAGTTAATTTGATACTTTTAATACATGAGTTAACTAGAGGCCAAGTGTGACAACAGGAAATAGATATGAGACTCTACACTCTGTTCTAACACTAACCTTGGATAAGTCAACATTGGCATGACTCAGTTTACACTTACGCAAAAATCCTAACATATACCTCATGGTGGTCATGAGAGATATAATTAGGGTCTGCAAACATTTTTCATGTCACAGGATTAAAGGCTGTCTCTAACGGCACTGTATGCACTTCCTGTAGATATGGGTACATCACATTTTTAAAATATAATATTAAAGAGTGACTACCCAGCATACATAATTTTCTGCAGGCAAGATCTTCTTCAAGAGTATGCAGACGACATCTGTAATGAAATCTCTTAGAAGAGAACTTATCAACTCTTCAGAAATGCCCTAGCTTCCACTTCAAAAGGCCTCGGGGATGGCAATCAGTTTCTCTCAGCCTTACCAATGCTGACGTCCCTAACTTTCTGGCTTGTCAGATCAATAGGGGCCTAAAATTAACCCTTTCCCTTTAGAGAGGAGGATTCACGGACCCTCGGGCTTGTTGAGCCACAGATGGAAAACCAAGCGTAGAAAAAATTAACAAGAAAAAAAGGACGGGTGAAATATCCGTAAAAGACGCGAGGCCAGGGGCTGGGGGTACATGAGCCTTCACACGGTGGTGCCTGGGTGAGAAAACGGCCTAGGACGCTGGCGGAGAAATGCCGGCGGTTCGGTACCCCCTGCGACACCCCTGTCAGCCCTGCCTCTGGGAGTGCCTTTGTCCGGGGCGGCCGGCCGGTCCTGCCGCCTCTCCCCGCACCTCCGCGGCATTTCGCCCGGCGCTGAAGTGCCGGCGGCCACCTTGCAAGCCCCCGCACTCGCCGCCCGCCCCTCAGCTGCCCAAGCTCGGCTGGACGTACTTACCGGCTGGTAGACGCCATCTTCACGGCCACTGCAATTCCAGCCACCAAGGACGACGGACGAACCGCAAACAGGAAGCGATTGTGACGGAGAAACGCTGCGAGACTGGCTTTTATAGGCGAGTCGCCCACGCAGTCGTAATAGGGCGCGGCTACGGGTCGGGAAAAAGGCCAAGAAAAGTGAGCTACGCCACGTTCTTTGCGTTTTCTTATTTTCCTATTCAGTTTCGGTCATTTACTGTGGTGCCTGAGCCAATCGAGGAAACTACCTAGGAAAATTCACAAGGGCACCCTGCAAACGAGCTACACCAGAGGTACCCTCAACTTGACTGAGTTAAAACACAAAGATAACCCGGGCATCGTGGAGAGGGCAAAGCCTGCATTCCCGATGGCTAACCACCCTTCCCCCCGCCCGGAGTCAGCTACTCGAGTTTGAGCGCAGTTCTTACTTGTCCAGAGGGGTGATTCCACCAAGGTACTTGGAATAAAGAGAAATTCACTTGGGTCAGCCCGAACAGGTGTCAATTCAGGCTCTGTCATCAGCTAGCAAGCTGTGTCTTCTTAGGCACGTCCCTTTGCGTTTTGGTGCAAGGGGTAATAGTATCTGCCTTGCAAACCCTTTTAGAATTGGCAGGAGATGAAACAAAACCATGTAAGAGCACTACACCGTGAGGCAGGGAGATGTGGGCCCTAACCTGACTGCTGTTTTCATGGTCTTTGCAAATTTGGCATAGCTGAAATATAGAGAACTTAGCAAAAATGGTTAGATACTGCAAAAGCTCCCTAGATTTATTAATTAGCCAAACTAATGTCAGAATAGTACTAAAAATAACAGCAACACTATCACTACTTGGCTGAAAACAAACCACCCTTGGCCCTGTGGGAATCGGAGGAAAAAGGGTTTCTTTGGGGATGAGAACTTAGGATATAGTGGCTGCTTTATTCTTTTGGGCATGGGACTTAAATGCCACTGAGCCCCCATTGTTTTCTTGAAAGGTGGGAAAGACTCGCTTCCTTAGAAAGAACAAGAGGCAGAAGTTTAGGAACTGAAATCCAGATGGGGATGGGAGAGCTTTTTTTTTTTTTTTGGTCTTCCGTGCTGTAATTTAAAAACTTGACTGTACTTTTGTACTTTTATGGGGGGTTTTCTCCCTCAATATCTGGTAAAGTTTCAAAATGCCATTTTATTTCAGCTGTGCCAAATGCAACCACGAAAGAGCTTGGGGGTGCTGCACCCCAATCCAGCAGGAAGTTTTCATAGTAGAGCATCTTGGCTTGGGAGAAGAGGGAGAGGAGGAGGAAGGGAACTGGGCACCTCTTGAGAATCAAGATAAGGACCTACCACCTGATGGTTTATGGTAGGCATTCAATAATGTTTGTGGAAGGAAGAAACCATCAGACAAATTGAAACCCCAGAGGATGGAAGCTGGGCAACTGGTTAATTACTCCTGCCCGCCCCCGCCCCAGAATGTCTGTCATAACCTAGTTAAGATTTCTTTTATATTAAAATAGAAGCAGCTTAGGTAGGCCATTCCTCTTTTTGTTGTTAGTACAGCATTGGCAATTTATAAAGCATTTTCATCAACATAATCCCACTGAATCTTTGTATCTGATCCTGAGATTGAAACACACACACAGAGGTGGGGTTGTGTCACCTAGGAATCAATAACCCAGACTATCATTTACCAAAACTTCCGGCTTGTTAATATCATCATTTTTATTTAACTTAACTATATGAATTAAATAAAATTATTTATTTAAATCAATTATTTAAGCGAACTCATCTTTTTTAAACTTTTAAAATAAAATTTTAAGTTTATGTCACTGCTGTAAAATCACAACTTGATAGGTTATAATTCTTCCCAAGTATAAAATGCTTTACATACCTAGTAAATGATTTTTTAAAGTTTGTGACCCAACTAGATATATATTTTTTAAATTTATTGAGGTATAATTACATACCATAGAATTTACCTGTTTAGAAGTCAGTGATTTTTATTAATTTTACCTAGTTGTGCAACCATCCCCATAACCCAGTTTTAGCACATTTCCATCATCTCAATAAGATCACTCATGCCCATGTACAGTTAATGCCCATTCCACTTCCAGCCCCAAGAATCACTCATCTACTTTCTGTCTCTATAGATTTGCCTTTTCTGGACTTTTCATGTAAATAGAATCATATGATATGTTGTCTTTTACATCTGGCTTCTTCCTCTTGGCGTAATGTTATGGAGGTTCCTTAGATTTACCTGTGGCCTTGCTTGTGGAAACACTGATATATAAAAGTATGCTATAAAAGTGTCTGTATGGTGATATTGCAGAAGATGACAATTTCCTAACTTAAGCAAGGTTTGACAAATACTTGATTGGAAATTATAGAATATTTGAAATATGTCATATGACATATTCTGCTGGACTAGGAAGAATAGAGGATTCACTGAAATGTATGACCAGCTCTGACTGGGACTCTTGGAAATGAGATGAATTGTCTAGAATATTAGACAAACCTCATTTACTGGTGGCTGAGGGGCCATATGTATTACTTCTAGAAATGTGAGGGGTTTGTATTTTAATTTTTCAAATGTTTTTTTATGTATGAAGATTTTCAAACACTAAAAATTAGAGACAATAATATTATGATCCTCATATACCTATCATCCTGATTAAACAATTATCATGATTTTGCCAAATTTGTTTGTGTATACTTTTCTTTCCTTTTTTCTCCCTTTACTAAAGTATTTTAAAAATAAATCCCATATATCACTTTGACCCATACATACTTTAGTCTACATTTCTAAAAAACATGGACTTTTAAACCTTTTTTATAAAGCATTATAATACTTCCTAAATTACCAAAGATATTTTTACTCACTAAGTTTTCAGTTGGTGATTGTCCTGGGCCTGCTTCTTGCTGGTTTGGCTTCACTGGGCAGAAAGGTAAAACCCTGCTGAAGGTGGCAGAGAGCCAGAGAGGGAAAGGGAGGGCCCCGCATGGAGCTGCAAGAACTAGGTGAGTTCTTGAAAGTAGGCCTGAGGTCCTTTTGCATGAGGCCATTTGTCAGGCACCTCACATTCATTATCTTATCTAATTCTTCGTTATCTTGTCAGGCAAGTATTATTATTCTCCTTTTAAAGTCTTAGAGAGGTTGAATAGATAAATTGCCCAGTGTTACACATAAGTTAGTGGTGGTGATAGAATTCAAAGCCAGGAATGACTGACTCTAAAACTGTCCCACTTCTATGCATGCCTACTATGTAACTGTTATTGCAAGACTATATTTTTAAGCCCAAATTTCTGTGCCCTGGGAAATACAGATTATATTTGTAGAAGCATTCATTATTCTTTTAGTCTTTAATAAAGGCATAAAGCTTTATTTGAATACGGGTAGAAGTAGTAATAAACAATAATCATGATATTAATAGTATCAGTAAACACTCATATAGTGCTTACTATGTGCCAGGTACTATTTTAAGGCTTTGCATATATTAACTCATTTAATCTTCCCAACAACTCTATGAGTTGGATACTATTATTGTCCCCACTTTATGGATGGAGAAATTGAGGCCCAGAATGGTTAAGTAACTAGCCTGAAATCACACAGCTAGTAAATGGTAGAACTGGGATTTAGACCCTGGCAATTTGGCTCCAGAGTCCAGGCAGTATGCCTCCTATTAGAAACTCAACATACAGAAACTCACCTTATAGACCTTAAGATCAGGAAATGGATTCAACAAGCAGTGCACCTGCAGCTATCATGTGGGCTGATTTTGTGGGGCAGCTGTACTCTAAAATATTCTGGCCAGCTGTCTGCCTAAGGACACTTGTGTTTGTCAGTTCATGTGCTACCTAAACTGAAATGTGCCTGGCTCATATCCCATTGCTAAATGTACTTGCATATGTGATCCTGAATTGAACTTTTCAACTTGTTTGTTGATTTATTTGAAATCTTTGATTCTCCAGTACTGGCAGCTTGTTGTCCATTTGAGAATAAATCTACTTGTTCACTGAGAAGAGAAAGTAGAAAGTAGAATATAGGCTTAAAACATTAATAATCTATAAATAGAAAACTAGAAATTAACTCACTTTTTAATTCAATGTTCAGTGGGCAATAGTTTTCTTTTAAACTTCTAAATTACTCTGCTAAAAACAAAACAAAACAAAATAACTCTAAAGGGTTCACGCTAGTAGTTTGTGACTTTTAAAATCAGTATTTTTTCCAAAAAGATATCGTTTGCCATTAAGTATGACTTCAAAAGTTATGCTATGCTATTTAGTGTTGTTTTATTAAATGTTTTGAAGCTAATATTTTTTCCCAAAATAACAACGTTCTCATTTTATAATAAAAAACATGGGGAGATTGAATGATATATGAGAGTATAATTTCCTAAAAATGTTTTTTAAGTATATTTATTTTAGTGTAAATGAAATTTGTCTTTAAAGTCCTATTAATGGTTTTCAAGTAATGAACTGTTGGGGGAAAATGAGAACATGAAACATTCATGTGACCCGTTACTTGACACTTTCTTAAAGAGAGAATTTTAACATTACTGTTTCCATGAAAATCACGTGCTAAAAATCTTATTGTGTAAAATAACTACCTATTTTCAAGAAATCTCATATTATTTGTGTATTAAATTAAAACTCCATATTAATTATAAAGTATGACCATGTGATGAGAATGTAAAATTGTTCTCATTACTGTCTCTCATGATGGCCACATATTGCTCACAGTATTATAAATTGATACAACCCTTTTAGAAAGCAATTCAGCAATACTCCAGAATGATTTAGATGTGAAAACCTCTTGAGCCAGTAATCCCACTTCTGAGAACTGGAGTAAGGAAATAACCTAAAATATGGGATACTATATTCATGAAGATGTCCATTGCAATGTTTTTTACAATAACATTGGAAGCAAGATAAATGCTAAAAATAGGAAAATTGTAATTTTGGTTATAACGTTATGAAACAGAGGCAACATTTACCTTTGAAATAGGAAAATGATATACACACAGTTCCTAAGGTCTTAGTGCAATTTAGGTGGTAAAAACCAATTCATGTACCAAGACCCTTTTCTAAGCAATGCTTTACCATGCTTGATTCTACTACTACAGGTGCTTGAAAATAAATGGTGGTGAGCTCACTGAGGGCTGAAGAATCCAAATTTTTCCTTTGGACCTCTGTGACTAATCTTTTGCATAGAGAAGACATCCAATAACTGTGGTTTGTGTGAGTTATTGATTGATTGAATGAAATAATGTATTTTAAAATATCATTATTCTGACTGTTCTTCAGAGTAATTAAACCAAATTAGTGAGGTTTATGAAGAGGGTTTTTCCATTAAGGCTAGCTTTTCCTTTCTTTTTACCCTAGTGTCTTCTCTCCTCTACAAAATTGTCCATTATACCTGCTCATTCTCACTATTTTCTGACCTTTCCTACCTAGGATTTTGCTCTTTCACATTAACGAGATGAAAGGACCCGCCCCACACTTGTGAAATAAAGCATTTGCCACCCACTGTTCTGCCACTGATCTTAGCCAAAATGGGTAATCTCTACTCAGTGTCTCATGTTCAGACATCACAAGAGTCCACGTTATCACCACTAGTATTATTTTCTGAGTATTAACAACATGCCCACTCTTGAGTGTTTTAAATGGCAGTAAGATAAGCAGTTCCCATATATAGCTTAATAGAGGTGGTATTCAGTACACCATCAGTTACTTAGAATACTTTTATTGGGATGGGTTTTTTCAAGTTAAAAAAGAAATGAAAGTTAACTTGAATGTAGTTTTTCTATTAAAACCACAAAACCCACAACGGTTTAGCAATCTTCCACTGTTTAATGACTTTATGGCATTTGCAACCAAATGCAGTATAAAAGCTGCATAGGAAGCCCGTGCCACTCTTTGCATTCATCTGTTCCCACCCAATGTTTGGACCTTTCAAGCTAATTTTGTAGCATTCTCATCAAAATGCACACTCCTAATATGTCTTTGGACTATCATCTTTACTTTTTCAGTTAGGTTAAACTCTGGCTGTAGTCTGACATGATTGTCTGTTTTGCAAATGAGGGATTGGTATATCTTTCTGCTTTCTTTTCTGGTATGTGGAAGTTAATGTTAAAAAAAAAATCCCCACAAACCTAAGGTCAGTAGTTTGATTTTACAATAGAGATCCTAAGAATTTCCCACTAAACTAAATGGTCGCAACTTTCTACATTTAAAATAACTAAACTTGCTTGAGTCTTTCAAATTTTCAAAAAATTGTTCCAGAGTAAAATGATATGAGCTACACTTTAAGTTAATGAGAATTTATTTATGGCTTGCTTTCAAACAACTACATACTCTGTGATAGATCATTCCTTTTATTTGAGTACTTTTATTTGGAACTCAAAAGTATTTGTATGTATTAATATGGAAATACACTTCCATTTAATTGATTATGAAATAAAGAGAAAGACTATGTGACTTCTTAAGATAATTTGTTGAGTGCTGTAGACAGCTACTCCCATTTCCTGAACAAAAGGCTATGCATGAGGGTGTCACACCACACTGGCAGTCATTCAGTTCCTCTGACTTTCCAAGCTCCTTCAACCTCAGCATTTTAGCCAAAAGATGGCACTGTTTACAGCTCAGGTGACACTGCCATATTGCAATTGTATAAGCAAGAGGCCTGCCAGTCTTGAAGTTATGTACTTTTTCAAACAAATTTTTTATTTGAGGAAATGAAAATTATTTAAAATTCTGAGCATAAGATTGTATTAATATTTTGATGTGGTCTAACACCTAATTTGCATAATTCAAATTCATGTAAGATACATCCATATCGTGCCCAGGGATAATCATCTATTAATGTATTTTTGTTTTGTTTGCACAAGCAGATCACGTTCAAGAGTCTATTCATTTTTTTTCAAGTAACAGAGATGAACTGCATTCTTTGACTAGATACCATAATTTATTGAACTATTACGCCAATAATGGAGGAATTGATTGTTTCCAGTTTTGTGATATTATAAACAACGCTGTCATGAACATTCTTGTTCACATTTGTGGGTGAAGGTTTGCATGTTCAAAGTGTAAATACCTAACAACAGAATCGGGGCATCAAAAGACATGCTCATACAACATTTTGATAGATATTGTGAAATGGCCCTCCAGAGATGTTGCACCAATTCAAGTGTCCATTTCCCCAGGTTTGGAAGTCAGGGGCTGAGATAGCGTTATCAGCATCATTTCAGACTGAGAACCAGGCCCTCATTAGAAATATTTATTTGCCAGGCAAAAAGGAGATAGATGTAATTCCAAGCTTGTGTGTGTGTGTGTGTGTGTGTGTGTGTGTGTGTGTGTGTACATGTGTGTACGTATGCATGTGAACATATGCACTCCCTGGCTTAAAAATGCTTGCATACCACTACTCTATTAAATCTAATTGTCTTGGAGCCAGGAGCCAAGTGCAACTTTGAGTGCTGTATCCTGGGATTGGGTTTCCAGAGGTCAGATAGAGTCCCACATTATTGATTAGCTGAAGCTTTCAGCACAGGTGATTCAGAAGCCTGGCTAACCATATCTGCAGTTTTAGGAACAATATTTGGCACTTCAGGAAACTATTAATAAGTGAAAGACATGGGCCAAACAGAGACCCAAGGTTAAAAACAAAACAACATCAAAAAACCAGTGGTGTTCTGAGGGCCAAATTCCATTTGCAGAAATTCATTTATTCAGTGCTACCTTATGCCAGACTCTGCTTTAGGTGTTGTGGATACAGCCATGAACAAAACAATAAAAATCCTTGGTCTCATGGTACGTATGTTAGGAGGGGATAAAAATGATAAATAGAATGAGAGAAACATTTTAAGTTCAACGGTAGTAAGTGCTAAGGAGAAAAATAAGGCAGGGAAAGGGGATGAGGAGAGCCAGGATTTACAATTTTAAATGGGAGGTCAGATAAGTTCACCTGAGATGACATTTGAATAAAGATTGGAGGTAGCCAGGTGGACACTGGGTGGAAAGTATCTAGGCAGAGGGAACCTCAGGTACAGCGGACCTAATCTGTAACAGCCCTGGTGATCAGCAAGCAGTGCATGGAGGGAAGGGCGGAGTAGTAGATGAGGTTAGGGAAGAGCAGGGTCAGGTCATGCAGGGCTCCAAGGTCAGAGAGGCAATTTTGGCTTTTACTCTGAGACTGAGTGGCATTGAAGGGCTTTCACCAGCGAAGTGTCATGCACAGATTTTCCTTCAAAAGTGGTCAGTTCCCAGGGTAGAGCAGGCAGACTAGTGTTTACCAGGGCATTCCAGAGAGAGAAAAATCTTTAGAAAACTGAATGGTTTTCATGAGTTTTGTACCCTTTTGTACATATATTGGTCAGCAGAATGCTTCAAGAATAATTATAGGGACTTCCCTGGAGGTCCAGTGGTAAAGAATCTGCCTTACAATGCTGGGGATGCGGCTTCGATCCCTGGTCAGGGAACTAAGATCCCACATGCTGTGGGGTAACTAAGCCTCCGTGCCCCAACTGCTGAGCTCGTGTACCTCAACTAGAGAGCCCGCGTGCCGCAAACTATAGAGCCCACGCATCCTGGAGCCCATGTGCCACAACTAGAGAAGAGAAAACCCGCATGCCACGACTAGAGAGAAGCCTGTGTGCTGCAACGAAAGGTCCCACGTGCCTCAAGGAAGGTCCCGCATGCTGCAACTAAGACCCGATGCAGCCAAAAAATAAATAAAATTTAAAAATAAATAAATAATTTAAAAATAAATAAAATAAATTTTAAAAAAATTAAAAATAATAATTATAAAAGTGGTGTTATAATAAGTCATCTGGGGGAATTCCCTGGCAGTCCAGTAGTTAGGACTTGGCACTTTCACTGCTGAGGGTGTGGGTTCAATCCCTGGTCAGGGAACTAAGATCCCGCAAGCCATGCAGTGTGGCAAAAAAAAAAAAAAAAAAAGTCGTCTCAGTAATTTACACAGAAAATGAGGTTATGGTATTAGAAGCTATAGCTCTAAGGTTTCAACTAAAATACGATGTTTATACTTTCAATGGATAATTAATGAGAGGGGTAAAGATTTTAAAAAGTAATAGTTCAGGATAACCACTCTCATTGACAAAAGGACAAAATTATTATTCATCTTTTTTACTATGAGATTTTGCTACAAATGACAAGTTTTACATAATATAAGAAAAAAGATGCCGTATTAAATGTCAAAGAAAGTAGCAGCTGTATAATATGATGAAGTTAATATTGATTAGAAAATCTAATTATTTCTACAATTTATTTTGATCTATCCCAATACAGCTGTTTGTCAGCAGGTGAAGTTACTATTTAATTGGTATGACTGAGTAATTAGATGTATTCTCAGAGCAGTAATAAAATGAAATTCTCATGTCTCATGAATGTGGTTGAGGTTTTTGTTTCATTTTATTTTATCCTTGGGTTTAACCAACTGAGACCAAGAAGACTTCTTGTTTTATCTGGAGACAATTTTTGATTTAAAATATTTGGTAACTGTGTAGTTATATAATCGTTTTTATCATAAAAATGATGGGAAAAATGTATGAGTTTGACAAATATTTGTGATGATTTACCTTTCTCTCATACTAAATCCTTCAGGACCTCACCATCTCCTTCCTGGGCTCCTGCAGGAGCCTTCTGATTGGTCTCTCTCACTACCTCCAGGCCCAGGTCAGTTTATCTTCTAGAAGAAAAATTTGATCTGCGTACCATATCTTCTGTATCAGGTAGTAATTCATTCATCTGTAAATAATAAAAAAACTCTATTCTGGTGGCTTAAAAAACAGGGGTTTATTTGTCTCACGCATTACAAATTCTGGGGTTACAGTAGCTCCAAATTGCTTCCAGGGTCTGTCTCTTCTTTCTGCTCTGCCATCCTTATTATGTAGGCTTTCACTCTGATGCCAGTTGCTTCCTGAATGCAAGATGGCTGCTGCACCTCCAACCCTTACTTCTATAATACATTCCAGGTAGGAATAAAGTAGAAGGATGAAGAGGACAAAAAGACGAAGAAGTCTCAGGATAACTTTGCCTCATCTTTTTCCATGAAGGGAAGCTCTTCTCAGGCACTTTTGACTAGTTGCAAGGGAAGCTGAGAAATTGGATATTTTGGCTTTTAGCCTCCATAGTAGAAGTAGTCAAAGGAGAAGGTGGATTATTATTGGCTTTTGGATAGGCAAACCTATCTTCCAAAAAAAAATCTTTAAAAATTCATTATTGTGTGAAGTCCATATCTCATTATTATAATATAGTATAATGTCATAAAATGAGTTCTTACATAACTTTGGGAATTTGTAGACAGCTTATGGTCATTTTTGCTAATCTACTTGTATTAGAATTCTTCAGAGAAACAGAACCAATAAGGGGTGTGTGTGTGTGTGTATGTATATATATATATATAGAAAGAGATTCATTTTAAGAAACTGACTTACATGATTATGGGGCTGGCAAGTCCAAAATCTGCAGGGTGGGCCTGCAGGCTGTAGACCCAGGAAGAGACCATACTGCAGTTCAAGTCTGAAGGCCCTCTGCTAGAAGGATTTCCTCTTGCCCCAGGGGCGGGGGGTGGTTAGGTTGGGGAGGGGAGGTGGGGGAGGTGTGTCAGTCTTTTGTTCTGTTAAGGCCTTCAACTGATTGGATGAGGCCCACCCACATTATGGAGAGCAATTTGCTTTACTCAAAGTCTACTGATTTAAATGTTAATCTCTTCCAAAAACTCCCTTACAGAAACATCCAGAATAATGTTTGACCACATATCTGGGCACCATGGTGCAGCTAAGTTGACACATAAAATTAAGCATCACCAATATACCACCTACATTAACCATGCCTGAATGTCAGGAAATAACATCCGCTAAAAGGTAGAGAGCATAGGGCTCATTTAGAAATTGAAATGAGTTCAGTAAGACTAGACATTTGAGTAGGAAAAGATGGGAAAGATGGACTGGAGGATTAAGAGGGAGACCATATCATACGGGGCACTGTAAGCGCTGATGAGGAGAGTCTAAGTGACTGAGGAGAAATGACCTTCAGGGGTGATTCCCTTACCTGACTAAGTAATGAACTCATTCTTTCCTCAATCAAGAAGGGTTTGTGGCAGGGAGATCAGCTCGGTGCTTTGTGACCACCTAGAGGGGTGGGATAGGGAGGTTGGGAGGGAGGGAGACGCAAGAGGGAAGAGATATGGGGATATATATATAACTGATTCACTTTGTTATAAAGCAGAAACTAACACACCATTGTAAAGCAATTATACTCCAATAATGATGTTAAAAAAAAAAAAGGTTTGCGGGACTTCCCTGGTGGCGCAGTGGTTAAGAATCTGCCTGCCAATGCAGGGGACATGGGTTCAAGCCCTGGTCTGGGAAGATCCCACATGACGCAGAGCAACTAAGCCCGTGCTCCACAACTTCTGAAGCCCACGTGCCTAGAGCCCGTGCTCCACAACAAGAGAAACCACCACAATGAGAAGCCCTCGCACTACAACAAAGAGTAGACCCCGCTCGACACAACTAGAGAAAGCCTGCGCGCAGCAACAAAGACCCAACACAGCCATCCATAAATAAATAAACAAATAAATAAATAAATAAATGGTTTGCATCAGAGAATGATCGTCTAAAAACCCCAACACCAAAATAACCCAAAACAACAGCAACAAAACTCATTTATGTTAAGAGCAATGGAGAGTAAAAGATTTTAAGTCACTTAAGACATTTTCTCATCCATTTCCTCCCTTCGTCATTCTGTTCCTTCTTTCAACCAATGTAGTCCATGTGAAGTTGACCTTGGATTGGCCTAAGTTAGTTAGCATGTCCAATCCCCTTGGCCTCAGCGGTTAGCTCAGGAATGAGCCAATATGACACAATATATCATTTGCTGGAGCTTCGGAGAAAGTGTCCTCTTTTGCTGGATTTGCTGGATTTGTCACCATATGATGCTCAGAAACTGCTGTAGCCGTGTTTCTATCCAGGAGGTACAACGTGGAGATAAAGCTGACACAGAGAAGACAGAACTACGAAATGGAGCTTGGTGATATATTACAATATGAGTCTTGGATCAAGCTGTAACTGAAACTAGACTACTCCTAAAATGTTGAGGCAGACAATTCCTTTTTATTTGATTTAAACCCATACAGGTTAGGCTTTCTGTCACTTGCAACAGGAATAATCTTAACTAATCTATGTAACATGATCACATTTGCATTTTATAAAGCTTGTTTGGGCCACAGGGATAAGTTACAAGGAGCAAGACAGGGAGAACTGTTAAGAGTTGACTAGTAATTTAGTTGAGAAATGACATTGGTTGGTGCCAGAGTGGGGGCAATTGGAGCAGAGAGAAGTGATGGATTGAAGAGAGGCAGGGTACTATATAGAGGATTTGGATGTGGGGAGAAAAGTTAAAAATGACTTGTAGGTTTTCTGACTTGAGCAACTGGATTGGTGGCACCATTCACTGAGATAAGGAACCCAGATTGAATAGGGTTTGCCTATAAAATGTCTATGTGAGATGACGAATGGGATACTGGATGTGAAATTCAACAGATAGAACTAGGCTGTTACAGATTTAGGAGTCACTAGCATATACAGAGTAAATGAAGTTATTTAGTGAGAAAGACAAAATACCAATATCTAAGAAACAGGCAAAGGAGATGAAGGAAGAAGGGCAGAGTACAAAAGGCAACTGATGAACATGCAGCACCACAGGATCTAAAAAAAAAAAAAAAAATTAGGGTTTAGGAAGGCCCAAGCGGCCTGCAGTGGTAAATACTGCAGGTATATTACTAGAGGTAAAGCCAGATGGAACTGAGACGTTTCCTTTAAACCTAAGAACATGGAGGTCATTAGAGAACTTAGAACAATAATGGGTATGGAATCCAGACTATAGCGGGTTGAGGGTAAGTGAGGAGTGTGTGTTTGTGTGCGAGAAAGTGAAACCATCAAATGAGGAAAACGTTTTCAAGTTATTCCATTTCGCAGTAAAATTTCTCAAAAATCTAGAGCGAGGTCATCAGTCCCCTTTAGTTGCTAATACTGACATATTTGGCGCTCGTACCCAGTCTCATGTCTTTTTGGTTGTTCCTAGCTTGGAGGAATTATAAACCATGCTGCAATAAACATTATTTTACATAACAACAACAACAAAAAAAGGTACGGATAGGTTAGCACGAAACCATTATCCTTACTCCAGTCCTTGAGGTCCTATGTTACTTCTCTGGCCTAATACCTGCTACTCCATCCCTTGGTTATTCCATCCAGCCACAGCAGACCTTCGGTATTCATCAAATATAAGACACCCTCCAGTTATAGAGCCTTTGCACTGGCTATTCCTTGTGCCTGGGATGTTCCTCCCTAAGATCGTCACAAGGCTCTCTCCCTCTCTTCTTCTAAGTCTGCTTCTATGTCCCCTCCATGAGACCCACCTGACCACACTGTTTAAAATTCCAATTTGCTTCCCTGAAACTCTCATTCCAACCTCTACCCTGCCTTACTTCTTTTCTTCATACAATTGCCATGTATAAGTTTTACAATATATTTCATTATGTTTATGATTTAGTTATTGTCTCTCCCCTATCTAGGGGAGCCCTAGAAGGCAGGGATCTTTGGTTCATTTGTTCACTGATATATCCTAAGTGCCTGAATATCTTAGGACAGTGCCTGGCACATATTAGGAGTTCAATGAATATTTGTTAAAGGAAAAAATGAAGCATGGAGGGAGGCCAGGAGGGAGAGAGAAAAAAATGGAAGGAAGGAATTTTGCCCTGAAGAAGAAGAGATAATAGGGTTGTAGATAGAATCAGGGAAAGGATTTTCTAAGATGGGAGAGATTTGAAAGTATCTTACTGTTGAGAAAGGGATCCAGTAGAGGCTGAAGATATAAGAGAATAGGCTAAACCAAGTCCCTGAGAATGTGAGAAGACATGGGATCCAGAGTACAGGTGGTGGGATGAGCACTGGACAAGTCCAAGGCTGCAAAGAGTGGATTTAAACCCTGGTGAAAATTTTATCAAGTCCCCCACACGAGTGGACAGGCACAATTTTCACGTGGAATTTGTTTTGCTATGCAATAGTTGACTCTTGAGGTCCTGGCCTCCTTCTGGATCTGCTTAACCACCAATCCTCCCCACTGTCCCCAGGCCCTGGGGGCAATAAAGAAAGGATGGATGCTGATGTAGATGTCATAGACTCACTTATTGGTAGAATCCCAGCTGGGAGTGCTGGTCTGGTGGTTCCTACTTTTTCATTTTTTAAAATTTTGCTTTTCACAGAAGCAGGAGATTAGGTCATTTAATAGTACTGGCAGTGGTGGGCTTTGAGGTGTTAGGAGAATGGAGAAGCCTGGATATTTTTATTATGGAGAATGGAAGAATATTAGGAATTGCTGTCGTGGTAAAATGTAGAGAAAGCTCACTAGGGGAACACAGAAGAATTAAGTCAAGTTAAGGTCAGTGACGTGCATTCATGGGTGTTAGAACCTGCCCAATTATGCATTTTGCTACAGCAGCGCTCAGCAGCCCAGCTGCAAGCATGGAGCTTCAACCCCAGGGATGAGTTGTTGTTTATTTATTTAGTTATTTATTTATTTTGACCAGGTAGGTGAGATAGAACAATGAGTACGTTATTCAAGGCAGCCAAAGTATCTTGGCTGAAGTTACGGATGATGAAATCTAACCTGGATATGGAAGGGAGTGAAGATACAAAGAGACTGATAGAAGGTTCTACAGACTACACCAATGATTTTCAAAGTCTAGTGGGAATAAGAATCACCTGGAAAGGGCCAGATTCTGAAATTATTATTCAGTAAGTCTGGGGTGAAGACCAAAATCTATTTTCAACAAAGATCCTAGTTGATTCTGATGTAAGAGGGCCATGGACCAATTTTTGAGAAATAGTGGATAGAGAATAATTTGAAATGATAGTTTAAAGTAATATTTTGAGAGGAGCTGAGTGAGAGAGAGAGAGAGAGAGACAGAGAGAGAGAGAGATGGAGAGAGAGGGAAATATTGGCCAAGGGGAAACTTAGTGTAAGAATAGGTGGTTACAGTGTGAAATGACTAACTTATTATCTCAAAGATGGAACAGGCTGAAATGATGAAAGGTTTAGGGTATGCCCAAGGGAGTGGGTGGCTGAAGTGGAGAGTGGAGTGGAGGTGAGTATCACCAGAGGTGAGGAGGTCAAAGTACCAAAAGCCTAGGTAATCCATGGGGACCTTGGAGCCACCCCAGATGATGGCAGTACTTGCAACAGAGAGGCAAAACTATGAGCAAAGTTCAAAGCCGTTAGTAAGTGAAGGGGAGAGAACTACAGGTGGGTAGAGACAAAGCAAAGATACAGAGTTGAGGGGGATGTAACTGGTTAAGGGTTTTCACGCAATGGCAGAGAAGTGAAACTGGCCAAGAGTAGCTGAGTGCTTATTGTTTGCCAGGCTTTACATACATCAGACCATTTCATCCTCACAAACAACAACTCACAAACTTCATATAAAGTAGGTGCTATTTTTATTCCCCTTTTATGAGGAAACTGAAGCGCAGAGAGGTTAAGCATCAACCAGCATCTCACAGTTCTTACCACTGCACTATACTGACTCATAAAATGGTCTAAAAGGTGTTTTAATACATTTCAGCTGAAAAAAAAATCAGATCTCCTGAATATTGTCAGGAGTGGGATTAACAATGGAAATAGTCCTTTAAATTTCATTTGTACTGAAATTTTTTTTCCAACACCCAGCAAGTAGCAGTACTAAATAATTCCATACTAGGTCATTTAATAGAAACAGTGCAGTTTGCATGTATCAAAACTTCTGTCTACTCCATGCCTTGATGATTTCTTCAGCAGCATCCAGCGTACTGTCTTTCTGTAAATTAATGAAATAATCATCATTACATATCAAAATAAATTCAAGATGAAATAAAGATTTAAGTATAAAAAATATACCAAAATCCGTCCATCCATAACAGTCATGTAGTGATTTGGGAACCTAGTGCTTCTCAACCCCTGATAACTTGAGCTGGGCCCAGATGGGCTCCAGCCAGTCCTTGGCCTCTGCAGCTAAGACAGAGCCCAAGAGCATTCATGGGGTGGGGGTAGGGGCGGGGGACACCTTGAGTTGTGTCACTGGAAGCTCTGCCCCATATTAAGCCACTTAATCTCAGCAGGAACACAGAGCAGGAACACACAGCAACATCCCTTGCCTTGGTGGCCAAATACACAAGTCCCGAGCTCTTTAAGGAGCCCAGTAGCAAATCAAACAAACCAATTATTTATAATTCTATATCCCATTGCTGTCAGGCTAGAAAAGTGAATGAACCTCACAAGAATTCAATGTTAGGGGAGCTAGAGAAGCATCACAGCAATCACTACATTATGCTGTTTTGTGATGCTGGCTGCCAATTCAGGGCACTTTATTACTACTTTCCTGACACCAAAGAAATCTACAAATTAACCAGTATAGGGCCAAAGAGCATCACCAAAAAAAAAAAAAAGATTGACAAACTGTATATACAGCTCAGACTGAAAACAGTTTAACCTGATCCCAGCCAAAACCATGTCCGTCAGTGTGAACACCCTCACTTATAACCACTTGTGGCAGCCCAAGTGGCCTGCAGCACCAAAGACCCAGACTCCTAAATAACACCGATGCAGGAGGAGAGTCTGAAGGATGTGCTGATGGGATCCATATTCACTGTTTCGTCCATTTGGGTAGGAAGTATACAAAATCACAGACCTCTTTCAAAGAGGCTTCTAGACAACAGAAGAAAATCCCTCCCTTAGCTCCCAACACACAGAGGATGCCAGGCGGAGCAAGAATGGAGGAATAAATTAATACACAATTACAGAAAAAAGTCAAAGAGTACAGAAGAGTTTACATTGAAAAATAATCATCTGCTTCTTCCCTCCCCACCCCTTCCTACTACTCCCACCATCCCCCAACACAACAATTTATGGCAATTTCTGGTTTTAGTTCTAGTGGTTGTCAATAAAATCTAAATAATGTGTTTCTAATTTTTTATTTATCAACTTCAGACAATGTTCACCATTCTCTGCTCTGAATGAGGAAAAATTGGTTCATTCACACTATTCTGCCCCCTCCCATCTAAGTCTCACAGTTATAAGCCCCTAGCTCCCACACTGTTTGAGGGTCAACTGTATTGATAAAATTCATTTGTTTTTTGAATAGGTAATATCTACACATGGTAAAACATTAAATTGATGGATAAACTTCCTCTTCTGCTTTCTCTACTTCTCCTTTTCCTTTCTGTTCCATCTCTGCAGAGTGGTTTAGTCCAAAAGCCATTACGTGGGGCTGAGTGAAATAGGAGATCATGTATGGGGGCAGGGGGAGCCTTGGCAGCCTGGTGCAGGGTGCTGCAGCCACAGTGGAGTGAGTAGACTTTCCAATGTTGGTGGCATGATGTGGTGGTGATGGCAGTGGTGGCACTGACCAGGAACAGGGTGTCAGAGTCGAGGGGGGTAAGTAAGCAAGGCCTCTGTATGGCAGGGAGGTTCCAAGCAGCTTGGAGCCTGGAGGGGATGAGGCAGGTATCTGCCAACGCAGACAGGCATGGAGTGTCACAGCCCGTAAGGGAAGAGGAGGGCTTCTATGCAGTGGGTGACAGTGGTGGCCTTGGAGACTTAGAGGAGGGTATCTCTACAGGAGAGTGACAGCAGCAGGTCAGCACAGGGTGCTGAAGCTCAGGTGAGGTGAGGATGGTGGCCATACAGGGGACAGGGGCAGCAGCCTGGTAGAGGTGTCAAAGCCTGAGTAGGGTAAAAGCTGCCTGTCAGGGGTGCTGGGTGGAGGGGCAGTGGCACTGACAGGAGACTGGTCACATACAGAAGTACTGATTAAAGAAGCGGTTACATGATGAGCCAGGTGTTTTACTATCAAAGAAGGGAGGGACAAATATGGATAGGGAGAAAGCTAGAATAAACTCTGTGGTGGCTTCAATATATTTAGATAGACATCGAAATAAGTAGAATAGACACAGACATAGAATGTATGTATATACATTTACATATTCCCTACGTCTGTCCCCTGGGAGGGCCTGGGAATACTAATACCCCAACAGCAATGAGCACTCCTAATGCCCAGATCTTGGTTTCTTAATACCATTCTCCACTAAAAGGTGATTCCAAGTTGGGCTAGATAATGACAAAATGAACCTGGTGCATCCTGCTATGCCAGAAAGTAAGGAAATGCTCAAAAAATGATGGGGACATGTCAAAGGAAACAGAGGCCAGCTTAAAGGGGCTGCTAATGGCCAAATCTGGGGAAATTTGAGCATCAACATAAGGAATAATAATGATAACTTATAACCCACTGAATGAAACAGGAATCCATGAGTCCTTACATATATGAATGAATAGATAAATAAATTGCTTGATGAGAGATGGAATATTTTCATAGTTTCAAAGTACCTCACCACAAAACATTCATTATTTATCAAGGGAAAAAGTGAAACTTTACAGTAGAGAAGGCTGGCAGACACCACCTCAATAAAGTAATTAAATTTAACATTACAAGCAGTAGGAAAAACTAAAATCATGTGCTGATAGGATGCAAGACAGTGAATAAAGCATCACTTCCACGGTTTCCCGCCAAAGGTGCATAATCTGAGTCTATTCACGAGTAAATGTCAAACAAATGTTGAGGGACCTTCTTCAAAATAATTGGTCAACAATTTTCAGAAGTATCAAGGTCATGAAAGTCAAGGAAAACTGAGGAACCATTCTAGCTTGAAGGAGACATGACAGCTAAATACAATGCACAATTCTGGCCTGGATTGACTGACTGATGTCTGTCTGACTGACATGATTATGGCCTGGATTTATTTATTTACTTGGTTGTTTGTTATAAAAAGGACATTATTGGGGCAATTAGTGAAACCTGAACTGGATCTGAGATTAGATAGAATGATATAGCAATGTTAAGTTCATGATTTTGATGGTTATACTGTAGAAGAATGTTGTATAATGGGGAATACATAATAAGGTATTTGGGAGTGATAGAGGCATCAATAATTAAGTTAGGAACTTACATAAAATTCTTTGGAAAAACAGTTCTTCAAACTTATTTATTAAGAATATTTCAAAATATATTTCTAAGTAACCCAGCCTCCCACCCATCTCCCTCAACCACTCAGTTCTCCCCAGAGGCAACGCTGGGATTTTATTACGTCTCCTCCCAGGGACAGTCTAGGCACTTAAAAGCTTCTATCTCCCTCCCTCCCTTTTTCTTTTTATATAGATGATAGTATTCCTCACAAACTGGTCTGCTCCTTGCTTTTAGCTTATGCTCTATCACTCCATGGAGCTGCTTCACACTTCTATGGATGTGAATGTAACATAATTTATTCAAACAGCCTTCATTGGTGAATATTTTGTTTATAATCCTTTGATATTATAAACAGTGTTTCACTGACAATCCTCGAACACAAGACATTCAATGTACAAGTAAATCCACAGGAAAAAATCCTATAAGCAGAACTGCTGGGTCAGAAGATATGTGCATTTATATTTGGATGATACGTTTTCATACTAACCACTGCAGAGATTTTACACATTATACTCGTACTCTCAATCAATGCATGAGAGTATCTTACGAAACTTTTCAGTTGTTTTGGTTGTTTCCAAATTATCAGAAAAAATAAAATTTCACTGCAGTTTTATTTTCTTTGCTCTTATTATGAGTGAGGTATAGCATCCTTTCATATATTTGACAACCACTGAGGACTTTAGCCATGATCATTGTAAAGTGCTGCTGCTTTTGGTTTGTTTTGCTCTAAATTCAACCTGCTTTCTTTCAATTTCCACTTTCTTGGCACGTTTTACCACCCTTTTATTTTTCGCTTTTCCAAGAGGTTGGATGAGGTGTGTCAGCTTTCCCTATAGGGACTTCTTGGTGTTGCCCCACTATCTTCCAATATTGAATGCTGATGCAAAGGAGGTGAGTCCACGCTGATCCTCCTCTCCTGTCTCCATGGAGGCCTTGATCATCTTGTCTAGATGCCAACGGATCATTTATAAAGTCCAATAGATTAAAACAAGGCATATCTCAGTGTTATTCTGTGACAATGTTCCCTGAGACAAGCCATTCCCTTCCCATTTTTAGATTTGTTTGTTTTCAATGGAAAGCATTCTCAAACTAAAGCTATACAATTCTTTCCCAGTTCCATTGGTCTGGCTCCCCTCACCACTCCCTCCAGGAACTCTAGGTATTTCATTTGTCTTCCACGTCTGTAATTTTTCTAACATTTTAAAATTCTTTGTTCCTGGGAGTTCCCTGGTGGTCCAGTGGTTAAGACTCTGCGCTCTCACTGCCATGGCCCGGATTCAATCCCTGGTTGGGGAATTAAGATCCCACAAGCCACATGGTGCGGCCAAAAAAAAATTCTTTGTTCCTTTCTACTTCTTTTTGCTCACTCTTCTCAATCCTCAGTGTGCTTACAGAAGTATTTAGTGTTCTCTGTGCTGTTTCCAATGTCACTACAATTACCAATAGCTTTATTTTTTCCCTTCAATTTCTTACCTGAGCTCTGACAGCTGCCATTTCATCTTCTTACATTATCTTACTCTATCTTCCCTGAACTTTTAAAAATCTCTGCTGTAATTCGTTTTACATGTTTTGAATTTGAAATATCACACTTTTGGTTTGCTCTATGTAAACGTTTTTTTCTTTTTTTGGTTGAATATTCTCTGCCTGATATTGTTTTTCACTGTACCTTTCTCCTTTTCCCCTTACAGTATCTTTTTAGATTCATAGCTGGTTCCTTTTAATTACTCATCTTTGATTGAATTCTCTTTGTAAGCTCCCACTGCCAGCACACCTACGTATGGCTCCTATTGTTCTGGGTAATGAGTAAGCTACCTGCTGGCTCTGTCTATGATCTGAAGACGTATTTGCAGGTTTGTATAAAGGAAGATCCAGGGAACCACTAGAAGGGAGTAGAAATTATCCCTGGCTCACAAGGTTAAATATGATTAATGTAGAGTTCAGAGAGAGGGAGTTCTTTTAGACTTTATTTCTTTCCAACTAATTTAATTGGCTCCCTCCAATTTAACGTATCCACACTGCCTCAACACAGCTTTAGCAAAACTGACAGAGGTGAAGAGCAAATCTATACAGCCCTTTCTTTCCACCTGGTTTGCACAGGTGCTAGATGACATGACTGTATGTTTCTACTCTGCCTCTTCCATGGGGCCAAATGGGTCTGGAGAAGTTCCCACTACCAGTGCATTTACTGTTCCTGCTGTTCTGGATAATGAGTAGGCTACCTGTTGGCTCTGTCTATAATCTGAAGATGTAGAAGCAGAAGCCTTTCTTCGTGTCTTCCCTCTACCATTACCTTCACTGATTTGGCAACTCTTTCTCACTTCCTGGGGGATTTGTGAATTTGTTTTCCACTCTCCTAGTTGTTTCCTTAATAATTTCCAAGAAGAGAATGGGGAAGGGCCGTGTTTACCATTCTAAAACTGGAAGTCTTATGCTACTTTTTTCTTCTGTTAGTTCTGTTTATAACTTCAAATAATATACCTCTGTTTCTAGGTCCACTATAAGATGCGAGTGTTAATGGTCTTACCCTTCCTTCTACATTTCAGACAATTAAATGTTGACATTGTTATGCTGGTAAGATTTATATTCTATTCTGGATAAGTCTCCCATAGTTCATCTATAGGATGGCTCTAAAAGTTGAAAACAGTGTTTACATCATTCTGTCTAGACTTATACATGAGTGTGCAGGTATAGAGAGTGCCTTAAGCTTCATAAGATTGTTTTCAGTAGTGATAACATCTTATCACTAAATTGTTAAAAACAGCAATAATACATTCAGATTATTTTTAGCACAGATCTGATGGTACTGAATTCTCTTAGCTTTCATTTACTAGGGATGTATACTGTTTTCAGTTTTAAAGGATATTTTCCTGGATACAGAATTCTAGGCTGACATATTTTTTATTTCAGCACTTTAAAGGTGTCATTTCATTGTAATCTGGTCTCCGCTGTTTCTGATAAGAAGTTAGTTAACATTTGTACCTTTGCTCCCATGCATGTGAGGTATAGTTTTTCTCCAGCTGCTTTCAAGATCTTATCATTATCTTTGGTTTTCAGCAGTTTGATTATGATGTGTCAAGATGTGATTTTTATTTGTATCCTGTGTGGCTCACTGAATTTTTAGATCTCTAAGTGGCTTTTCACCAAATATGGGGAAAATTTGGCCATTATTTCTTAAAATATTTTTTCTGCCACATTCTCTCTCTCTTTTTTTGATACTCCAGTTACATGTATATTATTACTTGACACTGACTCATAGATCTGAGACTCTCCTTATTTTTCAAAAATAATTTTTCCCTCTTTTTTCTGATTGGATGATTTCTGTGGATCTGTATTCAGGTGGACCCATTTTTTTTCCACAACCTCGATCCTCTGTGTTTAGCCCCATATATTTTTCATATCAGATATTACTTTTTTTTTAAGATGTTGGGGGTAGGAGTTTATTAATTAATTTATTTATTTTTGCTGTGTTGGGTCTTCGTTTCTGTGTGAGGGCTTTCCCCAGTTGCGGCAAGCGGGGGCCACTCTTCATCGCGGTGCGCAGGCCTCCCACTATCGCGGCCTCTCCCGCTGTGGAGCACAGGCTCCAGACGCTCAGTAGTTGTGGCTCACGGGCCCAGCTGCTCCGCGGCACGTGGGATCCTCCCAGACCAGGGCTCGAACCCGTGTCCCCTGCACTAGCAGGCAGACTCTCAACCACTGTGCCACCAGGGAAGCCCCAGATATTACTTTTTAAAATTCTTAAAGTTCCATTTGGTTCTTTTTTAAGAATTTAAAATTAATTAATCTAGCCACTCATTATGACCATATTTTCCTTTAATTTCTTGAACACATTTATAATATCTGCTTTAAAGTCCTTGTCTGATAATTCCTACATCTGGGTCACCTTAAGATCTATTTCTATTGACTGCATAGAAGTCACATTTCTTTTCATTAAGGGTCACATTTTCTTGTGTCTTCACATGTGTATTAATGTTTGGTTGCATGCTGGACATTGTAATGTTACAGGTAAGGAGTCTGATTACATTGTAATCCAGTAAGCTCAACTTCAAAAAGTGCTGAGTTTTGTTCTGGTAGATTAATTTTATGGCAGCAAGCCAAAAATTAAAAACTGCATATGAGTACATCATGTCTAGCAACAGAAAAAAAATGGTGATTTATAAATCAGAAGGAAGGACATTATAAATGTGTTTTTGAGTAGAATAGGGAACTTACTTTAATGAAGCAAAATCGCACAAATTTCTCAAACTGTAATTTGGTCTCTGCATTACAGAATGCTGAAACTGGGATGGCTGACAATTTCTGAAAAACAAATAGGAATATAAAATAGGAAAAACAGGAAAACTACTTACACTTTAAATATTAATTTTTGGAGCATAAACATTAAAAACAAATAGATATTTCTAAATATTCACAATAATTTCCAAAAGAAAAATGTTTTAAAAATCCTCCAGGGAATTCCCTAGTGGTCCAGTGGTTAGGACTCCACACTTTCACCGCCGAGCGCCCAGGTTCAATCCCTAGTTAGGTAACTAAGATCCCGTAAGCCATGCAGCGCAGCCAAAAATAAAATAAAATAAAATAAAATCTTCCAAATAGCTATGAGTAGAATATCATGTAACAAAACTACAGTTAACAGTTTTCAAAGCATGTCAGCAGGTTTCCTTCATAAATTATAACATTTAGCACAATATTGCAAAGGCCAATAAACATTACCTTATTTTTAGTCATCCATTTTACAAATTTATAGTCATAAGGTTCATTGCTGTTCTTCATATCAGAAAGGTCTGTATCTAAAACAACAATAAAAATTGGATGGCCTATGTATTACATCTGAGGCAATGTGTATTTCATCTGTCTATCAAGATTCAAAATTTTCTCTCAAAATGTTCTCATGCTGGATTCATACTGCATGGTGTGGTGGGAAGTAAGGAATTCACAGAGAAGCTTTACTGATACTCTAAGGCAGTACTCACATATACATCTGATTGATCATGCTTGTGTATATAGCTTTTAGCATTGGAAGAGAGTAGGAAAAGGGAAGGACAAAGAAGAGTGTTGCCTTTCCGTTTAAAAATAATATAAGCTTCTATGATCATTATTAAGGAAATAACACCTAAATTTAGAGTACTCATCTGTAATAATTATGTCTCCAAATGGTAATTCATTATTAAATTGTAAGCTCCACGGGGGTATTGCAATCTATCACTATCCCCATCTCCTAGGTCAGAGTCTAGCATATAAGTAATGAAAAGCATATTTGTAGAATAAATAAGTTAATATTATTCATTATTTATGAAGGGAAAATGCCTATGTAGTTCTCCCAAGTGATACCTTTATTGTTTCCTCTTCCAAACATTATGCTTAAAAAAATTTTCTTTTAAATTTGATGAAAAACTTCAAATATGTATTCTTATACTTATCTCTTGTTCCAATCTTGCTTTAAGGTCTGGGCAAGATATTTCTCTGGCATTCAGATTCAGCAATCTATATTTCATATTGTTTCGATTTTATTGACTTGTACTCAAGATCTTTTTGAATGCCCCAAAGCAACAAACATTGATGGCTACTGTAATCAATGAAATTTTACAATTTATTACTCAAAATAAATTGAGGCAGTTACCTTTACCTTTTTTCTTTTATTCACTAAATACTCCTGGGTCCCTTCAAATTAACAGTGTAAAAACCTTGACATTGAAGAAAGTTTCACCTGTATTTTTTTTAAATGACTTAATATGGTTTTCCTTAATGATTGTATTTCAGTTTTCTCCTGTGCTTTAAGAATGTAAAATTTCCATATAATAATGCTAATAATACTCTACCATTTATTACTATTTGTTAAGCATGTTACATGATTCTCTCATTTATTTGTCCTACAATTCTGATAGAAGCAACAATCCTCATTTTACAAATGAAGAAGTTAAATTACTATTTCAAGTCATAAGTATGTATGTGTGTTTAACTCAGATTTGGCTCTAACAAAGTGACAACTTAAAATAGAGTCTAACTGTAAATTATGTGAAAACTCCAAGTGACAAGTACACAATAGTAGCATACTCAAAGGTAACCTGGAGAAAGGAGTGATTACAGCAGTAGAAGTAAGAACAGGAGGGTACTTACTAACTGTAATTGACACAGGCTGTACTACTCATTTATTCTTTTTTTAAAAAAATTTTTATTGGGGTATAGTTGATTTACAATGTTGTATTACTTTCTGCTGTATAGCAAAGTGAATCAGTTATATGTATACATATATCCACTCTTTTTTAGGTTCTTTTCCCATATAGGTCATTATGGAATATTGAGAAGAGTTCCCTGTGCTATACAACAGGTCCTTATTAGTTATCTATTTTATATATAGTAGTGTGTATATGTCAATCCCAATTCTTCCAACTTATCCCCCCCACCTCCACGCCTGCTTTCCCCCTTGGTAACCGTACGTTTGTTTTCTACATCTGTGACTCTATTTCTCTTTGTAAATAAGTTCATTTGTACCATTCTTTAGAATCCACATATGAGCGATATCATATATTTGTCTTTCTCTGTCTGACTTACTTCACTCAGTATGACAACTACTCATTCTTGTAATGCTTAGAAAAGAGAAATTTATTGCCATGGTGCTCAAAGAAAAATAAGGGAATAAATACAATTCTAAAGACTATAGTTAGGAGAAAGTTGGAATCTACTTCTTTTGAATGCTTGAGTCAGAGATTCTCAAAAAAACTAAACAAAATATTTCTTTATTGAAGGTAGGAATTTGAACCATATTATAATAGCACTAGCTTATTTAAGTAACCTATGAGAATCAAAATAGGTTGTTGCATTCACACTATCTCCTCCCTAATTTTGGACCTTATCTCACTAGAACTACTGTAATAATCTTCTTATTTGTAATCTTGTCTTCTAATCAAATGTTTCCCTTTTTAGTTCTAGGATGATGCTCACCTGTCAGGAAAGTTGCCTAGTATAGCAGAAAAAAGATAAGTTCACTGGTTAGGACATGCATCTCTGGATTCAGAGCCCAGCTCTGCTACTTATTAGTTGATTAACTTCAGTAAATTTCTTGATTTTCTATCTCGTCTTTCTCAACTATCAATGGGGATATAATAGCACCAATCTCATAGGGCTTTTGTGAGAATTGTGATATTTGTAAAGCTCTTAGCATAATACCTACTAGATCATAAATGCTCAAAAAATATTAACCAGTTAGCCATTGCTATAGTTTTAAAGAGAATTACTATGTCCATGAATTTTATGGCTCATTTTTATTTTTAAGCTACCATCAAGTGCAAGTGTTGTTTCTTGCTTCTGTCTTTAGCAAATTGTGGGACCAACCTCTAGTATATGGAAGAATTTCTACACTCAAATCAATCTGAGAAGATGAAAGAGTAAAATAAAATGAACTTCATCTTCATATGTAGAAGGGTCCTATAGATACTAACATTTTTCTCACACAGGTGAAGGAGGACCATAAATAACACACATCTTTTTTCCCCATCATCATTAAAGGTTTTCTAGCCCAAATCCTTTCTGCTCCTATTACAACCACACTAGTTCAAGATCTAGGACCTAAATCAGTATTACATGCAGGCTGGATCAACTAAGGATAGAATGAGAAACTGTTTAAG
Organism: Pseudorca crassidens; assembly: GCF_039906515.1. NCBI lineage: Eukaryota > Metazoa > Chordata > Mammalia > Artiodactyla > Delphinidae > Pseudorca > Pseudorca crassidens. Next base: position 77,987,096 of record NC_090297.1, read on the forward strand.
AGCTTAATGCAAGCAAAGGTTGCATTACTGTCCTTTTGATGTTTAATGTCAAAATGTGCTAAGTGCCTTTTAGTTTGGTTCTAGAAAAGACTTATTCTTATCTAAAAAGCTGTTAAGTTTACTTTTATCCAAGAATTATGTAACTAATTCCATTTTTCTATTTGCCTTTGCTGCCATGAAGTTTGGACTCAAGTTAATGCTAATTACAATACAGCTGACCCTTGAACAACACAGGTTTGAACTGCATAAATCCACTTATACACAGATGTTTTTTTCAATAGTAAATATCATGGTACTATACAATCCAGAGTTGGTTCTACACTTATGTAGAACCTTGGATAAGGAGGGACTGCATGTACAGAGGGCCCTCAGATACGGAAGACCAACTATAAGTTATACACGGATTTTCAACTGTACAGAGAGTTGGCACCACTAACCCTGCATTATTCTAGGGTCAACTACCATATGAACCTAGGTGACTAAACTATTTGCTTCTCCCACTCCATGTTACATTGATATATGAATATTTCTACTTACATATTATTGCATAGGAGACTTTAAATATGAATTAACTCAAATTCTTGTTGGAAGCCGATAAAATAATTTTCTCCTAAACAGACGAAAACTGCTATTTCTTTTTATCACTGCATGAAATAAGCTGCACGTTTAGGCCCAGTACAGGGAAGGTGATTTCCAAATCTTAGAATATAGAACATTATAAAGGGTTTTATATAAGAATGGAGCTTGGGAGCCTGACAAATATAGCTCTCCGGCAACAGCAGAACAAGAACCTCTGGTCACCATGGCCTCTGCTTCTCTCACGACAAATGAGGAAATAACAATCACTGTTTTGTTATAAAATTGAAAGTTTCTAGCTTTATAAAATTTGGTATATTTAAAAGACTTTTCAAGTTTGGTGGCATATCACTTCATTATAATAAAACCTTAAAATATTTAAAACTGTTAAGAATGGCTGTAATTTATATAATTTCTGTCAAAATAAATTATGCTCTTAAATTTACTATGACTAACACTAGAATTTGGGGGAAGAAAGATGTTATACATAAAACATTATCATGCTTCTAACTTTAGATTTGTGTGGCATGTCAGAATTACATATAACAGCTTCAGGTAATATAAAGGCCATTGCTTTTTGGAGACAGAACTATTTGGAATCTAGCTGTCTGACTTCAGGCAAGTTATTTAATATTTTCTAAGTCTTCATGACCTTAAAAATGGAGCAAACAATGCTTTTTTCCAAAAGAGTGTCTGAAAGTGCTTGGCATGTAGTAGACCTTCAATAAATGTTACGTTCCTTCTTAACTTCATTTCAGTATACTCTAAAATGACAAGTATTCCTCAATAGCATCAATATTCCAGAAATCATATTTTTTTAAGTAAAAAGGAAACTAAAATTTTACTAAAAGGAACACAAGGAACATATATTATTTCATGTACCTGTGTTTTAAATTACATACCAGAACAAGATGACAGCAAATTCTATGCTTAATAGAATATCTAGAACAAACGACTCCAAACCATGTAACAACAGTCATATTTAAGGTTAAGAACCTAATCATCAAGATGACTGTAGATGACTGACACTGTAGAAATCCATTTTTCCATAAATGAAATGCTGATATGGCTTTGACACCAATCTTTTCTTCATAATTCTGATATAATTTCACTCTTAAGTTTCTGTATGTTTGAAATAATAAAAACCTTTACAAACCTAGCAAAGACACATCAGCAATGATGAAGTATCCCCCATCAGGAACTATGGGTTTTAGGCCAACACTTTCAAGTAAATGTACCATGCGATTTCTTTTCACTTCTAACTCTTTTGGCAAAGAATTAAAGTAGCATTCTGGGTCATCCATGCGCTTGATGTCAATCCAAAGAGCTTGAGCCAAAGCTTCCTGTATATTAAGATTGAAAAATGTGGAAAGGAAATATGGTAATGTTATTTACTGCAGAATTTATTGGTATAATAAATAAAGATTGTTGGCAAAAAGTCATTCAGGGAATTACAGTTGAATTCCTGTGAACCTATGTGAATTTCTACAGATTAATGGAGGAATCAGTTACATGGAAATGATTAAATCTAATGTGAAGAGCTGAGAATGAACCATGAATATCCAAACTGAAACAGAGGTACAGTTGTCCCTTCGTATTCACGGGGGATTGGTTCCAGGATTCCTGCAGATACCAAAATCCATGGATGCTCAAGTATCCATAATACACTCAGCTCTCTGTATCCCCGGGTTCTGCATCTGTGAATTTCAACCAACTGTGGATCCACAGTCTTTGGTTGAATCCATGGATATAGAACCCATGGATAGGGAGGGCTGACTGTAGTGTATAAAGATGGCTTACTTGGCAATGAAAAGACATTGTTGTTTTCTATTGAGGTTAGCTTTAGAGTTACTTGCTAGATCTAAGTCTGAAAGATGACCAGAGAAATGATGAACCAGCCAGCATTTCCCCATCACCTTGCAGGACGAGGTAGCGTAAATGAAAGTTGACCCACTGTGTCATTCCTCGTAAGTGTGCACATCCCTGCTCTAATCATTCACATCCCAGGAAGGAGGTCTAAGTCCCACAGGGGTTAGAAATGAGTTTCTGGGGCATGTGGAGTTACTTCTCTACCATTCTTCAGGAAAGTCAGAAGAGAAAGGCCAAACAAAAAAGCCTGTGTTGTTTAGATCAGGCAGGTGTCTTAGAAGGCAACAGGTCAGGAACAGATAAAGAAGTCCAAATCAGGGCATGCATAGAAAACAAGGATGTGTACAAGAAGGAGGGCAGAAATTTGGTAGGTGAACTTAGAAATACTGGTTCTCAGAGCAAACAAGGAGATCCAAACAAATAATCAAGAACCCGGGACAGTTAAGAGACAGAGGGGCAGAACAAAATTGCCAAATTTTAAGGAAATTGATCAGAACCAAGAGACAGCAAGAACTAAAGGATAAATTCATTTACTCAGTCAATATATGTTGAGTATCTATGTTAAACTTGGCATTGTGATAAATACTGGGAATATAATGATAAACAAGATAAACATGGTCCTTGCCTTTATGGAGATTCCAATTAGTGTGTATTGGCAGGGACATGTGAGAGGAATGAGAAAGAAAACAAACAGATAAAAAGATCAGGATATTATTTGTTCTGCTGGAAGAACTGAGAAGTCTGGTGTGGTTGAAGGGTAGCAAGAGAGATAGCATGGCAAGAGAAGACACTGAGATGGAGAAGGGCAAAATCACAGAGAAGACTGCATGTCAACAACATTCAACCGGAAAAGAGCAATAATAATAACTCCCCAGAACTAAAAAAAAATCTTGGATAAATAAGGATCAGTTGCTTCAGCCTCAGAATCTGTGGTTCACCATTGGAATCTATGTTTCCAGTTTCCAAACATGGTTGTCTGAGGGCATGGGAAAAAAACAAGCACTTAGCTGAAATGGAGAATAAGATAGTTCAGAAAAACATGTTCTAGGTTCTTAGATGAATCTTTCTTTTCCTCAGTAACTTATTATTCCCTATAGTAAGAGATATTGACTAGAAAATTCAAAGCCCAGGAGACATAAACATCTGTCCTCACTGTAAAATTATACCGGACTCCTCTCGTCTCACACCCCACGTGTGATCCACTGGCCAATACTGTCAGCTCTACCTTCAAAGTATATGCAGAACCCAACCACTACCTACCACTCCTACCATCCCCATATGGGTTCAGTCCATTGCTGTCTCTCTCCTGGATCATTTCAATAGTCTGCTAACTCAACAAAGCGGCTAGAGTCCCTTTGATAACACAAGTTAGATCATGTCACTCCTGTGCTCAAAACTCTCCAGTGGCTTCCTATCTCACCCAGGATTTACGGTGACAAACATATCCCTACTCTATCTGGCTCCCAGCTACCTCGCTGATTTATTCCCTCCTATTCTTCTCCCTTGATCATCCCGTCCCAGCCTTTGTGCTTTTCACTGGTAGAAACTGCCAGCCCTAGGGCCTTGTACTGGTTTTCTCAGTCTGTAAGGCTCTTCTCTAGTTAATCATGTGACTACTTAACCTCCTTCAGTTCTCAGCTCAGATGTCACCTTCTCAGTGAGGCTTTCAAAGACTACTCCTTTTAACATTGTGTATTTTCCCCATTAGCATTTTATATTCTTCTTCATCTGTATTTTATTTTTCTCCATTTCTTCTACCAACATCTGACATATTATGTTATTAGGACATTTACTTGTTTTTGATCTGCACTCCCCCACAAGGCTGTCAGCTCCAGAAGGGCAGGAATTTTTGACTGCTGTATCTCTAATGCTCAGTAAATATTTACTGAATAGGTGAATGGATCTATTTTGAGAGGATGAAATATGTTTAAAATATAATAAAACCAATGTCCGACTAGGCTTTATCATCATATATCACTTCAGAGAGTCACTGGAAAAAGAATTTTAAATTAGGATTTTTTTTCTCCTTTAGTAGGTATTTTTGACGGGAGGAAAAAAGTTTATCGTAGCCAAGATATTTTACTGTTTTGACCTTTTAACTGCCTTCCAAAAAAATAAATTTTTTCTCAGTGTTCTGATTATTCACAAAGTAATAGTACACAGATCCCTGTTTTACAGATATTAAAAAAATAGAAAATATAAAAAGTCTTGCAACCCACCCCTGACCCTATCTACTAATTTCATCTATTCCCCCCTTACCCCTACAAATAGCCACGTTTACTAGTTTCTTACGGATTCTTCCAGAGATCCTTTAAGAAAATAGAAGCAAATCGTTTCCCCCCTTTCTTATACAGAATATAGCATAAATATATACTGCTCTGTATCTTGCTTTTTTTACTTTATAATATATCCTGGAAATCTTTCCATGTCAGTAATTATAGAGCTTCCTCATTCATTTTTTTTTTTCTTTCTTTCTTTCCCTTTCCTTTCTTTTCTTTTCACTTTTAAACAGCCATGGTGATACAGTAATGGTCCCCAAAGATGTCCATGTCTTAAAATCCAGAATCTGTAAATATGTCACCTTGCATGGTAAAATTAACTTTGCAAATGTGATTTAAGTTAAGATCTTGAGATGGAGAGGTTATCTTGGATTATCTGTGGGCCTAATGTAATCACAAGCACGCTTATAAGGGAAAGAAGGTGGCAAGAGAGTTAGTGTCACAGAGGGACTTGTATTGACAGAGGCAGAGGTTGCAGTGATGTAGCCACAAGCCAAGGAATGTGAGCAGCCCCAAGAAGCTGCAAAAGACAAGGAGCAGATTCTCCCTTAAAGCCTCTAGAGGGAATGCAGCAAGGCCAACACCTTGCTTTTAGCCCCATAAGACCCTTTTGGACTTCTGACCTCCAGAACTGTAAAATAAAAAATTTGTGTTGTTTTAAGCCACTAAGTTTGTGGTAATTCAGCACCAAGAAATAGGAAACTAATAACAGTCATATAACATTTAAACGTTTAGACAGACGATAGTTTATTTAACCAATTGTCTATAGATGGACTATCCCCTATCTTCCTCAATGAATGGTCATATACATAGAGCTTAAGTGTGCAGATAATAGCTAAAAGGTAAATTCCCAGAGGATAGATTGCTGCTTCACAGACCACATATATCTCTAATTTTGCTTGGGGCTGTCACTGTCCTCCAGAGAGTTTGCAGTACTTTGTAATCCCACCAGCAATGTATGAGTGTTTAAAGTTAAAACATCATGTATTAAAAACAAAACTATTCTTGATAGCAGTGAGTTTGTGTTTGCTCCTAAATTTCCAAAGTATACTAGAAGCCCTGCTCAAAAAGGACATGAAGGGAGGAATGAAGCCAATTCAAGTACACAACATAAAACTGACACCTCCACCCAAAGACCATGCATCAGCCCCAAATTACTATAAGGCCTACCTGTAAAGGAGTCGCACAAGTATAAACGGTATTTTGTTGAACTGTCTGTAAATGTTTTATCAAATGTTTAGGACCAATGGACCAGCCAAGCTGGAAAAGAAAATTAGATTTGAAAAATGAATCTAATTGTAAGTACCAAATTTGATAGAATAGGTAAGCTTAATGTAATTATTAGATATATGCATTTCTAGAATGCTCACACTATGAAAGTAGTGTAGTCTTAGTAGTTAGAAACATTTCAACCCTGATCATTTTGTGGAATAGTTTCCAACTGGAGTCACTAAATTCTGCCTTCAGAAGGTAAACAGTGCCTGCAATCATTATTATCTTCCCCCCTCTTTGATTTGCTACTTCTAATATTCTGGAGGTCTAATAACCAGTAAAAAGCTTGTTTGACTTTGGGCTTCCCTGGTGGCGCAGTGGTTGAGGGTCCGCCTGCCGATGCAGGGGACGCGGGTTCGTGCCCCGGTCCGGGAAGATCCCACATGCCACAGAACGGCTGGGCCCGTGAGCCATGGCCACTGGGCCTGCGCGTCTGGAGCCTGTGCTCCGCAATGGGAGAGGCCACAACAGTGAGAGGCCCACATACCACCAAAAAAAAAACAAACTTGTTTGACTTCAATATAGGTAAAAGTAACTCTGAATGAGGGCCGTAAGGGAGTCTTCCATAATTTGGTTCTCCAGCCCTCATTTTTGATACTGTCTGCTTCTTAGCCAAGTTTAGAAGAGGTGAAGTTGGAAGATAACCAAGTTTCAATTGGATCAATTGTGATTGTACTACATAGTGCAGTGGTTAAATGTGTGGATTCTGAACCTAGACTTCCTGTCCTGGCTTGAATTCGAATTCATTAGCAAGGTAACCTTAGGCAAGTTACTTAGCTTCTCTGTACTTTAGTTTTATTGTCTGTAAATGGGAATAATAAATTATACCCACCTCATAATGTGGTTATGAGAATGAAAGGAATCAGTATGTGGAAAGCTCTTAGAACCTGACACATACTAAGTGCCAAAATGTTATCTATTACTTTTTCTCGTTTTATATTAATATACAGTAATCTGAACATTCTTTGCAAAGAAAAGAGTACCATTAGTTGGTTACTTATAAAATTTAAAAATTACCTAATTTTTCTTACTTTTAAAGGAATGATTCAGTCTCAAAAAGGATAAAGGCCAATATGAAAACTGAATGAGTAAATAAGCAGATCAGTAAGTATAAAACCCTGGGTAAACTGAATATCTATGCATTTAAAACACAAAAAACTCTACAAGAAGTAAAATACAGGCCTGTTTTCAAACAGTTAAATTCTTCTTCATCTTACCTTCCAGCCAGTGACACTGAAAGTCTTTCCAGCACTTCCTATCGTTATTGTTCTCTCCCACATACCTGGAAAAGTGGCTGAACAGAAAAAAGAAAAAAAAAAAAAAGGTTAGATAATTGCTTTATAGTCAGTCTACACTCAGTATAATCTAAAAACATAAATGCCTTATAGTCAGTATAGTTATTTCAATAGGTTTTTTTAGAGATAATTTAACTTTAACCCAAACACAGTTGAAAATGTTACCATGCTTGAAAACATTTAAGTGGCAAAATTATCTCCCAGGGCAGGAATGGCAGAGGTGCCAGCAGGCAGCGCTCCAGGCCGGTTCAGTGCTGTGGTCACAGGAGCAACAGCACTCAGTGCTCAGCGTTAGTAGTAACTGGGTGCCCAGCATAATCATTCTGTGGCACAGTTTTGCTTGTGGTTCTGGCTAGTGTTTAGCTCACCTCTACTCTGCCCATTTTCTGAGTCTATTTCTACAGGATTCCTAGGGCAATGGTTCTTAAAATACAGTCCCCACACAGCAATAGCAGTATCACCGGGGAACTTGTAAGAAAAGCAAATTCTTGGATCCTCAGAAACTCTGGGGAAGGGCCAACAATCTGCATGCATGTGTGTGAGTGTGTGTATGTGTTTTATAAATAACTTACTGAGATATAAATCCCATGACATATAGTTCACTCGTTTAAATGTACCATATCCACAAAGTTAAGCAACAATTACTACAATCAATTTTAGAACATTTTTTTTCACCCCAAAAGAAGCCCTATACCTATTAGGTATCAACCACTAATATTCCCATGGCCAGTAATTTTAGCACTTATGCCTGAATGGAGCTTGTCTAACACATGTATTTTCTCTGTAATGCACAACACAGCTTTCCTGCTCTTAGAAGCATTAGACAGCACTTCAGCACTATATTTGGGGGCCATTTAAAATAGCAAAATCACTGTGAAAAGAACACTTGCTTATAGAACAAGCTGTAATAAGAAGGCAGAGTGTTGCCTTGTTGACCTTAACTGGAAACATCCATGTCAGGCAACTCAAATTTTTCACCCCTCTGGACATGTCTGCAGATGAAGCACTCTAGTGATTTGGGGGTTACAAATGTATTTTAGTGAGTAGATGAATTCACAAATACAGATTCCATGAAAATGGCAAATGACTATATAAAAATTTTCAAGTTGATTGATACCTTTAGTAAAATCATTCATTCACTTATTCACACACTCATCAAACATTTATTAGCAATGATCAGGTGCCAGGTACTAAGCTAGGTCTAGAGGAAACAATGACAAGAAAGATGCAGTTCCTATCTTCAAGGAGCTTAATGTCTAGTGGGGGTTGGAGACAAGAAGAACAATTATATTACAGTGTGATAAGTGCTATAATAGCAACAGGCATGGAATATTCTGCAAGGATAGGAGATGGTGTTAGGGGTAGTTCTCTGCAGTCAGTAATGCTTGAGGTGAGACTTGGATGACCACATAGGGCTTTGCTGGGTAGAGAAGGGGAAAAAAAGGTGTTTTGGACAAAGGGGATGCAGGTATCAAAGTCATGGAGGTATAAAATACAAGAGTTGGTGAATTCCGTTGGACATCAGTAAATTATTCCTCTGTTAATCTGAGAATGCTACCTACAAAACTGTTTTTTGGATTCCTCAAGTAATTTAGTTGTGAAATTCTTCACGTGCAATTCCACAAGTTTTTCACCTTTTTTTTTTAGAGGTACAATAGATGCTCTTACATTGTTCTAAGAGTGTTGGTATGCACAAAGGGAAAATAAATACCCATTTCTGGGAGGCTAAGTTACTGTCTTCTTGAAGTAATCTTCTCATAAGCAAGTTAAGTGCCTACTAAAATGTAAGATAGCTAAAGAAAGTTCCAAAATGGATACATATGCAATTTTAGCCTATCACGAAATACCTGTCAACATTTGTAAAGGCAGGAAAACAATATAAATCAGAGAAGTTACCACTGTATTCTCTGTGAAGTATAAGAAAACCCAAAAAGACAAATGAAGAAAATATTTAGAGGGTCCATTCGAAGAAGGAATATTCTAACATTTGATGTAAATAACCATATCCTTTCAAGTTTTGAGACATTTCTAGTCTTCTATTTAGTCTTCTAAAATATTCCAAAGGACACGACAGATGTCGCACTTTCCTACTTGATCACAGAAAAATCCAAACTATGTATAATGCAGATTATCACTTCTTTTAAAATAATAATATATATCCAAAATCAGGAAGGCCTATTAGTAAAAACAATATTTAGAAATAAATTCTTTGAAAATAAAAATTACCCAAACTAATATAATACTAATATGTTTTAACAATAAGTTATACATGAAGGAAATAAAAACTATGCACACATCAAATGTAGGTTTCATTCACAAAATATCAAATCTGACTATAGCATAAATTTAAAAGGAGAGCTAAGTAATTTCTTGATGGCTATTTTGACCATATAAAAGAGGATGTCTTTTTTCAAGGAGTAAGCTGATCAGCTAAATAATTTACAAGGAATTTTATACTAATTTTCCAAATATCAATAGATTAGTATATAAATATCAGTGTATTAGTATAATCTCTTCCAGAAGAGAGGTTTCATTTGTCGACTGTAATGTCATTTTACTGAAACCTGCAGAAATCATTTGAGCCAAGAATCTGATTCAGTAAGAACAAGTTCTACTATTTCAATAAAAAGGGCCCTAAGTAATTTAAAACATCTGAATGTCCATGTCCTCTCCATCTCAGAGATCTGGGGAGCTACAGAAGTTAATGTAAACACATAAGCAGAGCAGATGACCACAGCACTGCATGTGAATATAGTAACCTAAAGAAATAAAAAAAATCTTTGCAGGTCTGATGATTTTAAGAAAACGTATCCAGTTCCAGTATTGGTAAGTTTAGCTTGCAGTTATACCTGAAAGGCAGCTGGTCTTTGTACTTCTCATTTATGATCCTTAAATCAGCCACAGCAGCTATAACAGTTATTCACAGGTGACTTAGGCTTCATTAGAAGTCAGATAAAGATGAGAGATATGATGAAGAGTGAAAACTACACCAGGAAAACTGCCTCTGTGACAACATGAAGATGATGCTAATTTCATGATGTATGGCCAGCAAGCCTTACTGTATTATATTAAAGAGCTACTATTGCACTCTGTAAATTGATGGAAGAGCCATTTAGCATCTTTCATGTAACAAAGGCCACTGTATTTAATAGAATAAGTTTTCACACATTTGTACTCTCTAAATAATGAAATAGTGAATTCATTTTTTTCTTGTTTTAACTTTATGAGTTGTTAAAACAACTAAAAAATCTGAGTTGAAAATATATATCTTTAGGAAATAACATCATCATTTACACTTTTACCATGAAGGGCTTATAATATAAGGTTTAAACAATAAATTTCAAGATCATTTACAGTAATATTTTGGAAAGAATATTGCTAAACTGAGTTAACTAAATTTTTTAAAGCTTTGAGTCATTGCATAGGCATGAACATTTGTAAAACATGTAAAATGTTAAGTATAAAATTGTATTTATTCATTAGACAGATACCTCTTCCTCTCTCTGCTTAATCTAAAAAAATTACCCAAACATTAATTGTCCATGTTGGTCTGATTTTCAACTGGGAAGAAGTTAGTGACCTGAGACAGAGATCATCAACAAGATGTGAGAAGGTGAGCTGTGATGCAATTTTGACAAATAACAAAAGTCTGCTGCGCTAAGGCACCATATCTTGCAAATCTCTGACCCTCTTCTCTGTTTATACATTCTTCCTTAGAAGATTCATTCTCTTCCATGGGTTCCACTATCAACAACATTTTGATGACTGCCAAAAATAAATCCCTTCACAATTTGATCCTGACGATCAGGCCTATAATTCTACTTGTTTCTAGACATCTCCTCCTCTATGTCTCAAAGACACTGAAACTTAGCAAGACTAGAGTATGAGAAGCAGGAATTTCCTTTGCTCAGCTCTTCCCCATAGATCTGTTCCTCCTCCCACATCTCCGTCCCTGGGTAAGGGCCTCATCACTGCCTAGTGGTCCAGGCTAGAGATCTCAGAATCACACTTGCTTGCTTTCCCACCTTCAAAGGCTATATTCTGTGCCCTATAGTTTTTACTTCTAAGCAGCCCTCATGTATCATCTCCACCGCCAGGGCATCTGACTTAAGATCCTCACCTGTAGCTGGTTCTTACCTTTATAAAACAAATCCAATATGGAACTAATTACCCTGCCTCGTCACTACCTGTTGCAGTAGTTCTCAAAGTATGCTCACTGGTACCCTGATGATCAAATTAATTATTGACTTTTTAAATAGAACTTAAAAAAATCAATATTAAGTTTTCCACAAAATTTTCTTAAGCCACAAAATTTTAAGCACTTAAGGTTAAGTGCTACCACTTATCTGATAGTGAATGCTACCAACAGTGAAACAAATGAGCATTAGAAAATGAACATTAATGGCAAAAATCAGAAAAACTCAGATGTATTTATTTCAATAGCACTTTGTTACAGGTAAATACACACAGACTTGTAGTTTTTACACTGACTTCTAATTACTGAATTTCTGTTAAGAAAATTGCCTCAAGTTTCATGATGAAATAAGTATGTATTGTCACTATTTCATGATGTGAACATCATGACTTTAAGATGCTCCATCACTAAAGTAAGTTTCAGAACCACTGACCCCCTCAATGAAGTTTAAACTCTTTATCCTCATATATAAAGTCCTTCAGAATCACCCTACTTTTCCACTCTCATCTGTGCCAGTTACTGCAACACACCCTTCTACCACTTAAGTATATCTTGATCTTTCATGCCTCCTTGCCTCAGTGCATAAAACTTTATCTGATAGGAATTTGCTTTCTATTTCTCTGCCTAACTAGTCCCGTCTTTTGCCCACTCCTTTGTTGATCACCTGAAGCAGATGCTTTCTCCTCTGTGTCTCTACAACAATTTGTAATTTGCCGCGGATAATTATGATATGTGCAAAAACTATTTATATATAAGTGCACTAATTTTAAAATTTACTGGTTCCTGCCAGTGATTTTAGTTATCCTTCCCTCACCCTTTTCATACTTCCTATTCATTTTATTCAACAATTACTTTCTGACTGTCTACCATGCACAAGACACTTTCCGGGAACTGAGGAGTCAGAAGAGACCAAAACATTTAAAAATTCCTACCTTCTTGCAGGTTCGAAGTAAAATATATAGATGCTGATATTTGTTATAGAGGAAAAAACAAAAACAGAATGGAAAAAGGACAAAGAAAATGCTGGAAGGAGAGGTGTAACTATCTTAAATGTTGTGGTCATCAAATTTGACATCTGGGGCTTCCCTGGTGGTGCAGTGGTTGAGAGTCCGCCTGCCGATGCAGGGGACACAGGTTCGTGCCCCGGTCCAGGAAGATCCCACGTGCCGCAGAGCGGCTGGGCCCATGAGCCATGGCCGCTGAGCCTGCGTGTTGGAGCCTGTACTCCGCAACAGGAGAGGCTACAACAGTGAGAGGCCCGCGTACCGCAAAAAAAAAAAAAAAAAAAAAAATTTGACATCTGAACAAAGACCCCAGAGAGGTGACAGACTGAGCCATGTGGATATCTGGCAAAAAGTGTTTCCAGGTATAGGTAGGGCAAGTGCAAAGACCCAAAGGTTGCAGCCCAGTTTATAACCCTATAGTTGATATAAGTTTGGATTACCTCAGAAGACACTGTGGCTTTTGTGAGATGGCCCAGTAGTAATGGTGAAATTCCAGGCAAGGGCCACGCAGCAATACCTTACTGTCATGACAATTTTTTCCTGTTGACCTGGCATTTTGGCAACCTGCTCAGCAGGGACAGACCAGTTCAGGAACAATTAAGTTCCCTATGTCTTATATGCCAAGTAATAGCTAGATTCTTGAAAAAAACTAAAAATAAAGGCAAAAGTACTACTTCTCTGGTTTCATAGTTTTATAGTGTGATCCAAAATCTTGTCTCCTAAGTTTGTACTGCTTGTCCTTCAACCTGCTCCTAAATTCACTCAAGCATCATTCATTCAAGGCCCATTTTTAAGCACTCACAGACATTTACCCATTACAAAGACTATGTTAAAGCTCTTCTGGGATCCTTTCCAATCAGATGTTCCACACGTGCCCAAACACATTTAGATTTGTGATTCTATGTAATAATTGGTACCTATTTTAAAATGCTTGTTTCCAGTATACACAAGCCATTCATAAACCTCATCACTGATGCAGAGTGTGTCATATTTGATGCAAAGGTCAGCAATTACTTGGAGTTCCTCTTTGGTATACACCTACACATATGAAAGGAAACAAAGGAGCAGAGCCAATTATTCAACATGTGAGAAAATGATGGACCAGAAGACAGTATAAAGATATCAAAGACTCACCTTGCCAAGGGGGTTATGCGGAGTATTTAGTATTATAGCTTTGGTTTTGGAATTAAATTTGCTTGCCAGTTCTTGAGGATCTAAGGTCCAGTCAGAACTAGACCATTTTTTCCCATCAACAAGTTTCTAAGCATGAAGAATGAAGATGTGATTTAATTCAGTTAATTTATGTTTGCTGTCCTACAAAAATGTAACCTAACAAGGAAAAAAAGTAGAGAAAGGCATGGCAAAGGTAACTGAATAGATGACAAACAAAGAAAAGAAATAGAAATAACTAAGCTTTACTCTGCCTTAAGAGCCCAATACGATGTGAGTTCCATGCTCATACCTGTTAATTGGAAACATGAACTCTGTCAACATTAACGGCTGTGAAAGCCTATATTCCTTCAAAGGAGCCAGCTCTAACTATGGTTAACACATCTGATACTATAAGACTAATAGAAGATTCTGTAATTCACCTTGTATCACTTACTTTGATGAAAATTTTAAAAAGACAATGGATCTATACTGTATTCCTAAAGATAAAAGCAGAATTAAAAAAAATTACTTCATTCAGAATTCAATAAGCATTTATTGAGCACCCAGCATATACCCTACACTGTTAGTCACTGGGGACCAGAGCTATAAAAGTGACTCAGAAATGGTTTCTGACCTGGTGGTGCTCAGTCAGTAGGGGAGACACATAACCACAAAAAATAGTATTACACACAATGTAGACGCTGATACAACAGACAGACGTGCAAACACAAGATAAAGTAATAAAAGATCCCCCTTTAAAGTTGTTACCTTCAGTCATAGTAGAGATATATAGTAAATCCCAAAATGTAATCAAAGTAGGAACTTTACTGGCAACAAAGTCATGGTATTTACAAAACTTCTTAAAACATGTGAATCATAGGGGCAAACTTACAGATCTCAGGGGAATAAAAACAGGTATTGCTCCAGCCATTCTCACCATGGGCTCATAGCAGTCATAGAAAGGCACTATCACTATGACCTGGAATAAAACCAAATAACACAACATATTAATCATTAATCCATTTAACAAATATTGTGTACATACTATGTGCAAGGCACTATACTACATGCTGAGATGCAGCAGTGTAGAAAGCAGGCTTTGTCTTCTCATATCTGAGTGAAAAAGACCTTGGGGATAAACTTGTCGGGATCCTTAATTGGAGCCCTTGATCTCTTAGGGAGATCTGTGGACAGGCTTGCAGTGGGACCCTTGGAATTGTATGTAAAATTTTTTACATGCATAGGTATATTTTTCTGGGGAAAGGGGTCATAGCTCTCATCACATTCTCAAAGGGATGTTCCAGCCAAAAACATTGAGTTTAAATTTCAAATTAGAAAATAAATGATCAGTGGCAGAGCAAGATCATAAGGAAAGAGAGCCCTGCAACTGATGCTCTCCGCTGTGGAGTACTAATTTATAAGTATTATCCTGAGAATAAAGACGTTTGTCGTTTCTCAAAAGCATCCCTAAACAAAAAGCGTATGCAGGTAGACAGGATGCTACTGCTAATGTCTGATAACCACAATTTCCCTCCAGATGACTTATATCTGGATCCTTTTTTCCTAGCCCCTTGAGATATACTTCCTGTTCCTTTTCTCCTACAGGCTCTCTCTCAATCACTCATGGCCTGGCTTTCAGGTCAGTGGGCCAGACTAACCTGTCCAGTTGGTATTCCTTCTGCAGTATGCCAGCCTGGACCTAGCATCCCTAACTTTTTGCTTTTCTGTAAGGAGGGTTTGAACACATAATTTATATCCATTGTACACATTTGATTTTTCTATCTTTTTTAAACTTAGAAGTATTTCACAAAAATTTTAATATTATTTAGTTTTAGCACTTATTATTTTAAAGGCTATTTGAGAGTCTATTGAATTCTAGAACAATTTTGTTATAGTTTTCTTGTATAAATAACAGTGCAATGTTCACTTGTGACTATGCACAGTATCTTTTTAAAATCATTTGCTGAATAAATTCACATGATTGCTACTGCTAGACTAAAGGGTATAAACATGTTTTATGGTACTTTATACATATAGTCAAACTGCTTGTGAAAAATCTGGCAACAATTTATAATTTTACAAGTCTACACTAAACTGCCGCATTTAAGTTTGTGTTGGTTAAATTCATGGTACCTAATTATCACCCTAAACTTGCACTTCTTACTGCTTGTACTTCTTTTTCAAGGCCTTTCTCATTGGAGTCATAGGAGGCCCTTATATTCTAAAGCCCCTTTGTTTGTACTAGTCATCCAACTCACACTGAGTAGTTCCTATACAATGTGCTATGTGTTGGGTACTGTGGAGGACAAAGAAATGAGCCAGGAATGAATCTTTTCCTCAAGTTCTTAATTAGACTATGAAATTCTTGGGGACTAAGATGACCCATCTTTGTAGCCCTGGTGAGAAACAGTGCCTGGTACGAAGTGAGAGCTCAATGAAGGAAAGTAAATTGGGAAGGCAGCGAGGTGGAGCTGAAGAATATACTTAAACATGCTTCCCTGAAATTTCCTTATTTTTACAATGGAAATAATTCCCCTCTCTTTTTGAAGAATATTTACTGAGCACTCACTATTTCAGGTGCTAGCTCTATAGCGATAAACTAGTTTTCCTGGAACTTACATTCTCCTGCAAGACATTTATAATAAATAAGAAAACAAGGAAGTAAATCAGCTAATTTCACATAGTAATAAATACTATAAGGAAAATAATAGGTCAGTATGATGGAAAGTGGTGTGTGTGGTTTCAAAATATTAGATAAGATGATCAGGGAAGAAAGAATAGAGGAAAGAAGGCCAAGGGCTGAGCCCTAGGACACACCAATAAAGTGCAGAGTAGGAAGAAGCAACAAAGGAGTAACAACACCAAAGTCTCAGATAAAACTTTCAACTACTTTATAGGAATAAAGGAGATTACGTATATGAAAGTATGACTGTACTTCCTTACCATGTCTCCTTAAGTAGCTTACTGTTTGGCTGTAGTAGAGTGAATTGAGATGTAAAAGGATAATGTAACACAAAGTAACAGGTATCTTTCATAAAGAAGGTACAGATAAAGTGCGGGGAGAATTCAAAGAAAGGAATTAACAATACAGATCACGGCACATATTCATTCTTCACACCCAGCTTAACCAACACCTCTCTAGAGCTTTCCAGACCTATATTAGCAGAGTTGATCACTTCTTCCTCTTGTCACCATGGTAACTTATACATTCCCCACGACCGCCTATAGCATTGCATTCCTCCTCATCTGTTTACAAGTCTATCTCCTCTACTAAACAGGGAACCCCTTCCACGCAGAAACCGTCTTTTAAAAATCTCTCCCACAATGTCTAGCATATCCTCAATAAATTCTTTATAAATGAAACAGGTGAGGAAATACTGAAGCAGGGGTATTGGAATGATAATGGGGAATTAGGGGCAGAGATGACTGAGGTCAGTGCCAAAGTGGGTTTTATATCACGTCACTAAATAAAGAAATCACTCAGCCTTCTTGTTATACATCCCTCACACAGTGCTGCTAACAATACAGGGTACAAAAAGACAGGGACCAAATACTTGTTGATTGAGTTCGGATTAAAGGTTATTTTAGCAGTGAAAACTAAGATTCATTTTCCCGCATCACTGCTAGCCCCTTTTACCTTCTCTTATCTAAATAGGCTGTAAATATAAGAATAAATGACATGCAACAAAATGGATGAATCTCACAGACAAAATGATAAATGAGAGAAGCCAGACTCAAGAGTACATACTGTATGATTCTATTATATCAAGTTAAAGAGCTGGCAAAATGAACCTATGGTGACAGAACACAGAAGAGCGGTTACCTCTGGAAGAATATAGACTACGGAGGGGCAAAAGGGAACCTTCTGGGTTGCTGGAAATGTACTATATCTTCATTTGGTTTGTGGTTACATGGAGACATACATACACATATACATGTAAACATTTACTAAGCTGTACTTAACATTTGTGAACTTGACTGCACATAAATTATACTTTAAAAATGATTCAAATAAAAAAGAGTATAAAATAAGTAAAAATAAAAGCAGGACAAATGATAGTGATTAATATAGGCAACATGATAATGTTAATGTACTTACTTCATCTCCCTCATCAATTAATCCTTGAATGGCATTAAAAAGAGATCCGTATGCTCCTACTGTCACAAGGATTTCTTTATTTGGATTTATTTGATTTTGATAAAACTTTTCATATAGGCAGGACAGAGCTTTCACAAGTGATGGATGACCCTGTTGAGTAAAAGGAAGAATAAAACCTTAAATTTAATTATGGGACCTACTTCTTTGAGATAGTTTGGCTCTAAAATGTAAGAATTTTTAACATCTGGGTTTTATAATTTTCCAATTTGTATTTTTAAATGGCAATAAATTAAAATATCTTTTTTCCTATTTTCAGAGGGTTCCTGCATGAATGGTCATGAAGACTTGTGGTAATTGTTTTTTAGTAGAATCTATGAAATCTCTGGATATCCTAGGCATTCCACCACAGAAAGATGGAGGTTGTGCTGAGGTAGAAAGAAAGAAAGTAACTAGTTGGAAATAGAGGATATTAAGTAAGAAGCCAGTGCTGAGGCTGCGTAAGTTTGAAAGGGAGAGAAAATATGTCTAAAGTGAATATTCTCCTTCCCTGCTTGTCGTAGGACCTCATCCTGGAACAACGGTAAACGAAGAGCCAAGACAGGACTGTGGAGAAGCTGGAAGTAGGGGACAGCTCATCCTAGGAGATAAGGGTAAGGGTGAGTGTTCCTCTGGTTATCAAGTTGGGACAGTTGGTTCCAGAAAGCCAATTACGGAGAAGTGGTAGAAGTACATTCACGCACAATACAATATAAAATACAAGCTCACACCCCACATAGTCCTCATATACTTACAAAGCCCCGTGTGTACTGATTCAGACTATCAATTGCTGCAATCCTTGATAATTCTTCCTTTACATATACAGGAGGGGATATATCTGGAAGGCCTTGGCCAAGATTCACAACAGAGGGGTCTGCAGCCAACTTGGTAAATTCAATCCTAAGGTAAAACACTAATATTAGTAAGTACTAAAATTACAAAGTTAGCTGTTTATACCTCATAGTCTTTAGAAACTGAAAAATAAGACTTAGTTTAGTCTTACAGATCAAACAAAATTAATGAGTTCACGACAAAAATTTTACCGTCTACAAAATGACTTTACCCGGAAAAATTATGGCTGAACTGATGAACTTAATGTTTCTTACAAATCTCAGTTCCACGATGCCCATATTTTAATCATATAAATATTTTTCTCAACCATCTGCTGCTAGGTTCTCTTATCAACCATTAGAAAGGAGGGCTAATAGGAAAAGTTGATGGATTAGAAGGTAAGTTCCACAAGGGCATCCACCCAATCTGTCATTTTCTCTGTCCATTTCCAGTGCCTAGCTCAGGACCTGGCACATTTGCTAAGTGAATAAATCAGTGTATGAATCATTATTTCCTTCCATTTCCACTGAATGGATGAATTAAAATAAGTGGTTTTATTTATAGACTATAGATAAAGCTAAAAATTCCCAAATAAGGATATAAACATGTGGAGGAAAAAAACTTCACCCAATGATTATTGTTTATTCTAATGTACTCACCACACATTGCTATCAAGGCCTTCAATTCGTTTTGCATTTTTGAATTTCAAAGACATTTTCTGAAAGATATAAATATTGAAAGGTTTTAAAATTTCTTTAATCAAAACAAAAATGCCAGAAAATCATGGGTAACTCTTGCTTTTCCCTATTGGCACCATGGAAAAAGCAGTACTGTAGAGATAAATTCTAGACGCCAATACAAAGTTCCGAAGAGGAATTCATCTCCCACCTACTGCTCTAAGGAGTGTTTTTCCTTATGAACCTTAGATGTTTATCTTCTCACCTAAGAACAAAAATATCACCCTAGCCTAAAAAATAAATCAATTTAAAGGCCTGAACTATACTGAAGAGAACAATAATGATACTAAAAAAAGTCAGTTTAAAGAAATATCTTGAGGGGACTTCCCTGGTGGTGCAGTGGATAAGACTCCGCACTCCCAATGCAGGGGGCCCAG
This sequence comes from Pseudorca crassidens, assembly GCF_039906515.1. NCBI lineage: Eukaryota > Metazoa > Chordata > Mammalia > Artiodactyla > Delphinidae > Pseudorca > Pseudorca crassidens. Next base: position 78,006,818 of record NC_090297.1, read on the forward strand.
GTTTGATCCCTGGTCAGGGAAGTAGATCCCACATGCATGCTGCAACTAAAAATCCCGCATACCGCAGCTAAGAGTTCACATGCCACAACTAAGGAGCCAGTGAGCTGCAACTAAGGAGGCTGTGAGCCACAACCAAGACCCGGTGCAACAAAACATATAAATAAATAAATAAATACTTGAGTCATGCTGTGAAGATCATTTTAGGCCAGGTGTACTAACAGTTTCACAATTAAGTTCCTTGTATGGTATACAGGAAGCACCAAAACAAATGGTTTTAAAACTACTTAATAAGGAGTTCTAAATAATAATAATAGTAGGTAACATTATTGGGTACTAAGTATGTACGAGGCACTGCTCTAAGTGTCTTAAATAATTAACTCATTTAATATTTACAACAACTCTATGTAGTGGTTCTATTATGAGCCATAATTTACACATGAGGAAAGTGAGGTACACAGAGGATAAGATCATGTAACTTTACATCTGCCCAATTCACGAAACCTAGTAGCATTTAAACCCAAACAGATTCAACTCAGGATGTGAACCCAGGTAGTGTGACTTCAGAACACATATTCAGTACTGTTTCCGCATACTGTCTTTTACTTAACAAGACCTTTGATTACTAGAATGCTGTCTCTTAAAAAAGTATATTAGAGGGCTTCCCTGGTGGCGAAGTGGTTGAGAGTCCGCCTGACGATGCAGGGGACACAGGTTCGTGCCCCGGTCTGGGAAGATCCCACATGCCGTGGAGCGGCTAGGCCCGTGAGCCATGGCCGCTGAGCCTGCGCGTCCGGAGCCTGCGCGTCCGGAGCCTGTGCTCCGCAACGGAAGAGGCCACAACAGTGAGAGGCCCGCGTACCGCAAAAAAGTATATATATATATACATATTAGACATTTAGGTCAGGTCTACTCACATCAAGCAAGTTAGGGCTGGGGTATAAAAATATTAAAAGCTAAAATTATGGAAGAGCATGCAATTTTTTAGTCCTTTAGAGTCTAAAATTAAGTTTATATTATCTCTCAAAAGCACTGAATTAGTTTTGAGTTCATTGTTGCCAAGCTGCTGGAAATTAAAAAAAAAAAAAAGATTGGCAGCATTTTTGCAAAGATTTTCCTAATAGAATATTAAAGTAATTTTAATTCCATCTGGGAGGGAGATAATGATAATGGTTATTAAACAGACCATTGTTCTCATCTATTCCCAATAATGGAACCAAGAAAAATATCTTTTTACTCTCATATTTTTAATCTTTGAAACTCCAGTGAAGTAAATCACACGCAAATTCTCCAGAGGTTAATGTGTCTTCCAGAACAGCCTAATGATTAAATGCCCACCTGAACATGATGCTGTTATAGAGACTACAATTATAAAACTAAAACTCTGAGAAAGATAGAAAAGGTATTCTAACAGTTGTTCTTTGTCATCTCTAAAACATGTTTAAAGTTAATGATTCATTTAATCTATGACTACAAACACAAAGTAGAAATTCATATATAAAAGTGAGCATAGTCTACAGTAGATAATTTAGACAAAGTCCAATTTCACCTAAAATATTTGGATAATTGCAGTCAAAATGCATTTTTCAGATTTAATTTTCTTTAACATTTGTATCTAGATGAGCCTCTTCTCCCACGACTCTCTGTGCCTCTGTTCCTTCCCACTGTATACCTCAACCATTCTGACCTGTTAAATATGCTATAGTCTTCTCTCACAAGCTCCGTATGTGATCCTTCCCTTACCCAAAAGGTCTTTCTACACCAATGTTTCTCAGCCTTTTCTTTTTGTCACCACCGTGCACCCCCCTCCCCCAACCATGGAGACTTTTTAGACATTTTTTCTAATCATGTCTCCCCCGCTCCCTCATTAAATATTAAGGAATAAGATTTTGTCGGATAGAATTGAGCTTTGGATGATCACAAAACATTGTAATAACCAAGATTTATTTCACCTGCCAAGCACCAGTTTCTCCCTCTTGGGGGCAATAATGCCCCTGTTAAGAATGCATGTTCTGCATTCGATCTAAGCCCTGCTCTCCACAACCTCGTCCCTTCACTTGGCTAACTCCTATTCCACCTGCCACCTTCAGTTCTCAAGTTAGACTTCATTTCCTCCAGAGAGCCTTCTCTGATTCCTCAAGTCATGGTTAGATGCTCCTGCTATGTGTTCCTATGACATGAAGCATTCCCAGCATTTACTACATAACATTGTCTTTTTTTCTGTTTATTTGTCTGTATTCTTCCTTAGACTATAAGCTCTATGAGGACTATTTCTAGGTTGTTCACTGTTCACTGACTGTGTATTAATCGGATTTCTCCAGAGAAACTGAACCAATAGGATGTGTGTGTATATATATATAGCGATTTATTTCTAGGAATTGGCTCATGAGATTTGTGGGAGCTAGCAAGTTCAAAATCTGCAGAGCTCCAGCAGGCTGGAGACCCAAGGAAGAGCTCATGTTGCAGCTTGAGTCTGAAGGCAGTGTGGAGGCAGAATTCCCTCTTCCTGGGGGAACCTCAGTCTTTTTTTTCTCTTACAGCCTTTAGCTGACTGAATCAAGGCCAAATTACATTATGGAGGGTAATTTGCTTTACTTAAAGTCTACTGATTGAAACGTTATCTTACCTGAAAAATATCTTCACAGAACAATCTAGACTGGTGTTTGACCAAATATCTGGGTAGTGTGGCCTAGGCAAGTTGACAGATAAAATTAACCATCAGAGTGTCCAACACACAGTGCTATGCCTAGCACATAGCAAGCTTTTAATAAATATCTGATGAATGAATGAAAAAAACCCACACATTAGGAGTGAACTTATGGTGTCAGCTACCTTAAGTTAATGCTTCAGTAACACATGACCCCAAAGTCTTGGTTGCTTAAAATCATAAGGGGTTATTTCCTTCTTGTGCTACATATTCACTGAAAGTTAGCTGTTGCTCTGTTCCATGTCACTCTAACTCTTGAGACACAGGCTGATGAAATAGCCTCTATCTGGAATATGGCTAGTTTCATGGCAGAAGGAAAAAATTCTTAACAAGTTTCTGCTTAGATGCAGACACATCACTTCTACTCACATTTTATTGGCCAAAGCAATTTCATGGCTAAGCCTGACACCAACATGGCAGAAATGAAGTCTGGAGTTATAATGAGATACGTAGTTATTATGGGTTGAATTGTGCTCCCCCCGCTGCCCATTCTTACATTGAAGTTTTAACATCCAGTACTTCAGAATGTGATGTTATTTGGTAATAGGTTCATTGCAGATGTAATTAGTTAAGTTGAGGTCATTAGGGTGGGCCCTAATCCAATGTGAATGGTGTTCATATAAAAAGGGGAAATTTGGAGATAGACTGGCATACAGGGAGAGTGCCATATGAAGATGAAGGCCGAAATCAGGGTGATGCTTTTAGAAGTCAAGAAACACCAAAGTTTGTCAGCTAATCACCAGAAGCTGGGAGACAAACATGGGACAGATTCCTCCTCACAGCCATCAGAAGGAACCAATCCTGCCAACACCTTGATCCTGGACTTCCAGCCTCCTAAACTGTGTGGTAATACATTTTTGTTGTTGAAACCACTCAGTTTGTGCTACTTTGTTAAGGCAGCCCAAGGAAACGAAGATAGCAGTGAAATGTATAAGACATGCTACAATGCCCAAAGACATCAAGATTCAGCAGTAGGTGCAAATGCTCACTGTCTAAGAACTATTGTCCAGAGTAGATCCGGTATTAGGAAAAGAAAATAAACCTAAAATCCTATGGGGAATTAAACATGAGCCCCAAGTGTACAATGGAACATCTATAGGACCTGTATAATTTCTGGGCAGCTAACTCCATGAGGTGGCTTCTGTTCCCAGGGAGATTAATACCTGGCATACATATACTGACCTGCTATGTTATAAATGCAAAACTGCTAGGGTACTAATAAGCAGCATCTTTTGTTGTTAATGTGAAGCTGAAAAAATGCAGTTCTACAGAATCACCATTAAGTTCCACTCTTGGCAGAGATAAGAAAAAGCTTATTGTTATTGTCTTTAAAATGTTTACTGTACCTGTCAGAATAGCTATCATCAGGAACCTTCGTGCACTATTGGTGGGATTGTAAATTGGTGCAGCCACTATGGAAAATAGTATGGAGGTTCTTTAAGAAAATTAAAAATAGAACCACCATATGATCCAGTAATTTCACCTCTGAGTATTTACCCGAAGAAAACAAAGACGCTGATTTGAAAAGATATATACACTCCAATGTTCACTGCCTCATTATTTACAAACAGCCAAGATAAGTGCCCATGGATAGACAAATGGATAAAGAAGATGTGGGGTGTGTGTGTGTGTGTGTGTATATATATATATATATGTATATATTAAACATGGTGTGTGTCTATATATATATACACACACACACATACACATACACACACAGAATATACTCAGCCATAAAAAAATAAATAAAATCTTACCATTTTTAACAACATGGATGGATCTAGAGGGCCTTATGCTAAACGAAGTAAGTCAGACAGAGAAAGACAAATACTGTATGATCTCACTTATATGTGGACTCCAAAAAACAAAACAAACAGAAAAAACAAATGAAAACAGATTCACAGATACAGAGAACAAATGAGTGGTTGCCAGAAGGGAGGGGGCGTGAAATAGGTGAACGGGGATTAAGAGGAACAAACCTCCAGTTATGTAAAATATAAAACATAAGGATGTAATGTACAGCATAAGGAATATGGTCAATAATATTGTAATAACTTTGTATGGGGACAGATGGTTACTAGACTTATTGTTGTGATCATTTCATAATGTATACAACGTCAAAACATTATGTAATACACTTGAAACTAACATAATATTGTATGTCAAATACATTTCGACTTAAAAAAAAATGTTTACTGCAATGGTACTGGAACAGGAAAGTCTGGAAAGAAGAAAAAAATATTACCCGTTATCCTAAGACTCAAACATACTCAAGTTTCAGTTGTATGTAATTTGAGGGCCCTACCTGTTTGACCTGATGCATTTAGATGGGATAGGACAAGTGTAGAAAAAACCCAAATGGTGAGCTGAAGCTGGGGAAATCAAGGCTGTCAATATCTGTGAATCACAGGGTATGAGTCAAGTATAAAAAAGATAAAGAATGCAAGAGGGCTTCCCTGGTGGCGCAGTGGTTGAGAGTCTGCCTGCCGATGCAGGGGACACGGGTTCGTGCCCCGGTCCGGGAAGATTCCACATGCCGCGGAGCGGCAGGGCCCATGAGCCACGGCCGCTGAGCCTGCGCATCCGGAGTCTGTGCTCCGCAACGGGAGAGGCCACAGCAGTGAGATGCCCACGTGCCGAAAAAAAATATTTAGAAAAAAAGAATGCAAGAAAAGGCCAGAAACAGAAATTACAAAGCTAATTTTTTGAGAGGTGAAGACAATAACCAGGCATGAGAAGCAGATGGACTGAAGTACTTCAAGACTAGGCTGGAGCAGAAAGGGAGAACCCGTATAATGGGCATGACTTTAATGTGGTGCCAGGCTGCTGGGGTAGCCTAAACATATATTATCTTTTAGAGCTATGAATTAGGCATTTATAGTTGTGATCACATGTGAGTTTTAAAGTTTTTTTTTTTGCCTTTTCTCTTGACGGAGTATCTTAAACATTTTATGAATTTTCTTAGTCATCATAAAATTTTCAATTTTAATTAGTAGGTAATATTTCAGGTTATGAATCACACCTTACTCCTTCATTCCCCTAGTTTGTGCATTTATTATTCAAGTGTTTGGCAATTTTAGGTAGTATGTTTCTTCTGCATAATATATGGTCCCTGCTTTGTTTCCTTCAGTTTTAGTTTGATGTGGAAAGTGAATGTTTAAACAGATCTGTTTCAAAAAGAAACGTTGTGCCTCTTTCACTTTGGAAAGATGATGTATTGACACATTACCAGTTTGAGAGTCTGCTAGAAATTTGATAGTTCCCCAAACTGACTAAAAAGAAACTTTGTTATACTCTTTCCTAGCTTGGAGAGTGAGAAACAGACCAGTGCATAGATGCCTTTGAAGCTCCAAAACTATATGAATCAGATCTCTTAGTTGCACAGGCAGAAACTCAATCTCAACAGCTTAGGGAAAAAAGGAATTTATTAGAAAGCTCATGTCACCATGAGAAGGTAAAAGGTGCAGCCAGCATCAAGGGTAACAGTGAAACCAGAAACGTAAACCTCATCAGGGCTCTGCTTCATCTACTTTTCTATGCAATCTCTGTCTGCTTTTCTCCACGAGACAAAACACAGTTATACCTGCCGATTTCACCACCACAGAGGGCCTGAGAGCTGCCTTCTCTGGTGCCAATTTCAAAAATTCTAGAGAAGGGCTCTGAATGGCTCCTCCCCCCCTCCCCAATTTAAAAAGTACTATATTAATATGCCTGTTAAGACTATAATGAAAAGATATCAGAGCAGTGTGAAGCAAGATCATGAGAGAAATAGAGATGTAGCCAACCAAGGATGCCATTTTTTTGGATGCTTTTTTTTTTTTCAAATGTACTTACTACCCAATCAAAAAACGGTATAGACCTGACTCCCCATCTCCAGCCCCTCTGGATGTGCTCCCTAAGCTAGAACCTGTCACTGCCCCTGGTAGTATCTTTACAAATATACCAGCACCTAACAAAACATATGTTTGGAATGGGGAAAAGAGCATTTTCCAGAAAGATAGGAGGAACTGCTGTCCTTAGAGAATGGGAGGGGGTCCCAGGTCACAGCAGTCTATGAAAGTCCATCTAGAAGGGAAGGCTGATAGGGAGAGGGGTACAGACACCCTACTTCTATGGCAGAGCTGAAGGTATGCAGTGTAAATGTCTATGTCTGGAACAGAGAACCGGGGAAGAGGTGAATGGAGAACCAAATTCTAAGGCAGGGGTGAAATTAAGTTTCCTCCTATATACCAATGCGTTGATTGCAATCTCATATCTCCCTTATATTCGAACTACATTGGCTTTCATTCACTCATGGAACAAATATTTCTTGAATACTTATTTTATACAAGGCACTTTTCTTCGTGGGATATATCAGTGAGCAAAACAGACTAAAATTCTCTATTCTCATTGAGCCTTTCTTCTTTCTATGCCTTAAACACTCCAGGTTTGTTCCCATCTGTCACGGATTATATTACTCTGTATAATTATTCACCCCTCCTTTTCGGAAGGAGTGACTTTGAGATTGGACCTGTGACTTGCTCTGGTCAATGGAATGTGAGTGAATGTGACATATACTAGGTCCAGGAGAAACATTAAAAGCTGTTGCATGGTTTGGCTCAGCCTCTGGTTCTTCTCTCCTCTACTGTGCGAAGACCATGACTCAGGTAGGGGTTACATTTTTACCTTAGATCCTGAAATTTAAAAAAACACATAGAGTGCAGCTGCAACCTGCAGCAAAGCTACAGCTGACTTATAGCCTACATAAAACCTGAGTGAGAATGGGACGGCTAATGTTACAAGAAGGTAAGATTTGGTGGCTTTTGTTACAGCAGCAGAGCTGACTGATATAAAAGCTTTTGCAATTGCTGCGTCCTCTGCCTAGAATGCCCTCTCTTAGGTCTTCATGTGGCTGGTTCCTTATGTCCTTCTATTCGATATGCTCTCTATTCAAATAGAACCTCCTCAGAGAGGGCTGCCGAAACTATATGCCCTAACGTTACTCACCCCCTCTCTCCCACTAGTGCCACCAATGGTTCTAGCAGTTTTCTCTATTTCATCTTCTTATGACATTCGCAACTACCTAAAATTATTTTAACTTGTAAATGATGTCTCTCACTAAAATGAAAAATTCAGAAAACAAGACTTGTGTTGCTCATTGCTGTATCTCCAGTATCTAAAATCGTGTATGAAAGGTAATGTGTTCAAAAGTATTTTTTGAACATATGAATGAAATCCTACCTCTTTAATTATCCTCACGTTGAATTATTTCAATGGCATTCTGCCTCTAATCCATCATTTGCAGTGCTCCAGAGCTAAACACTTAAAACACAGCCTGGGTGATGCTACTAGCTTGCTCTAAACTCTCCAAAGACTCTCCTCAGTCCATGAAACGTAACTCAAATTCGAACCTGGCACTCAAGGCTCTTAATCTCCTTTCAGCCTTCTCTCACTCTGTGCTGCTGCCTCATATACAGTGACTCAACAGCATAGGACCACTTGCCACTCTCTAATTACCTTCAGTGCGTTTTCTGTTTCCGATGCTTCTCTTCAAGTTCTTCCCTCTGTTTGAGATCATCTTCTCCATAATCCCCACTGTGGTTGGCTCAGAAATGACCTCCCCAAAAACATCTGCATCTTATCCCTGAAACCTGTGAATGTTACCTTATAGGGCAATATATATCCTTATATCCTTGCAGATGTGATTAAATTAAGGAACTTGAGATGAGGAGATAATTTTGGAATATCCAGGTGGGCCCTAAATTTAATCACAGGTATCCATATAAGAGGGAGGCAGAGAGAGATTATACACACACAGAGAAGGCTATGTGAAGATGGAGCAGAGAGTGGCTTGAAGATGCTGGCAATGAAGATTAGAGTGATGTGGCCGTAAGCCAAAGAATACCAGCAGCTATCAGAAGCTGGAAGAGGCTGGACTGGATTGTCTCTAGAGCCTCTGGGGGGGACTCTGGGTGACAATGATGTATCGAGGTAGGTTCAATGTTTGTAATAGTTACACCACTCAGGTGAGGAATGTTGATAATGAGAGAGGCTATGCATGTGAGGGCCAGGGGATACATGGGAACTCTGTAGGTTCTGCTCAATTTTGCTCTGAAGCTATAACGCTCTTTTAAAAAAAAGTTTATTAAAATTTTAAAAACTTAAAAAAAAAAAGAGCTGCCGGGGTATTGTGAAATCATGTTCTCTTTCTCCCTTTGGACAAAATGCTGTTCAAGCAAGCAGACACTGACAGAATTATCTCACAGGTAATAGATGTTAGTTCTAAGGTATGGCTCTCCATTCAAAAAAGCAGACAAATTACATTCTTTTGCCACTAGATGGCACGGGAAAATAACAGAATGTTCCTGTAATGAAAAAACTGAAAGTGGAAATGCAAAGTAGGGATGTAGACTTAAAAGACTCAACAAAATATAAAACACTCACATACATGTTACCCAGATTCAGTAATGATATCAAGATTTTGCCTCATTTGCTTCATCTCTTCTGCTTTTCCTTTTCTTTCTTTTTTTTTTTAATTGCTGAGTAATTTTAAAGCAAATCCTAGACCTTAAGTCATTTGCCACTATATACTTGGTATATATCTCTAAAAAACATTGATATTCTCTTATATAACTTCAATGTCATCATCACAGCTCACTAACAATGATTCCTTGATATCATCTAATACCCAATCTACAGTCATATTTCTCTAAGTGTCTTTAAAAATATCTCTTTACATTTCTGTTGATTGGGTCAAGTTCCTAAACAAGGTCCATATATCATACTGGTGGTTAAGCCTCTTTCCACCCCAGAGCAGTCCCTCTGAAATACTACCCACCACCACTTTTCTCCTGTGCTGACTTGTTGAAGAAACCAAGTCAGGAATCTATCCTGTGGTTATGACCCACATTCTGGATTTGTTTGCTTTTCTAATTCGTTACATAACTTAGTCCTCAATCTGCCATATCTCCTATAACTGGTCTGCACTTAGAGTCACTATATAATATCCTTTCTTGAGTAGACAGAGCCAGACTTAGAATACCAGAGCTAGATACAGGTGAGAATGGTATTTTAGTTATGCCACTTATAAGCTGTGTGACCTTGGGCAAGTTACTAAACCTATTTAAGCCTCCACTGTTTCATTTGTAAAACAGGATTATAACAAATCATAACTTGAAGAATTTTGTAAATATAAAGTGACATAATAAGGGGATTAGATCAATATGGCAGAGTAGGAGGACATGGAGATCACCTGCCCTAACAAACACATCAGAAATACATCTACAGGGGGCTTCCCTGGTGGCGCAGTGGTTAAGAATCCACCTGCCAATGCAGGGACACGGGTTCGAGCCTTGGTCCGGGAAGATCCCACATCCCACGGAGCAACTAAGCCTGCATGCCATGACTACTGAGCCTGAGCCCTAGAGCCCGTGAGCCACAACTACTGAGCCCACGTGCCACAACTACTGAATCCCGTGCGCCTAGAGCCCGTGCTCCACAACAAGAGAAGCCACCGCAATGAGAAGCCTGTGCACCACAACAAAGAGTAGCCCCCACTCACCGCAGCTAGAGAAAGCCCATGCGCAACAACAAAGACCCAACACAGCCAAAAAAACAGATAAATAAAAATAAATAAATTTGCAAAAAAAAAAAAAAAAAGAATGCACAGACTGAATATAGCATAGTAAGATGTTTAAAAAAAAAAAAACATCTACATGTGGAACGATTCGCATGGAAGACTAACTGGAAACTGACAGAACGCCTCTACAACCAAAGCTGCAAGAAAGATTTCCACTAACTGGGCAGAATGGAAAAAAGGCTTAGGGTAGGGAGCTCCGCCACAGTGAGGGAGCTGAAAGGTCTGAGAGAATCCTCCCCCTGGGGAGCAAGCGGGTTGAGCCACAGACAGGGTGTCCTAGTCCCAGGGTCCTACATGGAGGAGACAAGCCCTCTGGCTGCTGGGAGAATTGCTGGAACAGAGAGAACTGGAGAAGCCTAGACTTTACCTGTGAAGAGTACATGGGGTCTGGCCTGCCAATAAACAGGGCAGAGAGAGCTCTGCATTGGTGGCTGCTGGCTCGCTACATTTCCCAATCCAAGCAGAAAGAATACCCCAGCCTCACCCACTCCACATCACAGCTTGGCACTAAATCTGGGGCAGACACGTCCTGGGAGAAGACTCGATCTAGGGACACAGAGATGGCCTAGTGGCCTGGGTTGTGGTCCAGCTGGAGTGGTGGCCATTGTTAGCACTTACTCCTGCAATGCCTGGGAACCACCGCGACCAACATGATGAGGTCCCTTTCACAGACACATGAGTGTACCAGCTCCACCCACTCCACGCCAGAACTTGGCACTGGATCTTGGGCAGACAGGTCCTAGGAGAAGACTGCCACAGAGGCAGCCCAGATCTCTGGCGGCAGCATAGTCGCCTCATTTCCTACAGCCACTATGTCCCGGCCCCAGCCCCAGCCTAGTGAGTGCTTGGCCTGCCTACTCCACACCACAGCCTTGCACTAGATCAGGGATAACCACAACAGGGTTAGGGATGTGACTTTAGGTTGTGTCTGAGTGGAGCCACAGACACCTACTCAGGTGGTGCATCAGACCTCTGTGAGTTCACAAGCCAAACACTCAAGGGGAATGAAGCCTGATCAATCCAGAGCCTCAGTGCTTCTGCTCCAAAAACTGGTGAGCAGACCCTACCACTGACAGGGTGGCGACAGCCACAGAGCAGACAGGAAGTCCTGCTTCATACCCTGCACAGGCTCTAGATCCTCCAACACCAACCACAACCCCTAACAAGGTGATAACAGTCAGCACACCCTAAGGGAAGAGCTGGCTGGCATCCATATCAAAACCAGCCTTTGCACCAAAGACACTGGTTTGTGTCTTTGAAGGATATGCACAGTCTGCACAGGGATGCTCCAACATGAAAGCACCCCTACAAGACCACAATAGATAACAATTTCTCCCTAGTTCACAGAGAAAGAGAAAGTTAAGTCAAATGAAAAGGCAGAGGAAATTCTCCCAATTAAAAGAGCAAGAGAAAGCCCCTGAAAAAACTAAATAATGAAACATATAATCAGTCTACCAGACACTGAGTTCAAAGAGTTATTAATAAAAATGCTGACTGGATTAAGAAAGAGAACTGATCTAAACACAGATTGTTTCAACAAGGAACTAGAAACTATAAAGACCCAGCTGAAAACAGGTAATTGAATTTCTGAGACAAAAAGCACTCTAGGAATAATGAATAGCCATCTTAATGACACAAGAAATAATCTGGAAGATAAAATAAATCACCCAATCAGAACAACAGACAGAAAAACAAATAAAAAAAAAAAAAGAAAGCAACATATGAGATCAATGGGATAATATAAAGTGTGCCAATCTATGTATAATAGGGGTTCCAGAAGGTGAAGAGAGAGAGGGGATTGAAAATGTATTTAAAGAAATTATGGCTGAAATATCCCCAAACCTAAAGAAGGAAACAGGTATCTACGTATAGGAATCACAGAGAGTCCCCAACAAGAGGAACTCAAACAGATCTACAGTAAGACATAATTAAAATAGCAAAAGTAAAAGAGAGAATTCAAAAGGCAGCAAGGGAAAATCAAAGAATCATTTACAAGGGAACACCCATGAAACTATCAACTGATAGAGGACCCAGAAAAACAAAACACACAATGAAAGAGGGGAAATTGCACTACCACAGAGATTTAAAAAAAAAACAAAAACAAAAGATAATACTGTGAACAATTATGTGCCAACAAACTGGACAACCTAGCAAAAATGGACAAATTTCTACACATACAGCTTGCCAAGAATAAGTCAAGAAGAAACAATTTAGGGGCTTCCCTGGCGGCACAGTGGTTGAGAGTCCGCCTGCCGATGCGGGGGACACGGGTTTGTGCCCCGGTCCGGGAAGATCCCACATGCCGCGGAGCGCCTGGGCCCGTGAGCCATGGACGCTGAGCCTGCGCGTCCGGAGCCTGCGCGTCGGGAGCCTGCGCGTCCGGAGCCTGTGCTCCACGATGGGAGAGGCCGCAGCAGTGAGAGGCCCACGTACCACAAAGAGAAAAAAAAAAAAGAAGAAACAATTTAAACAGACCAATCACTAGAAGCAAAACAGAATCTGTAATTTAAAAAATTCCTCGCAGGCTTCCCTGATGGCGCAGTGGTTGAGAGTCTGCCTGCCGATGCAGGGGACATGGGTTCGTGCCCCGGTTCGGGAAGATCCCACATGCCGCGGAGTGGCTGGGCCCGTGAGCCATGGCTGCTAAGCCTGCGCGTCCGGAGCCTGTGCTCCGCAACGGGAGAGGCCACAACAGTGAGGCCCGCGTACCGCAAAAAAAAAATAAAAAATAAAAATTCCTCGCAAACAAAAGATCAGGACTCAATGGCTTCAATGGGGAATTCTACCAAACAAACAAAAAAAGAACTTATTCTTCTCAAAGTATTCCAAAAAACTGAAGAAGAGGGAAAACTCCCAAATTCACTCTACAAGGCCACCATTACCCTGATACAAAACCAGACAAAGACACTACAAAAAAAGAAAATTATTACAGGCCAATATCTTTGATGAATATAGAGGCAAAAATCCTCAACAAAAGATTAGCAAACTGAATCCAACAATACTTAAAGAGGATCATATACCATGATCAAGTTGGATTTATTCCAGTGTCACATGCATGGTTCAACATACACAAATCAATCAATGTGATACACCATATCAACAAAAGGAAACACAAAAACTACATGTATTCTCAATAGATGCAGAAAAAGCATTTGACAGAATTCAACAACCATTCATGGTAAAAACTCTTGTCAAAGTGGGTATACAGGGAACATATTTCAACATAATAAAGACCATTTATGACAAACCCACAGGTAACATAATATTCAATGGTTAAAAGCTGAAAGCCTTCCCACTAAATTCAGGAACAAGACAAGGATGCCTTGTCTTTTGCTGCTTTTATTTAACATAGTATTGGAAGTCCTAGACACAGCAATAGGACAAGAAGAAGAAATAAAAGGTATCCAAATTGAAAGGGAAGAGGTCAAACTGTCACTATTTGCAGATGACATGATACTCTATGTAGAGAACCATAAAGTCTCACACAAAACCCATTAGAACCAATAAATGAATTCAGCAAAGTTGTAGAATACAAGATTAAGATACAGAAATCTATTGCTTTTCTATTCCCAAGTAATAAAATATCAGAAAGTGAATGTAAAAAAAAAATCCTATTTAAAATCACCTAAAAACAAAACAAAACAAAAAACTTAGGAAGAAACTTAATGAAGGAGGTGAAAGATTTATACACTGAAAACTATAAAACACTGATACAGGAAATTGAAGATGATTCAATGAAATGAAAAGATAACCTGTGCTCGAGTTGGAAGAATTAATATTGTTAAAATGGCCATACTACCCAAAGCAACCTACAAATTTAATGTGATCCCTATCAAATTGCCCATGAAATTTTTCACAGAACTAGAATAAATAATCCTAAAATTTATAGGGATAGGGAGGGTGGGAGGGAGACACAAGAGGGAGGGCATATGGGGATATATGTATACATATAGCTGATTCACTTTGTTATACAGCAGAAACTAACACACCATTGTAAAGCAATTATACTCCAATAAAGATGTTAAAAAAAAATTTATAGGAACCATAAGAGATCCACAATTGCCAAAGCAATCCTGACGACAAAGAACAAAGCAGTAGGCACAACACTCCCAGACTTCAGACAATACTACAAAGCTACAGTAATCAAAATAGCATGGTTTTGGCACAAAAACAGACACCCACATTAATGGAACAGACTAGAGAGACCAGGAATAAACCCACCCAGCTACGGTCAACTAATCTATGACAAAGTAAGCAAGAATATACATGGAGAAAAGATAATCTCCTCAATAAGTGGTGCTGGGAGAACTGGACAGACACATGTAAAACAATAAGGTTAGAACATTCCCTCACACCATATACAAAAATAAACTCAAAATAGCTTGAAGACCTAAATGTAAGATATAACATCATAAAACACCTAGAAAAGAACATATGTGAAACAGTCTTTGACATAAATTGTAGCAATATTTTCTTAATTAGCCTCCAAAGGCAAAAGAAATAAAGGAAAAAATAAACAAATGGGACCTAATTAAACTTAAGTTTTTGCACAGCAAAGGAAACCATCAATGAAACAAAAAGACAACCTACAGAATGGGAGAAAATTCCATTTACAATGGAAGGAACCCAAGCATCAACAGATGACTGGCATAAGAAGATGCGGTATATATACAATGGAATATTACTCAGCCATAAAAAAGAATGAAATATTGCCATTTGCAGCAATGTGGATGGACCTAGAGAATATTATGCTTAGTAAAGTAAGTCATACAGAGAAAAGCAAATACTATATGACAGCACTTATATGTGGAATCTAAAAATACAAATGAATGTATATACAAAACAGAAACAGGCTTACAGACATAGAAAACAAACTTATGATTATCAAAGAGTGTGCAGGGGGAGGGAATTAGGAGTATGTGATTAACAGATACAAACTACTATACATAAAATAGATAAGCAACAAAGATTTACTGTGTAACACAAGGAATTATACCCAATATCTTATAATAACCTATGATGAAATATAATCTGCAAAAAAATGGATTCACTAAGCTGTACACCTGAAACTAACATAATAATATAAATTAACTATACTTCAATTAAAAAAATAAAATAAAGTGAGATATTGAATAAAATGTCCAGCAATATGCCTGATACATAGACAGGCAAGCAGCTGCCCAGTGAAGGTCAGGTCTAGCTGATGACAAGAGATAATTTCAGTTTATATAACAGAAATACCCATTCTAATAAAATAATTATAAAGTATCTAAAAAATTATGTTTTTTGGACATTGCAGAATATGTGCACTATTATTTCTGTAAGTGATTAAGCAATACTTACAGCAGAAGTAGAGAGTCCAAGGATTTTTGAAGCACAAATTGTCTTCAGGAATTTAGGTCTACTGCCAAGGGTACACAGTCTCCCCCGGGCCAAAAACATGCTACAGGACAAAAGAAAAAATTTTAAAGGGAGTAAATATATACTTATATCACTATTAAACATTTATAGCTAGGTGATAGACCATAAACTTGTATAAAATAAAAATAAAATTTATTGATAGCTGAGTTTTCTTTCTATGATATAATCTCTCATCACTAGAATCATTCTAATAGAATCCTCCTTATAAAAATTTATGCATGTGTCGTTTTAAAGTAGAGATCTGTAAGGATATGGTGAATTTAAAAAACAAGGTTGTAATTTAGTCAAGAGCATTAAACTACAGGAAGTAAAAGTTCCATTCCTAGTAGGCATAAAATCCAGAATATTTCAGTCTAAGAACTACTTAAATTTCAGAATCGTCTGGAGAAGTCACTAGTAAAAACGCAATTTGTAACAGTAAATTAAAGTTGTTAGAAACAGGTTATTTAGAAAGTTGTTTGAAAAGGATTATAGTAGGTCCTTGATAAATATGAAGAATATACGAATGAATCTTCCCTTATTTTCTCAGGCGGTACTGCCTTCAACAATTCCAGAAGATAGCTAGGTAGCTGGAAATCTATTGAAATGGCTTGCTAAGAGGCATGAATCTAGATTACTTCTCTACTTGTAAGGAAATCATTATCAATCATGGGTCAAAGTAGGGAGATCAAAGCAAAATGGAATTCTTATTATACTGCCATTTAGAAGTGAAAGCATTCAGGAAAGCAGAAACTTCCCATAAGGTTTTACTCTGACAATGTTCTATCAGTGGATGGCATTTCCTTCATCTCTAATAATCAAACTTTTAGAAAAAAAGACACACTTTATTGATTCAAAGGGATCACTGAAACTATCAATAGCTATGAATCTCTAAGTTACCAAAATGTGAAGGCTACAGATGTGAAAAATAATATATTGGATGTTTCTTAAAAAGTGAAATAGAAATTCCTTACCTTGTCAATAAAATTCAGCTTAAATGACAGCCTCTTAGCCATTCTACATCACATCAGCTTAGGTTAATTCTCTGCAAAGCACTTTCTGTTTGTTTGGCTGACCACTCACTCATTCATTTGATAATTTAATGTAAGCGCCATGAACAGGTGGACCTGGTGCGTTTAGTTCACCACTGTCTTCTCTGGCACATAGGAGGCACGTGATAAATAAATGTGTCAAATGACTGAATGAATACATAAAATCACATTATAAATTAATGATTTAAGTGAACTATTTATGATGAGTCCTTTTATGAAATATTGATTCCTTTGTAAAGTAAATAATTACCTCTTATGTTTTACGTCTTTCAAGTCAAAGACCAGGTTTTCTTAAATCAAGAAATGCCTATTCTTTGGTCATTAATAGTTCTGTTCAGGAATAAAATATTAATTGGATTAGGCAGTAGGGCTAGTTCTGAGGAAAGGTATTACCAAGCAACAGTGACTATGTTGAACAATCTTCATTCAGTATCATAGAGTTATTTGATTTAGGACAATATATTTTTCAGAAAAAAAATGCCCATTTATTTAAATTCAACCTAATTTATTTGTTATTAAGGAAAGTATAAGTAAAATTCTTCCTTGCAAGTAGAAAAGTGAGAGAAACCTCTTCTACCTTCTTCAGACAAATGGGGTTGGGGAGCTGGGAGGGGAGCAAACAGGACTAGGAGTCAGGATACCTGGATTCTAACCCTTATTTTTGATATTAAAAAAAGGTTTCTATCCTGGGACAATTCCCTGACCTTTGGTGGGCCTTAGTTTCCCCATACTTCAAAACAGATGAATAAATGAATCCTTGGTTTCAAGGTAATCTCAGAAAGTACTGTACGTCAGTGGCTGGTTGTGTGTGACCTCAGGCTGCAGGTCTTGGGAGATTCCCCCCAGGTTGGGTGAGCCACACCCTCTGGCCACCACACCTCAATACCCATTCCCCTTTGGAAGTTGACACTAAATCTACCTGTTTTCATCTGGAAATCCCAAAGCCTAATTCCCACCTCTTCTTCCGTTTTCTGCAGCACATTACCACCATAATGCAAAGTATTGCCTGGAAACTGACCCAGCCCTTCATTTCTCTTCCACTTGCCAAACTTTCTACTGTGTCTTTCGGAACAGCTGCACCATTCTCAGCGAATCCCATTACATCTTTATGTTTTCAGAGTGTTCCTTGTACCTCCTAGCTTGAACTGAAACCTTATTGCTCCCTGAAGATACCACTCCTATATGCCTCAGTGTCAGCTTTTGCTTGTATATGCCTCACTTACCTCTTTCTTACCGTCTATTTTACCATTACCAGACTACTACTTCCGTCATCTGCTTCAATGATATCATCTTCTGGCCTGCTGATAACTCCTTGTCATTCATTAGAGATTTTGTCATTAGGCACACAGTTTTCTTCTCAACTCTAAGTACTGTGATCATCCCAGGTAATTCCCATGTCTTCAGAGATGGTCCATCCAACAACTGACATCCCTGTGCCCATCACTATTCTCTTCCATCCCACCCTAGGCACTCTCTCCTATAGTCACACCCTGCACCTTGCCATTACCTCAATCTGGTCTAATTCCAAAACAATTAATTGAAGTATTCTGATCTTTGACCATAAACTACCTATCCTTCCAATTTGCTTACTTATTCCAATGATTACTATTCTTAAATATCATCAAGATCTCTAGGAGGCTGCCTCTCCTTTTCTCAATCAGACCTCACCTTCCTTTATTTTCCAATTTAGACGCCAGTTCCACTGCTTCAATAATGTTCTTTACAATGCCCTAGCTCTCCGTCTGTCTTTTATAGATAGGTATCTATAAAACCCTGGCCCTGGATGAACTCAATTACAGTGTCTGTTTTTCCTGTGGCCCATGAAGCTGTGGACTGCTGGAGAAAATCACAAAGGATAGGATCGGTTTCACCACAAATTACGGTCATTAATCTCAAATTGACCCCCAACACTCTCCAGCATTTCTACTATATTTTATAGGTACAGGATGGCAGAATATACTCCCCAAAAAATTGCCACTTTGGCCTAAGGATTATTGTGAGCTAAAGGCACTGGAAAAACAGCCGAGGCAAGAAGAGTGATCTGATCTCCCCCTTTCTTCCTGAAAACAGGAGATAAAATTCCCATGTGAAAGATACCTGCCCTATACTGGGAAAAAAGAAACACTCTTAGACAGGGAGTTAAAGCTGAGAGAATTCTGTACAAACAGACCTTGTTAAAATAATTCTTATCTTCCTTTAGTCTCCCTATATTTTTTGGTTACTTTTCCACAATGGCCTCTCTTTGTTCAATCTAGCATAAAAGCACTTGGTTTTGCTACTTCTTTGGGTCTTCATTTCCTTGTGACAGTTCCTGTGTCACACAGAACTTTTATTAAATGTGTGCTTTTCTCCTGTTAATCTGTATTATGTCAGTTTAATTCTTGGGCCCACCCAAAAGCCATAAGAGAATAGGCAATATTTCTCTCCCATAGTACAAAATGATTAAATTTTTCCCACACTCCTCTAACATAAAACCCTCCTTAGTCTAAGCAGATGACCTTGCTCTCTATCACAGAGAAAACAGAAGCCATCAGACGCGAATTCTTTCAACCTACCCACATGTAAAAAAACAAACCTAAAAATATTCCTTTTTTCTTCCTACTATAATAAAGGAAGTGACCCTGCTACAAAAGGACAGTCCCTCCTCCCATGACTTAGATGTCATTCCTCTCCCCTCCACAGAGACTTTGCTCCATTGATTATTACCCCTCTCCTCGGCATATTCAGCTTTCCTTGCTAAAGTCTCCTCTAGTTATTGGGTTGGCCAAAAAGTTTAAGGTAAAAATAAAAGACACATTATTCATTTTCACCAAGAACTTCATTGAACAACGAATTCACTGTTTTGTTCCACGACCTTCTGCCATTTTTCAGGCAACTTCATAATTCCATCTTCCCAAAACTTTTTATCTTTTTGAGCAAAGAATTGTTCCAGGTGCCTTTTACAGTCTTCGAGGGAATTAAAATTTTTTCCATTAAGAGAATTTTATAAAGCCCGAAATAAATGGAAATCCAAAGGTACAATGTCTGGTAAATACGGCAGATGAATCAGAACTTCCCAGCCAAGCTGTTTTTGTCTGGTCATCAAAGAAACATGTGGTCTTGCATTATCCTGATGGAAGATCATGCGTTTTCTGTTGACTAATTCTGGACGCTTTTTGTCAACTGTTGCTTTCAGTTGGTCTAATTGGGAGCAGTACTTGTTGGAATTAATCGTTTGGTTTTCTGGAAGGACCTCATAATAGAGGACTCCCTTCCAATCCCACCATAAACACAAGATCACCTTCTTTAGGCGAAGACTGGCCTTTGATGTGGTTGCTGGTGGTTCATTTCCCTTGCCCCATGA
This sequence comes from Pseudorca crassidens, assembly GCF_039906515.1. NCBI lineage: Eukaryota > Metazoa > Chordata > Mammalia > Artiodactyla > Delphinidae > Pseudorca > Pseudorca crassidens. The sequence goes on from NC_090297.1 coordinate 78,026,935, forward strand.
TCTCCTCCATTCCACATTATTGTACAGTATCCACTTTTCATCGCCTGTCCCAATTTGTTTTAAAAACGTAACGTTTTCATTACGTTTAAGTAGAGAATTGCATGCGGAAGTACGGTCAAGAAGGTTTTCTTCGCTTAACTTATGTGGAACCCAAACATCAAAGTGATTCACATAACCAAGCCAATGCAAATGATTTTCAATGCTTGATTTGGATATTTTGAGTATGTCAGCTATCTCCCAAGTGGTATAACGTTGATTGTTGTCAATCAATGTCTCGATTTGATCACTATCAACTTCAACTGGTCTACCCAACCATGGAGCGTCACCCAGCGAGAAATCTCCAGCACAAAACTTCACAAAACACTTTTGACACGTTCAGTCACTCACAGCACCTTCTCCATACACTGCAGAAATCTTTTTTTGCGCTTAGGTTGCGTTTTTACCTTTCTTGAAATAATAAAGCATAATATGCCGAAAATATTGCTTTTTTCTTCCATCGTCAATATTAAAATGGCTATACAAAAATTCACCAATTTTGATAAGTTTTTTAAAAATGCACGCTGATTTGAAAGCTGTCACAATACAATCTAATAAAATTGTTTCGAATGAAGTTAAAGACAACCAAGTGCTACTAGAGCCATCTTATTGAAAAAAACCGAACTTTTTGGCCAACCCAATGAAAACATATCATTTTATTAACTGTCCACTTTCCTCAATCTATACTCCCTAACCCAGTGCAATCTGATTTTTGTACCCATCATTCCATAGAGGCAGCTCTTGCGCAAGTCAATTTTGACATTCATATTGTTAAATTCACTGGACATTTTGCAATTCTCACTTTCCTTGAGCTCTCTGCAGCTTTAGATCAGCTGGTCAAGCCCTGTCTCCTCCCAGAAACACCATTTTCCCTTGGCTTTTGACCTATGACAATCTCTCATTTTCCCAAACTTAAATGACAGAATTCCTCAATGCCCAGATCTTTTTTCTTCTCACTCATCACTCTCTCACTAGGTAATTTCATTGTAAAAGGAACTGTGAGGGCACCAGTGAATTATCGGCTCCAAAGAAATCTAAGCAGGCTGATAGATACAAATTCAGAACCCCTGAAGCTTTTTTCTTCTGTACTTTAAATAAACATTTTTTGAGCAGCACTTTTCTAAAGCAATTAACATTTCATATGCATATTCACCGAGAAGCTAAATGAATAGATTGGGATGTCATTGAAAAGTTGGACAAAATCAAAAGGTATATGGCTTTTCATTTTAAACAATATTTTCACTGTTTCATTTATACTTAAAAACAGAGTTCTGTGAAGAAAATCAGGAAATTGTGAATCAGGGTATCTAGTAAACCTGATTATGGCATACTATACATAAGATAAACTCCACAGTCATATACACATGATCAATAGAAAATTAAACTATTTATTATCATTGGTGTAGGCTGTTTAAAATGAAGATACAGAAGATATGTGTGGCACAGCTTGAGGGGACCTGAAGCTGAGAAGGCTGATGGATTGTTGGAGAATCCAGAGCTAAAAGATGAATAAAGCAGTCAAGATGAACTGTAAAAAGTTTGAAACTCTGGACTTAAACCCAGATAATCAATTCATAACCACTTTGCATATGTGGAGGAGAGGTAGGAAAAGATTTAGTGAATTTCACAAAGTACAGATGTTCAGGTTAACAGCAAGCTCAAGGAAGATTAATGTGAGGTGACTGCAAAAAGGCCTAGTGCTAATGAATGCACAACCCAGGTTAAGAGTCTGACCCAAGGAAAGTTTATTTCCACCTCACGCTGTACCTGTTGGTCCACTTCTAGAATGTTTATAAGGCTTACTGATACAACATAGGGCATATAGGAGGTGAACAAGGTACTGGCGCGGGAAATACAGTGGGAATAAGCCTCAAAGCCATGTCACTGAAGCACGAATGGGAAAAATCAGCCATACGGAGCCGGCACAAGACTTAAGTTAGGAGACATGATCCTGAAATTGCTGAAAAGCTGTTTTGTGAAAATGGGATTCGTGTAATTAATTACAAATTTCTGCAGAGGGAAGGAATCTGGCTGTCCGGTTTAAGTTGTCACGAGTTTGGTTTCAGCCCCACGTGAGTTAACTTTGTAATGGTGGGTGTGCAGCCCAGTGTGGAAGGAGCCAGCTGCCCGGCTGCGCCCTCAGGTAGCAGCGGGGGAGCCGCGCGCCAGCAAGACGGAAGAATGTCCGTACTGGCTGGGGTCTCCAAAAGCAACAGATTGGGCCTCTTTTTTCTTTTATCTTAAAAACTATGGGTTCCACTAAGAGTCACTTACGTGGCAAGTGAGCAGCCTTGTTCCTTTTTTTAAATTGATTATACCGATTACGGATGAACTGGAAGAATACAGATTACGGATGAACTGGAGTCGGTGTCAGCTTCCCACACCGTTTACAAAATGCCCAAATTGCAAAAATGAAGCGCAAAAGGAGGAGACAAGGACCGGGGTCCAAGGGACCCCACCCTATAAGACCAGTCACCTCAGGGCCATTCCCTCTCTAGAGCAAGCAAACTCTGAAATTCCAGCGCTGACCCTCTGCTACCAGCCCCGTGGGCCGCCAGGGCCGGGGGTCAGCGGCCCAGGCCCGCGCTCCCGCCTCCGCTCCGAACGGCGAGTCCGAATGCTGAAGGAAATCCAGCCCCGGCTCTTCCTCCCAGCCCGCCAGGCGCGCGGCCGGGCGAGCGCACCCCAGCTAGGCCTCCCTCCCTCCCAATCTCCCCCCGCGCGTCTCCGCACCCGAGACCACTGCCCTCAGCCCCACCAAGTGACCACCTTGCGCCCCACTCACACCCGTCACGCGAACTCCTTGTCTCCCTGAGTTCCAGTCCCGCGAAGCCTCAAGAGCCTGATGGGCCGGGACTCGGACGTGGGGGCGGAGCCTGGAAGGGATTGACTGTGGGGTCGGGATTCCAAACGCCGATTGGTTGAGGGACAGGCCGGGGTAGCGGACTGGACGCAACTGGGCGGGCGTGGAGAAGGGGTAGGTGAAAGGCACCGGGCACAGGAGAGTAAGGGGGCGGGAGGGAGGTGCGCGGGGATGTGGCCGGGGATTGGCTGTGGTGTCTAGACTCGGGCGTGATGTGCTGTGAGGACAGCCGGGAACCGGGACTGGACTTGGCAGGTGGAGGTGCGGAGCCGGATCAGGGCCTTGCAATAGACGCGGGTCTAGGTGAGGGATGGAATGGGGCGGAGGCTTGTATATAGCCGGGACTGGGTATGAAGTTGAGGTCTAATTGGATGTATGTGACCTATTGATTTGGGGCGGGTTATAGGACAAAGGATTGATTTGGAAGAAAAAGCAAGCTATGGGGTCACAGGGCTTAGGTGAGGGGAAGCATGTAGTTTGAACGATGTTAGAAGGTGCCAGAAATGGCAAGGCTAAAGAGAGTGTGCGAAAAGTTTTGTAGATGTATTTATCACCTGTGATGGTGGTGAGGGGGGAAAAAAAGGAACTTTACTTTCCTGAACAGTAAAACGAATTCGATCAGAGAACCGGGAATGGAATAGGGTATGAAACTGAGAAGGAAAATAAGTGACACTTGAAACGTGAAGAAGAAAAATCGGCTAAGAGAAAAAGGAACATCAGAAATTACTCCTTTATTGAGGGCAGTGTTAGCCAAAGGAGAGGTTCTGGTAAGAATTAGGTTTCATAACTAGATTTTCCTTATCTCCTAATTTAAGAAAATGAGAGGATAGAAGGAGTTGGGGAGCAGTAGCTTGTTATTCAACTGCAGAAGAAAGAACAAAGATAATCTCTGGTTGAAGGAATCTACTCTGCACCTAGGTACTGCGAGATTCAGAAGATTATCAGGTGAATGGAGAGATGCTTGTGTACAATAGGGACAAGTAGTTGAGCATGTATTGGGTGATTTGGAGGGGAGGGTTCAAGGAAATGGAGATTCATGCTGTTTTGGATGCTGTCTGGAAGTGGGGGTGATTATTAGATTGGGCATCATAATACATCTTATGTAGAAGAAGGGAGGAAAATTGCAAGGCTAAGTCTGTAGTTGGTAAAGAAGCAATGGTTTTGCTAGCCGGGAGAAGAGGAGGTTTGCTATTTTTGTAGTTTGCAGTGACCTTGTTTTTATTTGAGTTTAGGCAAGTTTATTGAGTGATCTTATCTGTTGTCTCATTTCATCATAACCAGAGAGTGACTGATGTTAGTGTTCTGTCCGATTTTTCTATTTTACAGGGGAATACCAGGCTAGTTCCTAACAATACCGAAGCCTTAAGGGGAGGTGTCAGTTCAGTTCCTGATGGCAAGTACTGCTTATCTTTTTCTCATATTTAACAAATACGTGAATTGGAAACATAGGTGTGGAGGCTTCTGGGGGAAATGAGGCAGAGAAAGTGAGTGTCTCAAACCTTAAAGAGGAAGAAACAGGCAATAGACAAGTAAGTATATACAATGACTTCAGATGGTGATAAGTGCTATGAAAGAAGCAATGAGGGGTGGAGACTGCAGAGAGTTTAAATACGATAATCAGGATAGGCTTTTTTGAGAAGGTAACATTTGAACCAGAATTGAATGATAAAGACACAACTTTGCAAAAAATTATTCTGGATAGGAAACTAGCAGTTGAAAAGGCTCTGATATGAGAATAAACTTGGCATGCAAGGAATAAGAAAGAGACCAGTGTGTCTAATGCACTGTAATCCAGGGGAAAGTGCTTCCAGATTAGGGTGGAGAGAAAGGCAGGGACCAGATCACGCAGAGCCTTGAAGACCACAGAAAGTTTCAATTTTATATTGATGTAGCCATTGGAAGATCTTAAGCAGAGGAATAATATAATCTTAATTACATTTTAAAAAGTCACTCTAGTTACTTTGGAGAAGAGACTTGCAGGTAGGCGAGAGTAGAAGCAGGAAGGAGGAGGTTAGGAGGTTGTTAGTGGGAGATGTGATGTTGTCTGGGCTATGGTGGTGGCAGAGGAAGAAAAGAGGGCTAGGGTCACAACGTTCATTCTGCCGACACTCACTTATTCCTCTTTTTCAGCTCTACCACTCCACAGTCACCTCTGCCTAGTTTGTCCTAATTCATACACTCTCTGTTTACCGTCTTCAGAGTATAAACTTCCAATCTCTTACTGAAGTGAAGGAGGAAATTTGGTGGGGATGTGCAAACTTGCAGTGGGGATCTGAGGATCTAGTTGTTTCTTAGAAAGGCCTTTAAATGACCCTTGTGTTTTTAGTCCTGAACCTTTGGAGAGTTCTGTGGGGGTAGATCTAGTTGCTTTTTTGCCTTTCTTTATGACTAGTCTGGGATTAACCATTTTTGAATCTGCTGTCAATTTCTACCTGCCTGTTTGCTTTCTAAGGTCTATAAATTTGTTGTCACTGTCTTTCCCCTTGTTCATTTTCTCATAGGGTTATGGCTTAAAAGAACCTCCTCACTGTTATTTCAGTGTGGTTTAAGTAGAGAGAGAGAGTATAAATATGTTTGATTTGCCATCTCTTATTGTTGTTATTGGTTTACATGCACGTTCATTCAATGATTGGAAGACCAAATGCTGGGCATTCAAATACTTTGTTCATATGCCAAGGTTTGTGTTATTGTTTTTTTTTTTTTGCGGTACGCGGGCCTCTCACTGTTGTGGCCTCTCCCATTGCGGAGCACAGGCTCCGGACGCGCAGGCGCAGCGGCCATGGCTCACAGGCCCAGCCGCTCCGCGGCATGTCGGATCTTTCCGGACCGGGGCACGAACCTGTGTTCCCTGCATCAGCAGGCGGACTCTCAACCACTGCGCCACCATGGAAGCCCTGTGTTATTCTTTATACTCATGTTGGCTTTTAAAACAGAAATGTAAGTGACTCCTTGGAATTAATAACTAAAGGCTGTGCTTTTCTTATATCTTGTGCTCATTTGTTTTCTGAATAAAAAGATAGTATGTCCCTTTTAAAGTCTTTTCCACTTTCTCATACAGAGGGCTAAAAATATTCTGAAATACAGCAGAGAGAAGGCAGTATAGCTTAGTTGGCAAGCCAACCTGTCTGGTTCAGTTCTCAACTCTGCAATTTTCTAGCGGTGTAAACTTGGGCAAGTTACTTCATTTCTCTGTATTTCAATTTCCTTATCGGTAAAATGTGTGTAATAGAACATTACTTATAGTGCTATTTTAAGGATTAAATGACTTCATAGACTGAAAAAAAAAAAAACCCTTAGAATTGTGCTTGGTTCTTACTAAGTACTATACAATTTTTCCTTAAGAAAAAGGGAAAGAGAATCTTTAGGATAGGGCTGCTAGTTATGCCCCAATATTTAGTATTCTTTTCTTCTATAGTAATACAACCCCCAAATTTCAGCAGAGTATATGAGTGCTTGGTATAAAGACTGGATTTCCAGTCTTTGTTTTAGCTGGGTGGGGGCCATATGACTAAATTCTAGCCAACGGGATATAAGTGGAAGCTATATGTGCTGCTTCCAGGAAATGTCTTGAAGGATCATATGCCCTTATTGCTCCCTCTGTTTGTGGTTTCCCTGACAGTTTGAGTACAGACATGTTGGCTACTACCCTCTTGCACAACCAGGTAGAATCTTCAAGTTGAAGATGGTAGAACAATAGTATGGAAGACAAGGAGCCTGAGACCTGATATCATGAAGCTACCACTCTAGCTCCAGACCTACTGTATTGACATAAGAGAGAAATCAACCTCAATTTTGTTTAAATCTTTTGTATAGGTTTCCTGATATTCAGTCATAGTACTGCTGTGATGGTTTACTGACTCCTCTCATTTGCTCACCAAAGACATCTCACTTTACATGGACCTTGCAGGCAACAATGGAATGGCAGAGAGGAGAACAAAGTGGAAGATACAAGCAATGCCTTATTATCTGGAGTAATAAGGCCACTTCTCAAGCAGCATCTGTCCCTTGTAGGTATTAAGGGTCAGGCAGGCAGAACTACATTCTTCCTTTACTCATAATACTCAAGCAGTACTAGGAAGGACCTGCTCCAGGAAAAAATGACAATTAAGTCTGGGTTTGTAAGTTCCTAAAGTGTTTTCCATCTTACACTCTTGCTATAAAGAGTTATGTTCTTGAAAGTTGCTGAGAGTAAATCTTAAGTGTTTTCAACATACGCATGCACACACACACACCCACACAGAAAAGAGTTAACTATGTTAATTGTGTGAGGGGATGTATGTGTTAATTATCTTGATCTTTGTAATCATTCTACAATGTATATATATATATATGGAATCACCATGTTGTCTACTTCAAATATATATGATTATATCTGTCAAAAGAGTTATGTTTAGAGGACAGACAGCAGAAACAAGAAGAACTACAATTCTGCAGCCTGTGGAATGAAAATCGCATTCACAAAAAGATAGACAAAATGAAAAGGCAGAGGGCTATACATCAGATGAAGGAACAAGATAAAATCCCAGAAAAACAACTAAATGAAGTGGAGATAGGCAACCTTCCAGAAAAAGAATTCAGAATAATGATAATGAAGATGACCCAGGACCTCAGAAAAAGAATGGAGGTAAAGATTGAGAAGATGCAAGAAATGTTTAACAAAGACCTAGAAGAATTAAAGAACAAACACATAGAAAAATTAAACACACAGAAATGAACAATACAATAACTGAAATGAAAAATACACTAGAAGGAATCAGTAGCAGAATAACTGAGGCAGAAGAACGGATAAGTGACCTGGAAGACTGAATGGTGGAATTCACTGCTGTGGAACAGAATAAAGAGAAAAGAAATGAAGACAGCCTAAGAGACCTCTGGGACAACATGAAATGCAACAACATTCACATTATAGGGATCCAGAAGGACAGGAGAGAGAGAAAGGACCCAAGAAAATATTTGAATTGATTATAGTTGAAAACTTCTCTAACATGGGAAAAGAAATAACCATCCAAGTCCAGGAAGCGCAGAGTCCCAGGCAGGATAAACCCAAGGAGAAACACGCCAAGACACATAGTAATCAAACTGACAAAAAATTAAAGACAAAGAAAAAGTATTGAAAGCACCAAGGGAAAAAGGACAAATAACATACAAAGGAACTCCCATAAGGTTAACAGATGATTTCTCAGCAGAAACTCTACAAACCAGAAGGGAGTGGCATGATATATATAAAATGATGAAAGGGAAGAACCTACAACCAAGATTACTCTACCCAGCAAGTATCTCATTCAAATTCAATGGAGAAATCAAAAGCTTTACAGACAAGCAAAAGCTAAGAGAATTCAGCACCACCAAACCAGCTCTAAAACAAATGCTAAAAAAATTTCTCGAGGGGAAAACACAAGAGAAGAAAAGGACCTAAAAAAACAAACACATAACAATTAAGAAAATGGTAACAGGAACATACATCTGAATAATTACCTTAAAAGTGAATGGATTAAATGCTCCAACCAAAAGACACAGGCTTGCTGAATGGATACAAAAACAAGACCCATATATATGCTGTCTACAAGAGACCCACTTCAGATCTAGGGACACATACAGACTGAAAGTGAGGGGATGGAAAACCATATTCAATGCAAATGGGAATCAAAAGAAAGCTGGAGTAGCAATACTCATATGCGGCGAGCCGCCTCCGACCAGCAGAATGACGAGTCGCCACACGCAAGATTCTTCTCGTATCACACTTTATTGGAGCACAGCTTGGTTAAAGAAAAGATGGAAGGAAGACCCCGCAATCCTATAGCAGTCTGCTTATATAGGGATTAAGAACATGTGTCGCTCTGTGATTGGCTTTCGCTGATGGTGCGACTTGTGAGCCAGCATCGGATAGGTCGCTACTTTAAAACCTCATTAGTATACTTAGCGCAAGCGCAGTGGCCACAGGAAGGATGATTCAGCTTGCTTCAGCTTCCTGCTGCGTGGCAGTTAGCTGACCGCGCCCTACACTCATATCAGATAAAATAGACTTTAGAATAAAGAATGTTACAAGAGACAAGGAAGGATACTACATAATGATCAAGGGATCAATCCAAGAAGAAGATATAACAATTATAAATATAGATGCACACAACATAGCACCTTAATACATAAGGCAGCTGCTAACAGCTATAAAAGAAGAGATTGACAGTAACACCATAATAGTGGGGGACTTTAACACCTCAGTTACACCAATGGACAGATCATCCATACAGAAAATTAATGAGGAAACACAAGATTTAAATGACATAATAGACCAGATAGATTTAATTGATATTTATAGGACATTCCATCCGAAAACAGCAGATTACACTTTCTTCTCAAGTGCAAACAGAACACTCTCCAAGATAGGTCACATCTTGGGTCACAAATCAAGCCTTGGTAAATTTAAGAAAATTTAATCATATCAAGTGTCTTTTCCAACCACAACGCTATGAGATTAGAAATCAATTACTGGGAAGAAAAATTAAAAAAAACACAAACACATGGAGGCTAAACAATAAGTAACTAAATAACCAAGAGATCACTGAAGAAATCAAAGAGGAAATCAAAAAATACCTAGAGAGAAATGACAACGAAAAAAGATGATCCAAAACCTATGGGATGCAGCAAAAGCAGTTCTAAGAGCGAAGTTTATAGCTATACAATCCTACCACAAGAAATAAGAAAAATCTCAAACAATCTAACCTTACACGTAAAGGAACTAGAGAAAGAAGAACAAACAAAGCCCAAGTTAGTAGAAGGAAAGAAATCATAAAGATCAGAGCAGAAATAAATGAAATAGAAATGAGGAGAACAATAGCAAAGATCAATAAAACTAAAAGCTGATTCTTTGAGAAAATTTAAAAAATTGATAAAACTTTAGCCAGACTCATTAAGAAAAAGAGGGAGAGGACTCAAATCAATAAAATTAGAAATGAAAAAGGAGAAGTTACAACGGACACCGCAGAAATACAAAGCATCATAAAGACTACTACGAGCAACTCTATGCCAATAAAAGGGACAACCTGGAAGAAATGGACAAATCCTTACAAACATATAAACTTCCAAGACTGAACCAGGAAGAAATAGAAAATATTAACAGACAAATCGCAAGTAATGAAATTGAAACTGATTAAAAATCTTCCAACAAACAAAAATCCAGGACCAGATGGATTCACAGGTGAATTCTATCAAACATTTAGAGAAGAGTTAACACCCATCCTTCTCAAACTCTTCCAAAATACAGCAGAGGGAGGAACACTCCCAAACTCATTCTACGAGGCCACCATCACCCTGATACCAAAAGAAGACAAAGATACTACAAAAAAAGAAAATTACACACCAATATCACTGATGAATATGGATACAAAAATCCTCAACAAAATACTAGCAAACAGAATCCAACAACACATTAAAAGGGTCATACACCATGATCAAGTGAGATTTATCCCAGGGATTCAAAGATTCTTCAATATACGCAAATCAATCAGTGTGATACACCATATTAACAAATTGAAGAATAAAAACCATATGATCATCTCAATAGAGGCAGAAAATGCTTTTGACAAAATTCAACACTCATTTATGATAAAAACTCTCCAGAGGCATAGAGGGAACATACTTCAACATAATAAAGGCCATATATGACAAACCCACAGGGAACATCATTCTCAATAGTGAAAAACTGAAAGCATTTCCTCTAAGATCAGGAAGAAGACAAGTCCACTCTAGCCACTATTATTCAACATAGTTTTGGAAGTCCTAGCCACAACAATCAGGGAAGAAAAAGAAATAAAAGGAATTCAAATGGGAAAAGAAGTAAAAACGTCACTGTTTGCAGACGATATGATACTATACATAGATAATCCTAAAGAAGCCACCAGAAAACTACTAGGGCTTATCTATGCATTTGGTAAAGTTGCAGGATACAGAATTAATGCACAGAAATCTCTTGCATTCCTATAAACTAACAATGAAAGATCAGAAAGAGAAATTAAGGAAACAATCCCATTCACCATTGCAAAAAAAAGAATGAAATACCTAGAAATAAAGCTAAGGAGGTAAAAGACCTGTACACAGAAAACTATAAGACACTGAAGAAAGAAATCAAAGACAACACAAACAGATGGAGAGATATAACATGTTCTTGGATTGGAAGAATGATTATTGTGAAAATGACTATACTACCCAAAGCAATCTACAGATTCAGTGCAATCCCTATCAAATTACCAATGGCATTTTTTACAGAACTAGAACAAAAAATCTTAAAATTTGTATGGTGACACAAAAGACCCCAAATAGCCAAAGCAGTCTTGAGGGAAAAAAATGGAGCTGGAGGAATCAGATTCCCTGACTTCAGATTATACTACAAAGCTACAGTAATCAAGACAACATGGTACTTGCACAAAAACAGAAATATAGATGAATGGAACAGGATAGACAGCCCAGAGATAAACCCACACACTTATGGTCAACTAATCTATGACAAAGAGGCAAGGATATACGATGGAGAAAAGACAGTCTCTTCAATAAGTGGTGCTGGGAAAACTGGACAGCTACATGTAAAAGAATGAAATTAGAACACTCCCTAGCACCCTACACAAAAATAAACTCAAAATGGATTAAAGACCTAATTATAAGACCGGTCACTATAAAACTCTTAGAGGAAAACTTAGGAAGAACACTCTTTGGCATAAATCACAGCAAGATCTTTTTTTGACCCACCTCCTAGAGTAATGGAAATAAAAACAAAAATAAACAAATGAGACCTAATGAAACTTCAAAGCTTTTGCACAGCAAAGGAAACTATAAACAAATGAAAAGACAACCCTCAGAATGGGAGAAAATATTTGCAAATGAATCAATGGACAAAGGATTAATCTCCCAAATATATAAACAGCTCATGCAGCTCAATATTAAAAAAACAAACAACCCAATCAAGAAATGAGCAGAAGACCTAAATAGACATTTCTCCAAAGAAGATGTACAGATGGCCAAGAAGCACATGAAAAGCTGCTCAACATCACTAATTATTAGAGAAATGCAAATCAAAACTACAGTGAGGGGCTTCCCTGGTGGAACAGTGGTTGAGAGTCCGCCTGCCAATGCAGGGGACACGGGTTCGTGCCCCAGTCCGGGGAGATCCCACATGCCACGGAGCAGCTGGGCCCGTGAGCCATGGCCTCTGAGCCTGTGCGTCCGGAGCCTGTGCTCCGCAACGGGAGAGGCCACAACAGTGAGAGGCCCGCGTTCCGCAAATTAAAAAAAAAGAAAAAAAGAAGAAAAAAATAACTACAATGAGGTATTGCCTCACACCAGTTAGAATGGTCATCATCAGAAAATCTACAAACAACAAATGCTGGAGAGGGTGTGGAGGAAGGGGAACCCCCTTGCACTGCTGGTGGGAATGTAAATTGATACAGCCACTATGGAGAACAATATGGAGCTTCCTTAAAAAACTAAAAATAGAACTACCATACGACCCAGCAATCCCACTACTGGGCATATACCCTGAGCAAACCATAATTCAAAAAGACACATGCACCCCAATGTTCATTGCAGCACTGTTTACAATAGCCAGGTCATGGAATCAACCTAAATCCCCATCAACAGAAGAATGGATAAAGAAGATGTGGTATACATATACAATGGCATATTACTCAGCCATAAAAGGGAACAAAACTGAGTCTTTTGTAGAGACGTGGATGGGCCTAGAGACTGTCATACAGAGTGAAGTAGGTCAGAAAGAGAAAAACAAATATCATATAGTAACACATATATGTGGAATGTAGAAAAATGGTACAGATGAACCGGTTTGCAAGGTGGAAATAGAGACATAGATGTAGAGAACAAATATGTGGACACCAAGGGGGAAAGTGGGGCTGGGGTTGGTTGTGGTGGGATGAATTGGGAGGTTGGGATTGACATATATGCACTAATATGTATAAAATAGGTAACTAATAAGAACCTGCTGTATAAAAGAAAAAGTTATGTTTAGTTTTCAGCCTCATGTAGCTATTTAAAATGGAATATTTTGAGTACGGATATGTATTATTACTGTAAATTAATGCTTTTCAGCCAGGTAATAATAGCTGTACAAACATTAGCTTAAATATTTCAAAAACTGTAGTAGAAATTGTTCATTTGCCCACAGAAATGTTGCGCAGCATAACTGTGTATCTATTTATCTATCTGTTCGCCTGCCTGTGTATATTTTCACATACACATTTGGCTGGATTTATAGCAATTCAATTGTTAGTACTGGGTACTCAATACGAGAAAGGCTTCACAATCTTTGAACAATTTTTTAAAAGAGAAAATGAATTTTGACTTTACATTTCAGTTGGTTAAAAAAAATTCATTCAAAACATGGGTTCCATATGTAACATATAACAATAAAAATTGTGCTGTGGAAACACTGTCAAGTACTGTGCCCTCCAAAACATGGATTAGGTTGTGGCTTCTGGCTAATGTGTGTTTAAAAATGCTGCTACACAAGTAAGTATCACTGCCTTAGAACCTGGTAGAAATTGCTCTTCTTGGGGAAGTGTTGTGTTCCTTTCTCAATCTGACTTTGCCTCTGGAATTCGTGGCTCACACTGGAGCTTTTCAGCTTTCAGAGCCCTCTAGGCACGTTCTCAGCTCCTGGAGGATGTTTATGGCTACTGACCTTTGCTCCCTCAATTTGTTGTGCTGTGCAGTGTCCTTTTGGCACTGCTGCTGGTCCAAAGTCAGTACTGCATGCTTTATGCCAGGTAGATCCCCAAAGCAGTGGCAGGAACATAAATTGACACCAGGTTCTCTAGGTCTCTAAAGAAGGGATAATGACGAAATCCTTTGGGGGGAGAAAGAAGGAGAAGATTCCTTTCTACATAGTACAAGAATACAAATAACTATCAAATTCTAGAAACATTCAATATGACTTTAGATAAATGGTAAACTTTCAGGGAAAAGCATCAGGAATGCGGTTGGGATGATAAATGTTGTATATAAGATAGTCATTCGTGTGTTTAAAATGGAGGGCTTACTATGTGCCTGACGGCCTTCTAGATCCTGCTGATTCCATGATGAACAAAATAGAGAAAGTTTCTGCCCACATGGAGCTTATGTTCTATTGAGGGAGACAGGCAATAAATATGAACAAACAAATTTAGGTGATATCAGGTAGTGATAAAATACTATGAAGAAAAATTAAAATACTTGTATTGGCCACTAGATGGAGCTCATTGCTCTCTTCATTTCTTTCACCAATCGCCTGAAAAAGAAGCTGAGTGCATGATACACTATTATCATGTTATATTTTGGGGCCAGGTGATAGACCTTTTGTTTCCTCAGTTTGTCTCTCTTCCTATTTCTCCCTCCCAATTTGGATTTTTTTTTTCTACTAATTGATTGATAAGGGGAAACATGTTTAAGACATATTAAGGCATCATCTCAGATATCTTGGTATAGGTGGATTAGATCAACTCCTTCCTAAATCATAGAAATCCTCTCCCCTCAGTTTCCTGGGTATTTAACTTCCTGCATTTATTTGTTTAATATCTGTATTCACCATTAGACTGTTAGCTCCTTAAGAGAGGGACTTCAACTGTGTTTCTCAGTCCTTGGCAGAGTACAAATCTTTTGAATGGATAAATTCCTTTAGTCTGAACAATTCCTGATTTCCAGGTAGTCTCATTTAACTTTATAGGGGGATCGTTTTGGAGTTAGGTTGGAAAAAAATCTCCACAATAAAAACTGGGTGAGTTTGCCTGTCTTGTGTTCTATGACTGACCCTCTGTCAAGGACCTCCCAGTAGATGGGAAGGGTGGGATATGTGTGTTTGTATATGATAGGCAAATTATTTGGCATTCTGAGTTCCTGCCCATATTTTTTCCTCTTTCTATTTGGATAAAAGCCCAATGCAACAATGGATGTATTTCTAGTCCATTGGTTAAGCTCATTTGAACTTAACCAATGTTAGGCACATGCTTTTGTCAGGGTTAACTCTAGAAAAAGGGTCTTAAAACTTCTACTCTTCAGAGAGTGGAAGGGTCATTGTGAAAACTACTAGGGAGATGGAATCTATCCTATAATCTCTTGGTCTTAGATTGGTTTTCAACACCTATACATGTTTTGTTAGATTTACACCGTAAGTATTCATTTTTGGTAGCTATTGTAAATGGTATTCATTTTTCAGTTTTGGTCTACTGTGGTTCATTGCTTGTATATAGAAATATAATTGAAGGTAGATTTTTGTGTGTTGATCTTGTGGGTTACAACCTTGTTAAACTCACTTATTAGTTCTAAGAGGTAGATTTCCTGGGACCTTCTATATGGATGATCTTGTTGTTGGAGAATAAGGACATTCTATTTTATCCTTTCTGATCTATGTGCCTTTTGTTTCTTTTTCTTCCTATATTATGCTAAGACTTTCAGTATAACGTTGAACTGGACTGGTGAATGCAGACATCCTTGCTTTTTCCTTTAGTAGGGGCCAAGCACTCAGTTTTTGATCATTAAATATGATGTCACCTATAGGTTTTCTGTAGATGCCTTTTATCAGCTTGTAGAAGTTCATTTTTACTCTAGTTTGCTGGGAGTTTTATCATGATAGGTGTTTTGTCAAGGTTTTTCTGCACCTATTTATATAACTAAGTGGTTTTCTTTCTTCAGACTTTTAGTAGGGTGAATTGCATTAATTGATTTTTTAACTACTCTTGCATTCACAGAAGGAACCCCGCTTGGTCGAGGTGCATTATGTTTATGTATTTCTGGATTTGACTTGCTAATATTTTGTTGAGGATTTTTGCATATATTTTCATAAGGATAATAGTCTTTAGTTTTCTTTTCTTTTTTTTTTCTTACATCTTTATTGGAGTATAATTTACAATGTTATGTTAGTTTCTGCTTTATAACAAAGTGAATCAGTTATACATATACCTATGTTCCCATATCTCTTCCCTCTTGCGTCTCCCTCCCTCCCACCCTTCCTATCCCACCCCTCTAGGTGGTCACAAACCACCTAGCAGATCTCCCTGTGCTATGCGACTACTTCCCACTAGCTATCTATTTTACGTTTGGTAGTGTATATATATATGTCCATGCCACTCTCTCACTCTGTCACAGCTTACCCTTCCCCCTCCCCATATCCTCAAGTCCATTCTCTAGTAGGTCTGTGTCCTTATTCCTGTCTTACCCCTAGGTTCTTCATGACATTTTTTTCTTTCTTACATTCCATATATATGTGTTAGCATACGGTATTTGTCTTTCTCTTTCTGACTTACTTCACTCTGTATGACAGACTCTAGGTCCATCCACCTCACTACAAATAACTCAATTTCGTTTCTTTTCATGGCTGAGTAATATTCCATTGTATATATGTGCCACATCTTCTTTATCCATTCATCCGATGATGGACACTTAGGTAGTTTCCATCTCCTGGCTATTGTAAATAGAGCTGTAATGAACATTTTGGTACATGACTCTTTTTGAATTATGGTTTTCTCAGGATATATGCCCAGTAGTGGGATTGCTGGGTCATATGGTAGTTCTATTTGTAGATTTTTAAGGAACCTCCATACTGTTCTCCATAGTGGCTGTACCAATTCACATTCCCACCAGCAGTGCAAGAGTGTTCCCTTTTCTCCACACCCTCTCCAGCATTTATTGTTTCTAGATTTTTTGATGATGGCCATTCCGACCGGTGTGAGATGATATCTCATTGTAGTTTTGATTTGCATTTCTCTAATGATTAATGATGTTGAGCAATCTTTCATGTGTTTGTTGGCAGTCTGTATATCTTCTTTGGAGAAATGTCTATTTAGGACTTCTGCCCATTTTTGGATTGGGCTGTTTGTTTTTTTATTATTCAGCTGCATGAGCTGCTTGTAAATATTGGAGATTCATCCTTTGTCAGTTGCTTCATTTGCAAATATTTTCTCCCATTCTGAGGGTTGTCTTTTGGTCTTGTTTATGGTTTCCTTTGCTGTGCAAAATCTTTGAAGTTTCATTAGGTCCCATTTGTTTATTTTTGTTTTTATTTCCATTTCTCCAGGAGGCGTGTCAAAAAGGATCTTGCTGTGATTTATGTCATAGAGTGTTCTGCCTATGTTTTCCTCTAAGAGTTTGATAGTTTCTGGCCTTACATTTAGGTCTTTAATTCATTTTGAGCCTATTTTTGTGTATGGTGTTAGGGAGTGTTCTAATCTAATGCTTTTACTTGTACCTGTCCAGTTTTCCCAGCACCACTTATTGAAGAGGCTGTCCTTTCTCCGCTGTACATTCCTGCCTCCTTTATAAAAGATAAGGTGACCATATGTGCGTGGGTTTACCTCTGGGCTTTCTATCCTGTTCCATTGATCTATATTTCTGTTTTTGTGCCAGTACCATACTGTCTTGATTACTGTAGCTTTGTAGTATATTCTGAGGTCAGGGAGCCTGATTCCTCCAGCTCTGTTTTAGGTTATCAAGATTGCTTTTTCTATTCAGGGTCTTTGGTGTTTCCATACAAACTGTGAAATTTTTTGTTCTAGTTCTGTGAAAAATGCCAGTGGTAGTTTGATAGGGATTGCATTGAATCTGTAGATTGCTTTGGGTAGTGGAGTCATTTTCACAATGTTGATTCTTCCAATCCAAGAACATGGTATATCTCTCCATCTCTTTGTATCATCTTTAATTTCTTTCATCAGTGTCTTATAATTTTCTGCATACAGATCCTTTGTCTCCTTAGGTAGGTTTATTCCTAGATATTTTATTCTTTTTGTTGCAATGGTAAATGGGAGTGTTTTCTTGATTCCACTTTCAGATTTTTAATCATTAGTGTATAGGAATGCCAGAGATTTCTGTGCATTAATTTTGTATCCTGCTACTTTACCAAATTCATTGATTAGCTCTAGTAGTTTTCTGGTAGCATCTTTAGGATTCTCTATGTATAGTATCATGTCATCTGCAAACAGTGACAGCTTTACTTCTTCTTTTCCAATTTGGATTCCTTTTATTTCCTTTTCTTCTCTGATTGCTGTGGCTAAAACTTCCAAAACTATGTTGAATAAGAGTGGTGAGAGTGGGCAACCTTGTCTCATTCCTGATCTTAGTGGAAATGCTTTCAGTTTTTCACCATTGAGGACGATGTTGGCTGTGGGTTTATCATATATGGCCTTTATTATGTTGAGGAAAGTTCCCTCTATGCCTACTTTCTGCAGGGTTTTTATCATAGATGGGTGTTGAATTTTGTTGATAGCTTTCTCTGCATCTATTGAGATGACCATATGGTTTTTCTCCTTCAATTTGTTAATATGGTGTATCACATTGACTGATTTGCATATATTGAAGATCCTTGCATTCCTGGAATAAACCCCACTTGATCATGGTGTATGATCCTCTTAATGTGCTGTTGGATTCTGTTTGCTAGTATTTTGTTGAGGATTTTTGCATCTATGTTTATCAGTGATATTGGCCTGTAGCTTTCTTTCTTTGTGACATCCTTGTCTGGTTTTGGTATCAAGGTGATGGTGGCCTCGTAGAATGAGTTTGGGAGTGTTCCTGCCTTTACTATATTTTGGAAGAGTTTGAGAAGGATAGGTATTAGCTCTTCTCTAAATGTTTGATAGAATACGCCTGTGAAGCCATCTGGTCCTGGGCTTTTCTTTGTTGGAAGATTTTTAAACACTGCTTCAATTTCAGTGCTTGTGATTGGTCCGTTCATATTTTCTATTTCTTCCTGTTCCAGTCTTGGCAGGTTGTGCATTTTTAAGGATTTGTCCATTTTCTCCAGGTTGTCCATTTTATTGGCATAGAGTTGCTTGTAGTAATCTCTCATGATCTTTTGTATCTCTGCAGTGTCAGGTTTTACTTCTGCTTTTTCATTTCTAATTCTATTGATTTGAGTCTTCTCCCTTTTTTTCTTGGTGAGTCTAGCTAATGGTTTATCAATTTTATGTATCTTCTCAAAGAACCAGCTTTTAGTTTTATTGATCTTTGCTATTGTTTCCTTCATTTCTTTTTCATTTATTTCTGATCTGATCTTTATGATTTCTTTCCTTCTGCTAACTTTGGGGGGTTTTTTGTTCTTCTTTCTCTAATTGCTTTAGGAGCAAAGTTAGGTTGTTTATTCGAGATGTTTCCTATTTCTTAAGGTAGGATTGTATTGCTATAAACTTCCCCCTTAGAACTGCTTTTGCTGCATCCCATAGGTTTTGGGTCATCGGTTTGGGTCTCCATTGTCATTTGTTTCTAGGTATTTTTTGATTTCCTCTTTGATTTCTTCAGTGATCACTTCGTTATTAAGTAGTGTATTGTTTAGCCTCCATGTGTTTTTATTTTTTATAGATCTTTTCCTGTAATTGATATCTAGTCTCATAGCATGGTGGTTGGAAAAGATACTTGGTACAATTTCAATTTTCTTAAATTTACCTAGGCTTGATTTGTGACCCACGATATGATCTATCCTGGAGAATGTTCCATGAGCACTTGAGAAAAATGTGTATTCTGTTGTTTTTGGATGGAATGTCCTATAAATATCAATTAAGTCCATCTTGTTTAATGTATCATTTAAAGCTTGTGTTTCCTTATTTATTTTCATTTTGGATGATCTGTCCATTGGTGAAAGTGGGGTGTTAAAGTCCCCTATTATGAATGTGTTACTGTCGATTCCCCTTTTATGGCTGTTAGTATTTGCCTTATGTATTGAGGTGTCCTATGTTGGGTGCATAAATATTTACCATTGTTATATCTTCTTCTTGGATTGATCCCTTGATCATTATGTAGTGTTCTTCTTTGTCTCTTCTAATAGTCTTTATTTTAAAGTCTATTTTGTCTGGTATGAGAATTGCTACTCCAGCTTTCTTCTGATTTCCACTTGCATGGAATATATTTTTCCATCTCCTCACTTTCAGTCTGTATGTGTCTCTAGGTCTGAAGTGGGTCTCTTGTAGACAGCAGATATATGGGTCTTGTTTTTGTATCCATTCAGCCAGTCTGTGTCTTTTGGTGGGAGCATTTAGTCCATTTGCATTTAAGGTAATTATCGATATGTATATTCCTTTTCCCATTTTCTTAATTGTTTTGAGTTTGTTATTGTAGGTCTTTTCCTTCTCTTGTGTTTCTTGCCTAGAGAAGATCCTTTAGCATTTGTTGTAAAGCTGGTTTGGTGGTGCTGAAGTCTCTCAGCTTTTGCTTGTCTGTAAAGGTTTTAATTTCTCCATCAAATCTGAATGAGATCCTTGCTGGGTAGAGTAATCTTGGTTGCCGGTTTTTCTCCTTCATCACTTTAAATATGTCCTGCCACTCCCTTCTGGCTTGCAGAGTTTCTGCTGAAAGATCAGCTGTTAAGCTTATGGGGATTCCCTTGTGTGTTGTTTGTTGCTTTTCCCTTGCTTCTTTTAATATTTTTTCTTTGTATTTAATTTTTGATAGTTTGATTAATATGTGTCTTGGCATGTTTCTCCCTGGATTTATCCTGTATGGGACTCTGTGTGCTTCCTGGACTTGATTAACTATTTCCTTTTGCATATTAGGGAAGTTTTCAACTATAATCTCTTCAAATATTTTCTCAGTCCCTTTCTTTTTCTCTTCTTCTTCTGGAACCCCTATAATTCGAATGTTGGTGCATTTAATGTTGTCCCACAGGTCTCTGAGACTGTCCTCAGTTCTTTTCATTCTTTTTTCTTAATTCTGCTCTGCAGTATTACTTCCACTATTTTATCTTCCAGGTCACTTATCCGTTCTTCTGCCTCAGTTATTGTGCTATTGATCCCTTCTAGAGTATTTTTAATTTAATTTATTGTGTTGTTCATCGTTTCTTGTTTCATCTTAAGTTCTTCTAGGTCCTTTTTAAATGTTTCTTGCATTTTCTCTATTCTATTTCCAAGATTTTGGATCATCTTTACTATCATTATTCTGAATTCTTTTTCAGGTAGACTGCCTATTTCCTCTTCATTTGTTAGGTCTGGTGGGTTTTTATCTTGCTCCTTCATCTGTTGTGTGTTTTCCTGTCTGCTCATTTTGCTTATCTTACTGTGTTTAGGGTCTCCTTTTTGCAGGCTGCAGGTTCGTAGTTCCCGTTGTTTTCGGTGTCTGTCCCCAGTGCCGAAAGTTGGTTCAGTGGGTTGTGTAGGCTTCCTGGTGGAGGGGACTAGTGCCTGTGTTCTGGTGGATGAGGCTGGATCTTGTCTTTCTGGTGGGCAGGTCCACATCTGGTGATGTGTTTTGGGGTGTCTGTGGACTTATTGTGATTTTAGGCAGGCTCTCTGCTAATGGGTGGGGTTGTGTTCCTGTCTTGCTAGTTGTTTGGCACAGGGTGTCCCACACTGTAGCTTGCTGGTCATTGAGTGAAGCTGGGTGTTGGTCTTGAGATGGAGATCTCTGGGAGATTTTCGCCATTTGATATTACGTGGAGCTGGGAAGTCTCTTGTGGACCAGTGTCCTGAAGTTGGCTCTCCCACCTCAGAGGCACAGCACTGACTCCTGGCTGCAGCACCAAGAGCCTTTCATCCACACGGCTCAGAATAAAAGGGAGAAAAAGTAGAAAGAAAGAAAGAAAGAGGATAAAAGAAAAGAAAATAAAGTAAGGTAAAATAAAGTTTTTAAAATAAAAAAATAATTATTAAGAAAAAAAATTTTAAGTAAAAAAAAAAAAAAAGAAAATGGACAGATAGAACCCTAGGATAAATGGTGAAAGCAAAGCTATACAGACAAAATCTCACACAGAAGCATACACATACACACTCACAAAAAGAGGAAAAGGGGAAAAAATCATAAATGTTGCTCTCAAAGTCCACCTCCTCAATTTGGGATTCGTTGTCTATTCAGGTATTCCACAGATGCAGGGTACATCAAGTTGATTGTGGAGTTTTAATCCACTGCTCCTGAGGCTGCTGGGAGAGATTTCCCTTTCTCTTCTCTGTTTGCACAGCTCCCGGGGTTCAGCTTTGGATTTGGCCCTGCCTCTGCATGTAGGTTGCTGGAGGGCATCTGTTCATCGCTCAGACAGGACGAGGTTAAAGGAGCCGCTGATTCGGGGGCTCTGGCTCACTCAGGCCGGGGGGAGGGTTGGGTACGGAGTGTGGGGCGAACCTGCGGCAGCAGAGGCCAACGTGACGTTGCACCAGCCTGAGGCGCGCCGTGCGTTCCCCCAGGGAAGTTGTCCCTGGACCCCGGGAACCTGGCAGTGGCGGGTTGCACAGGCTCCTGGGAAGAGGGGTGTGAACAGTGACCTGTGCTCGCACACAGGCCCCTTGGTGGCGGCAGCAGCAGCCTTAGCGTCTCATGCCCGTCTATGGGGTCCACGCTGTTAGCCACGGCTTGCGCCTGTCTCTGGAGCTCCTTTAAGCAGCACTCTTAATCCCCTCTCCTCGCGCACCAGGAAACAAAGAGGTAAGAAAGAGTCTCTTGCCTCTTCGGCAGTTCCAGACTTTTCCCCGGACTTCCTCCTGGCTAGCCGTGGTGCACTAACCCCCTGCAGGCTGTGTTCAAGCCGCCAACCCCAGTCCTCTCCCGGAGCTCTGACCAAAGCCCGAGCCTCAGCTTCCAGCCCCGCCCGCCCCAGCAGGTGAGCAGACAAGCCTCTCGGCCTGGTGAGTGCCGGTCGCACCGATCCTCTGTGTGGGAATCTCTCCGCACCCCTGTGGCTGCGCTCTCCTCCGAGGCTCCGAAGCTTCCCCCCTCCACCACCCGCAGTCTCCGCCCGCGAAGGAGCTTCTAGTGTGTGGAAACCTTTCCTCCTTCACAGCCCCCTCCCACTAGTGCACGTCCCATCTCCATTCTTTTGTCTCTGTTTATTCTTTTTTCTTTTGCTCTCCCCAGGTACGTGGGGGAGTTTCTTGCCTTTTGGGAGGTCTGAGGTCTTCTGCCAGCATTCAGTAGGTGTTCTGTAGGAGTTGTTCCACGTGTAGATGTATTTCTGATGTATCTGTGGGGAGGAAGGTGATTTCCGCATCTTACTCTTCTGCCATCTTCCCCCTCTCTCAGTTTTCTTTTTTTTGTAGTGTTTTTGTCTGATTGTGGTATCAGAATAATGTTTCTCTTGTAGAATGAGTCAGGAAATCTTTCCTCTTCCATTTTGAATTGGTGTCATTTTTTTCTTTAAATGCTTGATAAAATTCCCAATTCATAAGGGACCATTTGGATTTGTAGAATTGTTTTCCAAAAGTTTTTAAATGGTTTTATTGAGTTATAATGTACATACAAAGAGCTACATACATTTAATGTAAAATTTGATGTGTTTGCACATATGCAAACACACGCGATACAATCAAGGTAGTTGACATTTCCAACACCTCCCATAACCTCTCCCCACCTCCCTTTTTGTTTGCCGTAAGAACACTAAAAATGTGTTCTACTCTCCTAACACATTTAAAATGCACAATAGCGTATTTTTAACTATAGGCATTATGTTTCACAGCAGATCTCAAGAACTTATTCATCTAGCATAACTGAAACTTTATACCCTTTGGACAATAAGTTCCCATTCTCACCCCTTCCCCAACTCCCTGCTTACCACTATTATATTCTCTGTTTCTATGAGTTTGATGATTTTAGATACCTCATATATGTGAAGTCATAAAGTATTTGTCTTTTTGTAACTGGTTTATTTCACTTAGCATAATGTCCTCCAGGTTTATCCACGTTGCAAATGGCAAACTTTCCTTCTTAATTAAGGCTGAATAATATTCCTTGTATGTATCTATCACATTTTCTTTATCCAATAATCTGTTGATGGACACTTAGGTTTCTATATCTTGGCTGTTGTGAATAATGCTACAATGAAAGTGAGAATGCAGATATCTCTTTGAGATCCTGATTTAAATTCTTTTGCATATATACCCAGAAGTGGGATTGTTGGATCATACAGTAGTTCTATTTTTAATTTTTGTGAGGAACACCCACACTATCTCCATAGCTGATGCACCATTTTACATTCCTACTAACAGTGTTTGAAGGTTAAAATTTCACCACATCCTCGCCAACACTTGTAATCTTCTCAGGTTTTTTAAAAATAGTAACCATCTAATAGGTAAGAAATGATATCTCATTGTACTTTTAAAATCTTATTTATTTACATCTTTATTAGATTATAATTCCTTTAAAATGTTGTGTTATTTTCTGCTGTATAACAAAGTGAATCAGCTATATGTATACATATATCCCCTCCTTCCCACCCTCCCCATCCCACCCATCTAGGTCATCACAAAGCACTGAGCTGATCTCCCTGTGCTATGCAGCAGCTTCCCACTAGCTATCTATTGTACACATGGTAGTGTATACATGTCAATGCTACTCTCTCACTTCTTCCAGCCTCCCCTTCCCCCATGTGTCCTCAAGTCCATTACCTACATCTGTATCTCTATTCCTGCCCTGCCACTAGGTTCATCAGTACCATTTTCCTAGATTCCATATACATGCATTAATATATGGTATTTGTTTTTCTCTTTCTGACTAACTTCACTCTGTATGACAGACTCTAGGTCCATCCACCTCACTACAACTGATACAGTTTCATTCCTTTTCATGGCTGAGTAATATTCCATTGTATATATATAGCAAATTTTCTTTATCCATTCATCTGTCGATGGACATTTAGGTTGCTTCCATGTCCTGGCTATTGTAAATAGTGCCTTGAACTATTTATAATGAACTATTAATAATGAACATTGTAGCACACGTCTCTTTTTGAATTATGGTTTTCTCAGGGTATAATGCCCAGTTGTGGGATTGCTGGGTCATATGGTAGTTCTATTTTTAGTTTTTTAAGGAACCTCCATACTGTTCTCCATAGTGGCTATATCAATTTACATTCCCACCAACAGTGCAGGAGGGTTCCCTTTTCTCCACACCCTCTCCAGCATTTATTGTTTCTAGATTTTTTGATGATGGCCATTCTAACTCGTGTGTGTGAGATGATATCTCATTGTAGTTTTGATTTGCATTTCTCTAATGATTAGTGATGTTGAGCATCCTTTCATGTGTTTGTTGGCAATCTGTATATCTTCTTTGGAGAAATGTCTATTTAGGTCTTCTGCCCATTTTTGGATTGGGTAGTTTGTTCTTTTGATATTGAGCTGCATGAGCTGCTTGTATATTTTGGAGATTAATCTTTTGTCAGTTGCTGCATTTGCAAATATTTTCTTCCATTCTGAGAGTTGTTTCTGTTATATAAAGCAAGGGTCTGCAAACTATGGCTTCTGAGTGCCACCTGTTTTTGAAAACAATGTATTCTGGGAACACAGCCATGCCCACCCATTTGTGTATCATTAGTGGCTGCTTTATGGCAGAGTTGAGTAGTTGAGTCAGAGACCATATGGCTCACAAAGCCATGAATAGTTACTATCCCATCTTTTACAGAAAAGTTAGCCAACCTTTGCTATATAAATTAGAACCTTATTTTTTTGGTGAAAAACTTAAAAAAATCAGAAATGTAAAGTTCAGTGAAGCATAATTTATTTCCAGATTGAAAATAATTCTTAATTGCTTTAAGAAACTTCAACCACATACCTAGGGCTTTTGACAATTGTGATAAAGTCTATACTAAGTAATACCAAGAGCATTATTTTACTGGTCAAAAAAAGTAAAAACAATGCATATTCTCTTGGGGGAAAATAAGCAGGCTTTCAAGTATGCTTCTTAAGAATTGGGAAAAGATAGCCTAAGCTCTAGGGTTATAAATGATCTAATAATTAATGTAGCTCAGTTTTCTAACATATTATCAGTCATCGTTTCAAGTTCATCTTTGCAAATTATAAATTGCTACAAACACACAATGTACACTTGTCATAATGTTACTATGTTTAGTCCAGGGTCACTTACCTAAAGTTCTAAAGAGTCCCATTACAGTTATAATCTGGGTGAACTGAGCAAGAAGGGAAAGTTTCCTTCTTTAGCCCATTTATTTATGATCCAACTCATACTCATGCTAATGGCTTCTTCCATCTTCCTACAGACATTCTGTAGAGCTTCTAGATCGCTATATAAGGTGATTTGCTTTAGCTTGGAATTCACCAGTAAGTGTTGCCCATTCCCAGTGTCCAGGAATCACATCATTGCTGACAGACTGTGCAGTCTTGAAACAATGGGACACTGTATACTGTCTTCACTAAGAAGCTAGAATGGTTGTCCCTGATATTGGAACTTGTGGTGCACTTGGCCAAACTCATGACCAACTATGTCCCAAGACTTTAACCTAAGACTTTGCTCAGTATCCACTTGTCTAACTTGTAGTCATCTGGAAGAAGAAGCTCCTGGGTGGTACAAGGTTATGATACCTCCTGGGTTGGCACAGAGGTAAAATGCATCTTGTTACTCAGTTTACAGTATTGTGAGGAAGATGGACATGATTTCAATTATAGTACTGCATGCCTTTGCAAATATTTAGTATAATAAAACTGTGAAATCTAAATATTATCAAGTGTGGTGACATTTTTCTTAATTTTAAACTGCTTGAGTAATGCCTCTGATAAGAGTGACCAGGAAAGCTCTAATTTTTAGTTCTTTAGCTTAGGCAACATTGCGTCCTTGGTTTTTGCATCTCCTTCTGGAGATTCTGTATTTCTTTATGAAGTCGTCTGTTCTCTTCTTGGAATCCTTCCTGTAGTAGTCGGCGCTGTTCCTAAAAAAGTACAAATGGAGACTGAATAACGTGTCACATTAAGTAAATCTCTAACTTCTATCTAGTTTCCACATTCATAGATTTTTAAAAAAATATTTAATTTCTTCTTGAAATTTTCTCTACCATTAATTTCATTATACTTTCTCTTGGTCCTTCTAGCTCTGTGATTACTTTTTCTGAGTCTCCTTGAGTCAAGAAGGATTTTGGGCTTATATATCCCAATATGTTGATGAACCTAATTACCAGTATTAATTTTTTTTGTCCCATTAATTGTATATAATCTTTGTCGGCAATCTTAATGAACTGTTTGGCTTCAGATCTTATCTATGCATTGTGATTTTTTTATGTACACACACACAACACAGAAATAAGTGAAGAATTTGCAAAATCTGATACAGTGTCTGAATCTTAGATCAGGGAATTTGATCTAAGCTTCCACAATTTGGTGGCAGGGGGGCAAAGTGCAGGTAAGGGAATCAGGGCCCCAGACAGACCATACTGGCTTTCTGCACTTAATTCCCAGCTCAAAACATACTAGGAGCAGGACAAAGAAAACAGGTAGGAGTGATAGACTGACACAGTGGTGTGAGAGTTGAGTCCTTCTGCTTATGAAGGTTCTCTTCGAGCTAAAATCTGTGACAGAAGAAAAATTCGTGGATTCCTCTAACTGGTGAAGACTGTTCAGATATCTTCCCAAGCATTGTGGCCCTATAAAAATTATTTAGTCTTGTCTGAACCTCTGTTTCGTCTCCTAAGTAATATGGACAGCTCTTGCTTCGTATAGTACTAAGCAAGAGATATGGATAAGACTTTTTTATAATATCTAGGAGATAATAGCTACCATGATTGGCAGATATAGTGGTAATGGACTGGGTGTGACATAACTGCAAATAAAATCTTTTAACAACCAGACATTGTAGGGGCCAGTTCAGGCTGGTAGATAGGGATTGAAAAGTACAAGTGGGCAAGCAAGGTCCTTCTTCTGGGCTTCATGTTCTCACTGCCATGCCAAGTTTGTGAACAGGGCGTGTGGAGAGAAAACAGAATAACAGGAACCTCAAGGTGATACAATTAAATACCTGAAGTTTGAGAGATAGAGTTCTCTCTTGCTCTTGCAGCAACTGGGCCCTATCCCTCTCCATCTTCTCAGTCAGTTGTTTCACATGTTCCTGATAACTCTTTTCTTTCTGTTCCATCATCTGCTGATTCTTTATTTGCATTTCCTCCAGCATTTTTGCAGCAGTCTGTGCAGATTCAGCTTTCACACGTTCCACTGTTAGGAGGAAAAGGAAAAAGAAAAATGAATGTGGGTGACCATGTTACTTCTTTCTTCCATGTACACTTAACCTGTCACTGTTGCTACTGACTGTGTATGCCCTACTCAAAAATGACTTTAGCGAGTAAGAGGCATCTTTTCTCATCTTGCTATGTTTAAGGATCCTAGGCTCACCCAGCCAAATTAATTAGAATTTTTAAGCGCTTTCAAGGCTGTCTAGTCTCTTGACTCGCTGCTCACCTTCAATCAACTTTTCCTTCTCTGAGAGAGTCTGGTCTGTCTGTAGAATTGCAGCAATCACAGGCTCCTTGGACTTCAAATATTCCTGAAGAATTTCTTCAGCCTAGGACCCAGAAAAGAATGGGGTTAGTAATAGGAAATAGCTGTAAGCACTTATTCCTGTTTGCCCACCATCTTGCCCTCTAGGAATTGCTCCTCTTGGTCTTGGCATGCTGGTGGTCAATATTCCCTGTCACTGGGGTGAGCACATGCTCCAGGCTGGCCAAGCATGACAGCTTCCTGAGCAGAATCTTTATAAGAGATTGATATAGATATAAATAGTGATTCTCTGTTCTTTTAGACTGAGGGCTCTAATTTTGGAGCTGTTGGCACTGTGGTCTCATATGGGGTGAACTTGTTGGAGAATGAAGCCATCATTGAGAAAGCAGATCAGAAAAAGGTATGGAGGGAGAATGGGAGGGAGGGAAGTGTGAGGTTGAGGGGAGGAACATGCAGAGAGATAAATGATGACATTATTTGAAATTTTGGATACCTCTGATAATCCAATTTGTAACTCAGTTGTTAATTGAGTGCACTCTTTTGGATGAGCACGTAGGATATATCTGGTATAACAGGCTCCCTGTATGTGTTTATTAAATGAGAGCATGAATGCTGTCGGTCCTGTAATTGCGCATCTGTGTGCAATTCGCTTGGTCATGTTGTTTCAAGGAACACGTCAGCAACTTCCCAGAATCAATTTTGGTTACCTGTATTCCCTTCCTGGGCTCCTGAAGATACTTTTTCTTCAGCTCTTGTATCTTTTCAATGAAGAGGCGATAGCCTCCTCGTTTAGAATAAATCCCCTCTTTCAGACCTTCTTCTAGAGGACTGAAAATATCCTTAAGTAAAGCTGAGCAACGATCTGATGATGCTTTAAGATTCTTGTTACAAAAGTCATCTCGCTTTTTTTCTAGCTGGGCCTTTAATGTAAAAAATAGGAAGTAAAAAGAATAGTGAAAAGATGTTAACTTGACCTCAGAACTTCTGGAAAGTCTTCTCAAAAAAATAAAAATATAAAAGGTCTGTGACCCCCTAGAAGAACTTACAGGCACTCACAACACCATATCCTTCCTGCTGATCCTGACTTTCTACAAAGGTCCCTTTCACCATGGAGGTGACCTTCAGAGCAGAGATTACTAGCTATACACTACACCTTTGGAGATAAACTCCTGCTTTTCAAACTGGACCAGTGATTGCATATGCACTAAATGTGGCTCAACATAAGCCTGCTCATGATAACTAAGGCTAAAATTTTCTTTGTTTTTGGCCAAAATATCCAATCAGCCTGATAACAATGAGCATGTAATTTGATTAGAAGCTCTGATTGTTACTTATATGTATGTAATGAAATTATAGGGCAGAATATTAGTTTATTCATGAAAGAAAAAAGTTTCAATGCACCATAATAAAGTATATCATAGGGCTTGCCTGGTGGCACAGTGGTTGAGGTCCGCCTGCCGATGCAGGGGACACGGGTTCGTGCCCCAGTGCGGGAAGATCCCACATTCCACGGAGCAGCTGGGCCCGTGAGCCATGGCTGCTGAGCCTGCGCGTCCGGAGCCTGAGCTCCGCAACGGGAGAGGCTGCAACAGTGAGAGGCCCACGTACCGCAAAAAAAAGAAAAAAAGTATATCATAATAAAATTGGTTCCTCTTATGATAATAACAAATAGTGTTTGTCACCATTTAAAAGTCTAGTAAAAATTGCTTTTCTCAAAATAAGCACCCATTTCATTTTCTAGTAGTACTTTACTTTCCAAGAGCCTAATCTGTATAAACTTAAGGAAAAAATTACCGCTAAATCCTTTTGAAATAAATGGTCTATATCTTTCCAGGACATCCTCATGAAGACTTCAATGGCCTCCTTCTCAATAGTCCTGTGCAGGTCCAGCAGCTCCTGGAGGGTTTCCGTGGGCAGCTGCAGCTTCTGAGCCATCTGCTGGTCATAGTGGGCAATGGCCTTTTTCACTGCAGCTGTGTTCTCGATCTCAGACAAGGCCAGGACTGCATTCTCCACGCAGGGCAGATCCCCACTACTGATGGCACTGACATAGGTCTGCACCAGGGTTTCTAGACCTACAAATAGAGAACAAATGATGATGTTTATTGTAGGAGGAGTGAGGAAACTTTCTATTCTGTGCAATTCTTATGATGTCTATTACCAACCATTTGCCTTACAGCATCAATGTCCTCAGTATCACCTGAAAACTGGCTACAAATGCAGACTCTCAGCCTCTGCCCCAGTTCAACTGACTTAGACCCTCGTCTTTGGCAAGATCCTCAGGTGGTACATATGCACATCAAAGGTTGAGAACCTCTGTTCTAGATAGCCTAGGCCTGTGTTTATTGAGTACATTTACTTCACCCCCAAGCATTGTTAGGACAGAAACCATATCTCTCTCATTTATGTCTGTATCATCAGCCCTGGTAGGTCCATGGGAAACATTCGATTAATATTTGTGGAACAAATCAAAAGGAGTCCTGCATTTTGTTTATTCTAGCAGAGCATTGTCCAGAAGAACTTTCTGTGATGATGGAAGTATTCTATATGTGCTGTCCAGTGTGGTAGCCACTACACATGTGTCGTGTGAGCCCTTGAGACACAGCTGTGTGATCAGAATGTTAAATTTCTTTAATTTTAATTAGTTTACATTTAAATTTAGATAGCTGCACTTATCTAGTGACAACCATATTGCACAGGGAAGGTCCAGTTTACTAGGACAGTTTTAAGCTTTTAGAGCTATTTTCCTTTGGCCTTTTCTATCTTTCCTCACCTAAGAATTGTGACTAATAAAACCTGTTAGAAGTGTTGGTGACATCTAGAATTTAACACAATAATAGCAGTAGATGTGCATTTTTCAAAGCGGAAGCTAGGTGGATGTTATTACACCATCTTTTCGTGTTAACCGTGAGAGTAAAGACTGGGAAGAGGACTCACGAGGTCCATTGACCTTGATGCCTCCTGAAAGGGTTTTAGTTTTGGAATTTCTAAAGATGTAGGAACAGAAGACTGCAGTTTGTTGCACAAATTCGGGGTCCAGCTTATCATCACACAGTTCCTCAAGCTGGCCCAGTTTCTTCCTATCAGTGGGCCGATCGAAGATAAAGCATTTCTTCTTTGGGAAGAACTTCCGGATACAGAGTCGAGGCAGATTGAAATTTTTATCTTTTTGACTGGTACCTGGAAGAAGATAAAAAGAATTTGCCTAATATAGGGGCTTGCAAACTTTTTCTGTAAAGGGCCAAACAGTAAATACTTTAGGCTTTGCAAGCCAGATGGTCTCTTTTCCA
The DNA here is from genome assembly GCF_039906515.1 of Pseudorca crassidens. Lineage (NCBI taxonomy): Eukaryota > Metazoa > Chordata > Mammalia > Artiodactyla > Delphinidae > Pseudorca > Pseudorca crassidens. Next base: position 78,058,275 of record NC_090297.1, read on the forward strand.
AGTACTCAATTCTACTACTGTAAGCATGAAATCAGCCATAGACAGTCTATAAATGAATGGGCATAGCATGATTCCAATAAAACCTTATTTACAAAATCAGCTGGCAGGCTGGATTGGACATTATTTGCCTGTGAGCCATCCTTTGCCAACCCCTAGACTAGTGCATGGTTCATGCTTTTATTTATTTTCTTCAAATAAATTACCTATTCTACTCCATATTCTTTGGTTAATTACAGCACCACAAGCCCTAAGCAGGGATATAATGTAAGTCTAATCACAGCACAGGGAAAGGTGAAAGAAATGAAACCTATTCTTAAAACAGGGAGAAAATCAAATCAAATCTGTTCATTCAGATAGTACACAAGTGTTAATTCTTAGTAATCGCCCCCTGAGAAGAAATAGAAACTATAAATATAAGAAAACTCTTGATAGAAAACTAAAGAACGATCGTTTTTTAGTGTTTTGTCATCCCATTCACCGATTCTACGTTCCCTTTACCTTTCCTAAGCCTGAGTGAATTCTCCAGGTACTCGTCTGCTGTGATGGATTGTCCATCTGCCTCCAAGTCTAGGGAGAAATCCCTCAGTGTCCATACAAAGTCTGGAAAGAAGCTCACAAAGTCAGCTGAATCCTCAACCCCATCCACATCAGGTGAAGCTTTTGCCCTGATTCTCTCTGTGAGCTCCGTCACATAGCTGAGCAGCAAATTAAGGAAAACTGGCCTAAAAGGGCAGCGCCCGCCACCCTATATTAGTTACATATACAAAACCCTTGTTTCGCCTTTGTTCTTAACCCAAGTATCAATTCTTCAGTAGGTATTGATACGTAGGATTTCCCCCTGCCCTTGAATTATTTTTTATGTTTCTCTTTTTGTGCTTGATTCACAAGGACTCACAGTTAGGCAGCTGTTTTTATTAATACTGGTCTCCCCTCTGACTCTGATGCTGGTTTGAACCCAAAAAAGATACTGAAGTTGGTCCATGGCCTGCTGGTTGATGGTTCCCATACTATTGTACACAAAAGTGCTGCTCAGGAGTATTGCTAGGGCAAATATCCAGGAGTCATTCTGGTTGTCACCCTGGAAATCAGAGTACATTTGGACCAGGATTATTTTTCGTTCTCATGGCACTTTTCAGATCAGCAGTAGTAAAAGGATGCTCATTTAATTAGAGTTTTTTTTTAGACTAACGCCCTATACGAGGAAACCAAATCCAAGCAAAAATGATAGTTAGTAGGACTTGAACTTTGAATAGTTTTCTGATTAGTGTTTTTGGTTTACCCTGATTCTCACTAGACCCTCTTATAATCATTGGTAGATAATTGCAAACAAATAGTCATTGCTTGTGGGCATTCTAAGGCCTTAAATATAATTTAAATGTAAACTTTTCTCTTTATTTTTACAGAACAATTGTCTTAATATAAGGGTAATAATACATGTATCTATCTCACTGAGCAATTGTTGTGCACCTAACACTTTCCATTACTTATCTTTTAAGTATTCAAAACAATACTATGAGGCAAATGTAGATCTATTACATCTGTTTTACAGATAAGAAAGCTGAGGTTAAAAGAGATCAAATAATGTGCTAAGATCATTGAATTACTGACAGACTTTAAATTTAAAGCCAAGGGTATGGGACTTCAGAACCTAAATCCTTAACTAAAGTTCTTTGCAGGATAAGAATCATTATGTTGAATTTATTTGTATTCCCTTTATGCATCTGGGTTAACTGGCTTAGCTTACAGCCTTTTAATAATTAGAATAGTGTCGACTGACCACTATGCTCTTCTCCTAGGATTCTGCCTTATGAATATTTTCCTGACCCCTCATTGCTAAACTGGGTCTCATGGCATGTAAACAGAAATGAAAAGACGTGGTTAAGTGCAAGTTCTTATTTAAAGAAAAATTAAATAGTGTAGAGAATATTCAGACATGAGGGGCTTAGTCCAAATTTGAATCCTCAGTCCTTACCTTCTCCACATCCCCCAGGCCCTCAGTATCAAGCAGAACTAGAGTATGTTCTGGCTTCTTGGGATGAGGCACACACCACATCCAGATGCCCTTCGTGTGAGATTGCACCGTGGAGCCCAGAGAAAAACCTGCAAGGGGGCATGGGGTTAAGAAAGGGTGGAGTTTTAATAGCAGATGGATCTTGAAATTGAGATAATAGTTAACAACATCAAGGTTTAAAGAGACCAATGAAAACATAATCAATATTGATCTTAATTGCAACCAGAAGAAGAGAGAAATTAGAACATTCAGTACAAACTGAAATATTTATTTTACCTTAAAGATCAGTATAAGCTTGATGTTAATCCACATACATTTTAGTAAATGTTTTATTGTTTATTATTATCTGTATTAATTTTCTTTATTACTACCTTACTCCTTCCAGAAAGGCATATTTATACTTTAAAGAGAAAATTAAGGCAAAGTGGTGAGAAAGAGTTGACTCTTATCGTCCAGCACAGAGTAAATAAGAAACCCATCACTGTATTGAAAGTTAGCTTTCAATATTCCTCCCAGGTCTCTAACTTCCTCTCCTCACATCACTGTTCTGCACGCTGGGAGTGTGGTTGGCAGAAGGGACTCGGCTGGGCTTTGCTGGTGCCACTCACCCTTGTTCTTCCCAGCCAGCTTGTTCATCAGGTAGGATTTGCCGGTGCGGTAGAGGCCCACGATAGCCACCACCACAACGGGCTGCTGAATGGCAGACAGGATCTTCAGAGCTTTCGGATTAACCAATAGTCGCCCATTAATGTTCTCGATGAGGCACTCTGGGCCTGACATGTGGGTCTCTGAGGCCATGTTCCCTTGTCTGCAGGGGAAGAGATGGGATGAATTAGAATTTCTGGTCTAAGCAGATCAAGAGTTTTCACAAGGTTATTTTGCATTCAGAAGGAGGAATCATAAAATCCCCCAACATGACCTAGTTTTGTGTCAACAGGGACATAGATGAGGGAAAGACATTTTAGAAAGTTACGGAAGTATTATCAAAGTAGTCCACTAAAAAAATACTGGTATGACAGTGATTTATCAACATTCAATCCCCCTCATGAACAAAATCTTATATTTAGTTTACCATGGAAAACTTTTATTTTGGACTTTCATTTAAAAATTTATACCAGACATTAAATGTAAAATAGAATAAGATTCAGAGAGATTCATTGTACACCCTGGCTATGTGTGAGAAATACAATATTTATTTATTCACTAATTCTTACTATGAATAAAGAATTTCATGAATAAATGTTCATCACTTGATATATGTCTCTGAACAATTTCCGGTGATTTGAAATGTGTTTTTTCTCACTAGTTAGCCTTATTTTTACTGGGATAAGGGTCCACAGAACTTCTCACACTGCTATTCTAGAAGTGGAACTTACTTTAGCAAATTTTATAAAAATATGTGACCTTGTGAAACACGTGGCTAGGGACCCTTCCAAAACCTTGGTATGGGCTTGTGGAAGCAAGGGGCTCTGAAACTTAAAATGTATTAGCTTCAGAATAAATTAGCCTCAAACTAAGTGGGGGTAAAGTGCACATCTGCGAATACTGCATGTTGCTAAAAATCGTATTTGTACGTGTGTGTGTGTGTGTGTGTGTGTGTGTGTGTGTGTATGTGTAAGGGAACAAAAGATAATGAAATAAATATTAAAAGATCAGGAGACAGATCAGGAGAACTAAAGAAGAAAGTTGTTGAAAGAAAATATCTACATTTCCAGCCATGCACTTCCAAGTTTTCTGTTTTCTTCTTTTTTTCCATTTTGTAGAGGAGAAGTAGAAACAGGAAGAGGAGTAGGGGTAAAGAGGGGGGATGGGGATGGAAAAGGGGAGGGGAAGCTGAAAAGAAGAGAGAGGTGTCAGACAAGGTAGGTGATGAATAAGCTAATGCCAAGTCAAGGAATTCAGAGGAAGAGTTTGCAAAAGGCAAGATCCAAACTTCTTGAGAGCACAGAGAGGGCAAAGTAAACAAAGATGCTGCCTTCAGTGCTGCACCACAGTAGATTCTTTAAAGAGGAAGCTTTTTAGTGAAGTAGTGGGGCTGAATTCTGCTCCTAAGGGGTAAGGAGTGAGTTGACCACAAGAAATTGGATCTAGTGAACTTGTGTTACTTCTAAAAGAAGAAGTCCACTTTGAAACAAAGTTCAAATGTAGGACTGAAGAGTATGGTATTTTCATGAATCTACACCTTCCACTTTGGGTTTCAGGATTTTTCTTTTGTCTTTAACAGTGTCATGTAGCTGTTTCCACTGCATCTCATTTACTATTCTTTCCTTCTCATGAAAATAACCTATTTGTTGCCCTTTCAGTTTCTTAGCTGCAGGTACATCAGTATTGAACAAGTTGTATCAAAGACAATGGTAATTTTGGGGCTTCCCTGGTGGCGCAGTGGTTGAGAGTCCGCCTGCCGATGCAGGCGACGCGGGTTCGTGCCCCGGTCCGGGAAGATCCCACATGCCGCGGAGCGGCTGGGCCCGTGAGCCACGGCCGCTGAGCCTGCATGTCCGGAGCCTGTGCTCCGCAACGGGAGAGGCCACAACAGTGAGAGGCCCGCGTACGGCAAAAAAAAAAAAAAAAAAAGACAATGGTAATTTAATTGTGTCCCCAGTCAACACAGACAACATCAGCAAAGAGAAAGACAATCCTAATGCATTTCAAGATCTTAGTTTAGCTCCATGTCCCTGGTGCCTAATTCTACACAAGCACAGTAATGACCCAGGGATGTGCTGCCACCTGATAACACCAAGATTTCATCTGACCTCGTGCCCCACATTAGGCTCAGCTGAAACCTATTTTGATGCTGGTCATTTTTTAGAAAACTAACTAACCCTTAAAAATCCCTTCCCATCCCTGCACTAATCTTAACATGGGCTCCTTTTCCCAGAGCAAGGCTGCTTTAGCACTGGAGACAGAGCTGCTTTGAGGAAAAAGTAGAGTTCTTACCTGTTTTCTTCTCAGTTTAGGTGTAGTGGTTCTGTAACTTCTCTGTCTCTCACTAGATGGTTAGACTTTTATTTCACCCACCCAATGTCATTGGACTCGTGTGATTTCCTGTAAAGACCAGACCGAAGAAGTGAAGCAACCTCTGTAAAAGATTTACAGTAATATGAAACTGAAAGCACTGAAAACAGAACAATGATTCAATAAGCATAAAAGGAAGTTTTGGAAGCTATCCTCTTTGGAGGGAACACGGGTTTGACACTACTTCTCAACTAGAACCTTCACATTAATTTTTTTTGAAAGACATCTTAGAAACAATTTGGTGTTTAAAAAAGTGTCTATTAGATACTTAAATGTAATGGAATGTATCTGGGATTGGGGGTCAGTTTGGGAAACCTAGAAGGAGGAAGCATATTTTTAGTTTTAATTTCTTTAAATAATGGACACACTTACAGTGGACCTGGTTCCTCATTTGTGCATGCTGTAAGTGAGGAAAAGGACACACATTCGTGAACACGCAGCCCCTGGAACTTAATACCCAGTGCACAGGCTGGAAGGGGCTCCATGTGTTACACATGTGTTCCAGGCTCAGTGCTGTCCGTTCTACATGGGTTAAATAACTGATATCTCATAACAAACATTTCCCCACCATTTTATAGAAACTGAGGCACAGAAAGATTTAATGTCTTGTCCCAAATCACAGCACTGTAAATAATCTGAACCGAATCATTCTTGATTCCAAACCCTCTTGTTAAGCCACTTCATTATACTGCCTTTCCATGTTTGCTCAGTGAATAGCAGAAGTAACAGTTTTATTTCTTGATTGCTTTCGAAGAGGTACACATGTTACATGTCTAATTCAATCCTGACTACAGTCATGCAAAATAAGCGGTATTGTCTCCATCTTGCAGGAGGCTTGAGGGAGGGTAAAATAATATGCCTGTTCAGATTCATTAAGGAAGTTATAGAGGTAGGATGCAAATTTGAAACTCTGTTTACCCTTAAACTATGTTTTTTCTCCCCCTGAACAATGTTTCTGAAGGAAGGAATAGGGAAGTGAGGAGAAAGGGAGATATCTATAAGTTTCTCTCCTGATCTCATAGTATAAGTGCATTGCTCCACATCTGGAAGCCAGTGTCTGAAATTTAACAAATAAAGTACACTCCTTTCTTTCCCTCTTTGCCATTATCTTTTGAAGTGTCTCTGAGTAAGCAGCACTTTAACTTGCTTTGAAAAATGTGATTTATCTGGGTCTTTCAGCTGCTGGAACACACCTAGTTTCTTCCTGCCATAGCGGTCTATGTACAATGTACAATTAGGTCTATGTACAATTAGGTCTATGTACAATTGCTATGTACAATGTAGCAATTTTCTGCATCTGGAACTTTCTTACCACTGATCTCGGCAAGATTGGTTCCTTCTTATTCTACTGGTCTCAGCTAAATGGCATCTTCTCACTGAGGTCTTCCATGTAAGTTAATCTCCAACCCATCACCTTTTTTTTTTTTTTTTTTCTTCTTCTTTTTGCGGTACGCGAGCCTCTCACTGTTGTGGCCTCTCCCGTTGCGGAGCACAGGCTCCGGACGCGCAGGCTCAGTAGCCATGGCTCACGGGCCCAGCCACTCCACGGCATGTGGAATCTTCCCGTACCGGGGCACGAACCCGTGTCCCCTGCATCGGGAGGCGGACTCCCAACCACTGCGTCACCAGGGAAGCCCCTTGTTTTTTTTTTTTTACTTTTCCCTATGACTACCTGAAATTCAACTTCATAAAAACAGGGACCTCATGTGTTCACAGGTGTGTGTCTCCAGCAATTAAAACAGAGTTCCGAAGAGAGTATAAGCTCAATGGATATTATGTGTGTCTGAATATAAAATGGCTCCAAATATGAAGGTTACCCCACATTTTTCCAATTTGAAGTGTAGAAGAAATGATAAAATGCCTATGTAAAGTATTTTGTCAATTTAGTTATACTTTTAAAATTATATATCTTATGTATATATAATATTGATATGTTGGTTTTTTCTTACATTTTGTAAAATAACTTTTAAATTGAAATATAGTTGACATACAATATTATATTAGTGTCAGGTGTACTACATAATAATTTGACATGTGCATACATTATGAAATGATCACCACAATAAGTCTGTAACCACCTGTCCTCATACAAAGTTATTAAAATATCACTGACCATATTCCTTATGCTGTATATTACATCCCTGTGGTTTATGCATTGTATAACTAGAGGTATGTACCTCTTAATCCCCTTCACCCTTTTGCCCACCATGGCTGTGTATTTGCAAAAGTGGACTGAAGCACTCTGGTGCTGTAGCCTTATTAACTATACTAACATTCTGATAGGTCATTTTATAAATTAAAAGTCTCTGGCTCTCCTCTACTTTTTCTCATGAGAAAGGGTTTTCTTATGTCAATTAAGGCCAACTTGCAACTATTTTATTGAACACATGACAGTGGAAAGCAAAAGCAAAAATAAACTTAGTTTCTCAGAAATTGACTAGGTGTTAGGAAGCCAGCTCCTTCCTGATTGGTACAGGAAAGAGAAACTGACTCCTAGATACTATTTTTAGTTAATTGCTTTCATTTTGGAGTATGGATTGTTGCTTTATTTAAAACTCTTTTTTAGTCTTTCAGTATTATTGTGCAGTTTTCTATATTTCAGTTCAAATTGTTATGTATATTCTTACATTATTATGTTTCCTTTTTAATTGTGGTTAAAAAACAACATAAATTTTACCATTCTCTTTTAAGTGTACAGATTAACTATACTTACATGTTAATTATATTCCATCATTGTGGAACAAATCTCCAGAGCTTCTTCATCCTACAAAACTGAAACTCTATACCCATCGAACAACTCCCCCTTAACCTTTCACCCTAGCCCTTGACAACCACCATTCTACTTTATGTTTCTGTGAGTTTGACTACCTTACATACCTCATATAAGTGGAATCAGAAGGTACTGATCTTTTTCTAACTGGGTTATTTTTTTAAAATAACGTCTTCATACTTAACCCATGTTGTAGCATGTGACAAGATTTTCCTTTTCTAAGGCTAACATTTTTTAAAATTTTAATTAATTTATTTTTTATACAGCAGGTTTTTACTAGTTATCTGTTTTATACATATTAGTGTATATATGTCAATCCCAATCTCCCAACTCATCCCACACCCTCTCTTTCCCCCCTTGGTGTCCATACGTTTGTCCTCTACATCTGTGTCTCTATTTCTGCCTTGCAAACTGTTTCATCTGTACCATTTTTCTAGATTCCACATATATGTGTTAATATACGATAATTATTTTTCTCTTTTTGACTTACTTCACTCTGTATGACAGACTGTAGGTCCATCCACATCTCTAAAAATGACCCAAGTTCATTCCTTTTTATGGCTAATATTCCATTATATACATTTACCACATCTTCTTTATCCATTCATCTGTAGATGGGCATTTAGGTTCCTTCCATGACCTGGCTATTGTAAATAGTGCTGCAGTGAACATTGGGGTGCATGTGTCTTTTTGAATTATGGTTTTCTCTGGGTATATGCCCAGTAGTGGGATTGCTGGGTCATATGGTAATTCTATTTTTAGTTTTTTAAGGAAGCTCCATACTGTTCTCCATGTGGCTCTGTCAATTTACATTCCCACAAACAGTGCAAGAGGGTTCTCTTTTCTCCAAACCATCTCCAGCATTTGTTGTTTGTAAATTTTCTGATGATGACCATTCTAACTGGTGTGAGGTGATACCTCATGGTAGTTTTGATGTGGATGTCTCTAATGATGAGTGATGGTGAGCATCCTTTCACGTGTTTGTTGGCAATCTGTATATCTTCTTTGTAGAAATGTCTATTTAGGTCTTCCACCCATTTTTGGATTGGGTTGTTTGTTTTTTTGATATTGAGCTAAATGACATGCTTATATATGTTGGAGATGAACCCTTTGTCAGTTGTTTCCTTTGCAAATATCTTCTACCATTTGAAGTTTGTCTTTTAGTGTTGTTTACGTTTTCCTTTGCTGTGCAAAATCTTTTAAGTTTCAATAGGTCCCATTTGTTTATTTTTGTTTTCATTTCCATTTCTCTAGGAAGTCAGTCAAAAAGGATCTTGCTGTGATGTATGTCATAGAGTGTTGTGCCTATGTTTTCCTCTAAGAGTTTTATAGTGTCTGACCTTATATTTAGGTCTTTAATCCATTTTGAGTTTATTTTTTTGTATGGTGTTAGGAAGTCTTCTAATTTCATTCTTTTACATGTAGCTGTCCAGTATTCTCAGCACAACTTATTGAAGAGACTGTCTTTTCTCCATTGAACATCCTTGCCTCCTTTGTCAAACATAAGTTGACCATATGTGCGTGGGTTTAACTCTAGGCTTTATATCCTGCTCCAATTATCCATATTTCAGTTTTTGTGTCAGTACCATACTGTCTTGATTACTGTAGCTTTGTAGTATAGTCTGAAGTCTGGGAACCTGATTCCACCAGCTCCGTTTTTCTTTCCCAAGATTGATTTGGCTATTTGGGTCTTTTGTGTTTCCATACAAATTGCGAAATTTTTTGTACTAGTTCTGTGAAAAGTGCCATTGGTAGTTTGATAGGGATTGCATTGAATCTGTAGATTTTGGGGGGTAGTATAGTCATTTTCACAATGTTGAATCTTCCAATCCAAGAACATGGTATATCTCTCCTTCTGTTTGTACCATCTTTAATTTATTTCATCAGTGTCTTATAGTTTTCTGCATACAGGTCTTTTGTCTCCTTAGGTAGGTTTAATCTTAGGTATTTTATTATTTTTGTTGCAATAGTAAATGGGAGTGTTTCCTTAATTTCTCTTTCTGATTTTTCATTGTTAATGTATAGGAATGCAAGAGATTTCTGTGCATTAATTTTGCATCCTGCTACTTTACCAAATTCATTGATAAGCTCTAGTAGTTTTTTGGCAACATCTATAGGATTCTCTATGTATAGTATCATGTCATCTGCAAACAGTGACAGTTTTATTTCTTTTCCAATTTGGTTTCCTTTTATTTCTTTTTCTTCTCTGATTGCTGTGGCTAAAACTTCCAAAACTATGTTGAATAATAGTGGTGAGAGTGGGCACCCTTGTCTTGTTTCTGATCTTAGAGGAAATGCTTTCAGTTTTTCACCATTGAGAATGATGTTGGCTGTGGGTTTGTCATATATGGCCTTTATTATGTTGGGGTAGGTTTGCTCTATGCCTACTTTCTGGAGAGTTTTTATGAAAAATGGGTGTTGAATTTTGTCAAAAGCTCTTTCTGCATCTATTGAGATTATCATATGGTTTTATGCTTCAATTTGTTAATATGTTGTATCACATTGATTGATTTGTGTATATTGAAGAATCCTTGCATTCCTGGGATAAACCCCAACTGATCATGGTCCTTTTAATGTGCTGTTGTATTCTGTTTGCTAGTCTTTGGTTGAGGATTTTTGCATCTATCTTCATTAGTGATATTGGTCTGTAATTTTCTTTTTTTTGGGACATCTTTGTCTGGTTTTGGTATCAGGGTGATGGTGGCCTCATAGAATGAGTTTGGGAGTGTTTCTCTCTCTGTTATATTTTGGAAGATTTTGAGAAGGAAAGGTTTTAGCTCTTCTCTAAATGTTTGATAGAATTCTCCAGTGTAGACACCTGATCCTGGGCTTTCGTTTGTTGGGAGATTTTTAGTCACAATTTCAATTTCAGTACTTGTGATTGGTCTGCTCATATTTTCTATTTCTTCCTGGTTCAGTCTTAGAAGGTTGTACTTTTCTAAGAATTTGTCCATTTCTCCCAGGCTTTCCATTTTATTGGCATAGAGTTGCTTGTAGTAGTCTCTCATGATCCTTTGTATTTCTGCAGTGTCAGTTGTTATTTCTCCTTTTTCATTTCTAAATCTGTTGATTTGAGTCTTCTCCCTTTTATCGCTGAGGAGTCTGGCTAATGGTTTATCAATTCTGTTTATTTTCTCAGAGAACGATCTTTGCTATTATTTCCTTCATTTCTTTTTCATTTCTTTCAGATCTGATTTCTTTCCTTCTGCTAACTTTGAGGGTTTTTTGTTCTTCTTTCTCTAATTGCTTAAGATGTAAGGTTAGGTTGTTTATTTGGAATTTTCTTGTTTTTGAGGTAGGACTGTATGACTATACTTCCCTCTTAGAACTGTTTCTGCTGCATCCCATAGGTTTTGGGTCATCGTGTTTTCACTGTCATTTGTTTCTAGGTATTTTTTTATTCCCTCTTTGATTTCTTCAGTGATCTCTTGGTTATTTAGTAGCGTATTGTTTAGCCTCCATTTTTTTTTTATTTTTTTACAGTTTTTCCTGTAATTAATATCTAGTCTCTTGGGTTTGTTGTCAAAAGGACACTTGATGCAATTTCGATTTTCTTAAATTTACCAAGGCTTTATTTGTGACCCAAGATATGGTTTATCCTGGAGAATGTTCCATGGGCACTTGAGAAGAAAGTTTATTTTGTTGTTTTTGGATGGAATGCCCTATAAATATCAATTAAGTCCATCTTGTCTAATGTGACATTTAAAGCTTGTGTTTCCTTATTTATTTTCATTTTGGATGATCTGTCCATTGGTGGAAATGAGGTGTCAAAGTCCCCTACTATTACTGTATTACTGTTGATTTCCCCTTTATGGCTGTTAGCATTTGCCTTATGTATTGAGGTGCTCCTATGTTGGGTGCATAAATATTTATAATTGTTATATCTTCTTCTTGGATTGATCCCTTGATCATTATGTAGTGTCCTTCTTTGTCTCTTGTAATAGTCTTTATTTTAAAGTCTATTTTGTCTGATATGAGAATTGCTTCTCCAGCTTTCTTCTGATTTCCATTTGCATGGAATATCTTTTTCCATCCCCTCATTTTCAGTCTGTATGTGTCCCTGGGTCTGAAGTGGGTCTCTTGTAAACAGCATATTTACTGGTCTTGGTTTTGTATCCATTCAGTGAGTCTGTGTCTTTTGGTTGGAGCATTTAATCCATTTACATTTAAGGTAACTATCTATATGTATGTTCCTATTACCATTTTCTTAATTGTTTTGGATTTGTTATTGCTGGTCTTTTCCTTCTTTTGTGTTTCCTACCTAGAGAAGTTCCTTTAGCATTTGTTGTAAAGCTGGTTTGGTGGTGCTGAATTATCTTAGCTTTTCCTTGTCTGTAAAGGTTTTAATTTCTCCATCAAATTCTGAATGAGATCCTTGCTGGATAGAGTAATCTTGGTTGTAAATTTTTCCTTTTCATCACTTTAAATATGTCCTGCCACTCCCTTCTGGCTTGCAGAGTTTCTGCTGAAAGATCAGCTGTTAAGCTTATGGGGATTCCCTTGTGTGTTGTTGCTTTTCCCTTGCTTCTTTTAATATTTTTTCTTTGTATTTAATTTTTGATAGTTTGATTAATATGTGTCTTGGCATGTTTCTCCTTGGATTTATCCTGTATGGGACTCTCTGTGCTTCCTGGACTTGATTGACTATTTCCTATCCCATGTTAGGGAAATTTTCAATTATAGTCCTTCAAATATTTTCTTAGACACTTTCTTTTTCTCTTCTTATTCTGGGACTGCTATAATCTGAATGTTGGTGCATTTAATGTTGCCCCAGATGTCTCTGAGACTGTCCTCAATTCTTTTCATTCTTTTTTCTTTATTCTGCTCTGTGGTAGTTATTTTCACTATTTTATCTTCCAGGTTACTTAACCATTCTTCTGTCTCAGTTATTCTGCTACATTGATTCCTTCTAGAGAATTTTTAATTCCATTTACTATGTTGTTCATCATTCTTTGTTTGCTCTTTAGTTCTTCTAGGTCATTGTTAAACGTTTCTTGTATTTTTTCCATTCTATTTCTGAGATTTTGGATCATCTTTACTATCATTACTCTGAATTCTTTTTCAGGTAGACTGCCTATTTCCTCATTTGTGTGGTCTGGTGGGTTTTTACCTTGCTTCTTCATCTGCTGCATAATTCTCTGTCTTCTCATTTTGTTTCACTTACTGTGTTTGGGGTCTGCTTTTCACAGTCTATGGGTTCGTAGTTCCCATTGTTTTTAGTGTCTGCCCCCAGTGGGTGAGGTTGGTTCAGTGACTTGTGTAGGCTTCCTGGTGGGGGGGACTGGTGCCTGTGTTTTGGTAGGTGGAGCTGGATCTTGTCTTTCTGGTGGGCAGGGCTGCATCTGATGGTGTGTTTTGGGGTGTCTGTGAACGTAGTATGATTTTAGGCAGCCTCTCTGCTAATGGGTGGGTTTGTGTTCCTGTCTTGCTAGTTGTTTGGCATGGGGTGTCCAGCAGTGGAGCTTGCTGGTTGTTTGGTGGAGCTGGGTCTTAGCATTGAGATGGAGATCTCTGGGAGAGCTCTCGCCAATTGATATTAAGTGGGGCCGGGAGGTCTCTGGTGGTCCAATGTCCTGAATTTAGCTCTCCCACCTCAGAGGCTCAGGCCCAACACCTGGCTGGAGCACCAAGACCCTGCTAGCCACATGACATGGAAGAAAAGAAAGAAAGAAAGAAAGAAGAAGAAAAAACAATAACAGAAATCACCCCAAAACAAACAGTAAATGCAAAACTAAACAAATAAAATCACACAAAGAAACACACACACTCATAAAAAGAAAAAAAAAAAACAAACAGACAGAACCCCAGGAAAAATGGTTAAAGAAAACTAAACAGACAAAATCATGCAAAGAAACATATACACACACAAGGAAAAAGAAAAAAAAAAGAGAGCAACCCCAAAAATAAAGAAACCCACCAATGAAAACAAGCCCTAAAAACTAAGATAAACATAACACCAAAAACAAATCAAACACACAAAGCAAACCCCAACCCCAAGTCTATAGTTGCTCCCAGAGCCCACCACCTCAGTTTTGGGAACATTCATTTTCTATTCAGGTATTTCACAGATGCAGGATTTATCAAGCCGATTGCAGGGACTTAATACACTGCTCCTGAGGCTGTAGCAGAAATGTCCCTTTCTCTTGTTTGTTTGCACAGCTCCTATGGTTCAGCTTTGGTTTTGGCCCTGTCTCTGCATGTAGGGTGCCTTCAGGCATCTTTTCCCCACCCAGACAGGAAGGGGTTAAAGCAGCAGCTGATCAGGTGTCTCTTGCTCACTCAGCCCGGGGAGAGGGAGGGGTATGGTAGTCATAATTGTAATGCAGGGTGTGCCTGCAGTGGAAGAGACCGGCATGGCATTGCAACAGCCTAAGGCACGCCGTGTGTTCTCCCAGGGAAGTTGGCCCTGGATCACGGGACCCTGGCAGTGGTGTGCTGCACAGGCTCCCAAGAGGGGAGATGTGGATAGTGACCTGTGCTTGCATACAGGATTCTTGGTGGCAGCAGTTGCAGTGGTAGTGGTCCACGCCTGTCTGTGGGGTCCCAGATGATAGTCGCGGTTCGTGCCCATCTCTGGAGCTTGCTTAGGCACTGCTCCGCCATCTGTGGGTACACGGAGCAGGAAGCCCCTCTTCTTGCACACCCTGAAACAATGGTTTCTTGCCTCTCCGGCAGGTCTAGACTTTTTCCCGGACTCCCTCCTGGCTAGCTGTGGCACACTAGCCCCCTTCAGGCTGTCTTCATGCAGCCAACCCCAGTCATCTTGGAGTCTGACCTCTGAAGCCCAAGCCTCAGCTCCCAGTCCCCCCCCCGCCCTGGTGGGTGAGCAGACAAGCCTCTCGGGCTGGTGAGTGCTGGTCGGCACCAATCCTCTGTGCGGGAATCTCTCTGCTTTGCCCTCTGCACCCCTGTTGCTGTGCTCTCCTCCGAGGCTCCGAAGCTTCCCCCTCCCTGTCCCTGCAAGTGAAGGGGCTTCCTAGTGTGTGGAAACTTTTCCTCCTTCACAGCTCCCTCCCAGAAGCACAGGTCCGTCCCTATTCATTTCTCTCTGTTTTTTCTTTTTTCTTTTGCCCGACCCAGGTACGTGGGGATTTTAATGCCCTTTTGGAAGTCTGAGGTCTTCTGCCAGCATTCAGTAAGTGTTCTGTAGGAGTTGTTCCACATGTAGATGTTTTTTTGATGTATTTGTGGGGAGGAAGGTGACCTCCATGTCTTACTCCTCCGCCATCTTGAAGGTCTCCCATAGTAAGTTTTCAATAAATGTTTGTGGAATGAATTAATGAATAAACTAATTAAGAAAAATTATTTTAGATAAGCTTTGGGAGAAAATACAGCATAAAAGGTGCTACTCCTTTTCTGCAGTTTTCCTATGTTAACATCTCAGCTATGTGACAGAACTGACAGATTGAATCAGGGCAAAATCCTCACCTGGTAAACGTGAGGCCAAAGACTCAGCTGACTTTGTGAGCTTCTTTCCAGACTTGGTGTGGACTCTGAGAGATTTCTCCCTGGAGCTGGAAGCAAATGGACAACCCATCACTGCTGATGAGTACCGGAAGCTTTCACTGAAGCTAAAGCAAGGTTACTGGGCCTGATGGTTGGCTAACAAAAAAAGAGAAAACAATATCACAATGACCATTTCTATGTAGGTGCTGAAAATTATAATTTTGTAACTTTGTTATCAGGGCTGTTCTGTTAGAGGAAATGAAAACATTCTTTAGATGAATCAGTTGGATCTAACTTTAAGTTACCTCCTTCTTGGAGAAGAAAAGAAATTTCATTTCTCTATCCCTTTAATTTTTTGGTCTGATCCATGATTAGTTAATATTTACCTCTTTTCTTTTCTTTTTTTATGTTTCTTTTTTTTTAACATCTTTATTGGAGAATAATTGCTTTACAATGGTGTGTTAGTTTCTGCTTTATAACAAAGTGAAACAGTTATACATATACATATGTTCCCATATCTCTTCCCTCTTGCATCTCCCTCACTCCCACACTCCCTATCCCACCCCTCCAGTTGGTCACAAAGCACCGAACTGATCGCCCTGTGCTATGTGGCTGCTTCCCACTAGCTATCTATTTTACGTTTGGTAGTGTATATATGTCCATGCCACTCTCTCGCTTTGTCACAGCTTACCCTTCCCCCTCCCCATATCCTCAAGTCCATTCTCTAGTAGGTCTGTGTCTTTATTCCTGTCTTACCCCTAGGTTTTTCATGACATTATTTTTCTTAAATTCCGTATATATGTGTTAGCATACAGAATTTGTCTTTCTCTTTCTGACTTACTTCACTCTGTATGACAGACTCTAGGTCCATCCACCTCATTACAAATAACTCAACTTCGTTTCCTTTTATGGCTGAGTAATATTCCACTGGATATATGTGCCACATCTTCTTTATCCATTCATCCGATGATGGACACTTAGGTTGTTCCCATCTCCTGGCTATTGTAAGTAGAGCTGCAATGAACATTTTGGTACATGACTCTTTTTGAATTATGGTTTTCTCAGGGTATATGACCAGTAGTGGGATTGCTGGGTCGTATGGTAGTTCTATTTGTAGATTTTTAAGGAACCTCCATACTGTTCTCCATAGTGGCTGTACCAATTCACATTCCCACCAGCAGTGCAAGAGTGTTCCCTTTTTCCACACCCTCTCCAGCATTTATTCTTTCTAGATTTTTTGATGATGGCCATTCTGACTGGTGTGAGATCATATCTCATTGTAGTTTGATTTGCATTTCCCTAATGATTAATGATGTTGAGAATTCTTTCATGTGTTTGTTGGCAGTCTGTATATCTTCTTTGGAGAAATGTCTATTTAGGTCTTCTGCCCATTTTTGGATTGGGTTGTTTGTTTTTTTGTTATTGAGCTGCATGAGCTGCTTGTAAATATTGGAGATTCATCCTTTGTCAGTTGCTTCATTTGCAAATATTTTCTCCCATTCTGAGGGTTGTCTTTTGGTCTTGTTTATGGTTTCCTTTGCTGTACAAAAGCTTTGCAGTTTCATTAGGTCCCATTTGTTTATTTTTGTTTTTATTTCCATTTCTCCAGGAGGCGTGTCAAAAAGGATCTTGCTGTGATTTATGTCATAGAGTGTTCTGCCTACGTTTTCCTCTAAGAGTTTGATAGTTTCTGGCCTTACATTTAGGTCTTTAATCCATTTTGAGCTTATTTTTGTGTATGGTATTAGGGAGTGACCTAATCTCATACTTTTAGATGTACCTGTCCAGTTTTCCCAGCACCACTTATTGAAGAGGCTGTCCTTTCTCCACTGTACATTCCTGCCTCCTTTATCAAAGATAAGGTGACCATATGTGCGTGGGTTTATCTCTGGGCTTTCTATCCTGTTCCATTGATCTATATTTCTGTTTTTGTGCCAGTACCATACTGTCTTGATTACTGTAGCTTTGTAGTATAGTCTGAGGTCAGGGAGCCTGATTCCTCCAGCTCCGTTTTTTGTTCTCAAGATTGCTTTAGCTATTCGGGGTCTTTGGTGTTTCCATACAAACTGTGAATTTTTTTTGTTCTAGTTCTGTGAAAAATGCCATTGGTAATTTGATAGGGATTGCAATGAATCTGTAGATTGCTTTGGGTAGTATAGTTATTTTCACAATGTTGATTCTTCCAATCCAAGAACATGGTATGTCTCTCTATCTGCTTGTATCATCATTAATTTCTTTCATCAGTGTCTTATAGTTTTCTGCATACAGTTCTTTTGTCTCCTTAGGTAGGTTTATTCTTAGGTATTTTATTCTTTTTGTTGCAATGGTAAATGGGAGTGTTTCCTTAATTTCTCTTTCAGATTTTTCATCATTAGTGTATAGCAATGCAAGAGTTTTCTGTACATTAATTCTGTATCCTGCTGCTCTACCAAATTCATTAATTAGCTCTAGTATTTTCTGGTAGCATCTTTAGGATTCTCTATGTATAGTATCATGTCATGTGCAAACAGTTTGCATTCCTTTTCTTTCTTTTTCTTCTCTGCTGTGGCTAAAACTTCCAGAACTATGTTGAATAATAGTGGTGAGAGTGGGCAATCTTCTCTTCTTCCTGATCTTAGAGGAAATGCTATCAGTTTTTCACCATTGAGAATGATGTTGGCTCTGGGTTTGTTGTATATGGCCTTTATTATGTTGACGTAGTTTCCCTCTTTGCCTACTTTCTGGAGAGTTTTTATCATAAATTGGTGTTGAATTTTGTTGAAAGTTTTTTCTGCCTCTATTGAGATGGTCATATAGTTTGTATCCTTCAATTTGTTAATATGGTATATCACATTGATTGATTTGCGTATATTGAAGAATCCTTGCATTCCTGGGGTCAACAGTACTTGATCATGGTGCATGATCCTTTTAATGTGCTGTTGGATTCTGTTTGCTAGTATTTTGTCGAGGATTTTTGCATCTGTGTTCATCGGTGATATTGGCCTGTAGTTTTCTTTTTTTGTGACATCCTTGTCTTGTTTTGGTATCAGGGCGATGGTGGCCTCATAGAATGAGTTTGGGATTCTTTCTCCCTCTGCTATATTTTAGAAGAGTTTGAGAATAACAGGTGTTAGGTCTTCTCTAAATATTTGATAGAATTCACCTATGAATCCACCTGGTCCTGGGCTTTTTTTGGAAGATTTTTAATCGTGGTTTCAATTTCAGTGCTTGTGATTGGTCTGTTTATATTTTCTATTTCTTCCTGGTTCAGTCTCAGAAAGCTGTACTTTTCTAAGAATTTGTCCATTTCTTCCCAGTTGTCCATTTTACTGGCATTAGTTGCTTGTAGTAATCTCTCATGATCCTTTGTATTTCTGCAGTGTCAATTTTTACTTCTTTTTCATTTCTAATTCTGTTGATTTGAGTCTTCTCCCATTTTTTCTTGATGAGTCTGGCTAATGGTTTATCAATTTTGTTTATCTTCTCAAAGAACCAGCTTTTAGTTTTATTGCTCTTTGCTACTGTTTCCTTCATTTCTTTTTCATTTATTTCTAATCTGATCTTTATGATTTCTTTCTTGCTGCTAACTTTGGGGTTTTCTTTTTGTTCTTCTTTCTCTAGTTGCTTTGGGTATAAGGTTAGATTGTTTATTTGAGAATTTTCTTGTTTCTTGAGGTAAGATTATATTGCTATTAACATCCCTCTTAGAACTGCTTTTGCTGTATCCCATAGGTTTTGTGTTGTCATCTTTTCATTGTCATTTTTTTCTAGGTAATTTTTGATTTCCTCTTTGATTTCTTCAGTGATCTGTTGGTTATTTAGTAGCATATTATTTAGGCTCCATGTGTTTGTATTTTTTACAGGTTTTATCCAGTAATTGATATCTAGTCTCATAGCATTGCGGTTGGAAAAAATACTTCGTATGATTTCAATTTTCTTAAATTTACCAAGGCTTGATTTGTGATCCAAGGTATGATCTATCCTGGGGAATGTTCCATGAGCACTTGAGAAGAAAGTGTATTGTATTGTTTTTGGATGGAATGTCCTATAAATATCAATTAAGTCCATCTTGTCTAATATGTCATTTAAAGCTTGTGTTTCCTTATTTATTTTCATTTTGGATGATCTCTCCATTGATGGAAGTGGGGTGTTAAAGTCTCCTACTATTATTGTGTTACTGTTGATTTCCCCTTTTATGGCTGTTAACATTTGCCTTATGTATTGAGGTTCTCCTATGTTGGGTGCATACATATTTGCAATTGTTATGTCTTCTTCTTGGATTGATCCCTTGATCATTATGTAGTGTCCTTCTTTGCCTCTTGTAATAGTCTTTATTTTAAGGTCTATTTTGTCTGATATGAGAATTGCTTCTCCAGCTTTCTTCTGATTTCCATTTGCATGGAATATCTTTTTCCATCCTCTCACTTTCAGTCTGTATGTGTCCCTAGGTCTGAAGTGGGTCTCTTGTACACAGCATATATATGGGTCTTGTTTTTGTATCCATTCAGCCAGTCTATGTCTTTTGGTTGGAGCACTTAATCCATTTACATTGAAGGTAATTATCGATATGTATGTTCCTATTACCATTTTCTTAATTGTTTTGGGGTTTTTTTGGTAGGTCTTTTCTTTCTCTTGTGCTTCCTGCTTAGAGCAGTTCATTTAGTATTTCTTGTAAAGCTGGTTTGGTGGTGCTGAATTCTCTTAACTTTTGCTTGTTTGTAAAGGTTTTAATTTCTCCGTCGAATCTGAATAAGATCCTTGCTGGGTAAAGTAATCTTGGTTGTAGGATTTTCCCTTTCATCACTTTGAATATGTCCTGCCCCTCCTTCTGGCTTGCAGAGTTTCTGCTGAAAGATCAGCTTTTAACCTCATGGGGATTCCCTTGTATGTTATTTGTTGCTTTTCCCTTGCTGCTTTTAATATTTTTTTTTGTATTTAATTTTTGATAGTTTGATTAATATGTGTCTTGGTGTGTTTCTCCTTGGATGTATCCTGTATGGGACTCTCTGTGCTTCCTGGACTTGATTGACTATTTCCTTTCCCATGTTAGGGAAATTTTCAACTCTATTCTCTTCAAATATTTTCTCAGACCCTTTCTTTTTCTCTTCGTATTCTGGGACCCCTATAATCTTAATGTTGGTGTGTTTAATGTTCCCCCCAGAGGTCTCTGAGACTGTCCTCAGTTCTTTTCATTCTTTTTTCTTAATTCTGCTCCCTGGCAGTTATTTCCACCATTTTATCTTCCAGTTCACTTATCCGTTCTTCTGCCTCAGTAATTGTGCTATTGATTTCCTTCTAGAGTATTTTTAATTTCAGTTATTGTGTTGTTCATCAACATCATTGATGTTGCTCATCATCAAAAAAAATTGTTTGTTTTTCCCTTTAGTTCTTCTAGATCCTTGTTAAATGTTTCTTGTATTTTCTCCATTGTGTTTCCGAGACTTTGGATCATTTTTACTATCATTACTCTGAATTCTTTTTTCAGGTAAGTTGCCTATTTTGTCTTCATTTATTTGGTCTTGTAGGTTTTTACCTTGCTCCTTCGTCTTTAACATATTTTTTTCGTTTAATTTTTTTTTTTTGATAGGTGGGGCTGTATTCCTGTCTTACTGGTTGTTTGGCCTGAGGCGTCCAGTATTGGAGTTTGCAGGCAGTTGGATACAGTTGGGTCTTGGTGCTGAGACTAGGACCTCCAGGAGGCCTTACTCTGATTAATAATCCCTGGGGTCTGAGGTTCTCTGTTAGTCCAGCAGTTTGGACTCAGAGCTCCCACCACAGGAGC
Organism: Pseudorca crassidens; assembly: GCF_039906515.1. NCBI lineage: Eukaryota > Metazoa > Chordata > Mammalia > Artiodactyla > Delphinidae > Pseudorca > Pseudorca crassidens. Next base: position 78,079,278 of record NC_090297.1, read on the forward strand.
TTGGGCCCAACATCCAGCCTGGGAACCAAGATCCTGCAAGCTGCGTGATTGGCAAAAAAAAAAAGGAGCAGTATAATATCAAAGAATAAGAAACAAAATAACATTAGGAAGATAAAAAGTATATTAAGAAAAACAAAAACATAATTGAAACAACTGCAACAAGGTAAAATAAAACCATAACAGAAAAAAGAAAAAAAAACCCAAAATGGCGGGGGAGGGTGGCAGGGGAAAGAAGCCAAAAGGAGAAAACAATAACAAAGTATAAAGAATAAAATAAAATCAGAAAAATAAATGATTTATTAGGAAAAATAAAAATATAAATGAATCAACAACAATGAATCAACAAGGTGAAAGAGAACCCCAATCTAAAAGAGGAAAAAAGAAAAAAAAAAGCCTTGGCTATGGGGGCAGAGTTTAGGCAGGGGTGGAACTTAGGCAGTGGTGGGGTTTAGGGTGGGGAAGGATCTAGGCAGGTGAGGGGGTGACATTTGAGCTTGGGGCGGGGCCTAGGCCCAGGACCCATGCGGCCGGAAATGGCCTTGGGGGCAGGGCCTAGGTGGGATGTCATTCAAGTGTGGGGCCTCTGCTTAGGACCTGCGTGGAAGGGGAGAGGCAGCGCGTGGAAAGGAGGGCCTCTGGACTGTGGCGTTCTGGAGTTTGGAGGTAGGGCCCTGAGTGAGGGTGTGTGGGTGAGGTTTAGGCCCAGTGCATTGGAGGGGGTCTCAGAGGGGGTCTCCAAGTGTAGAGGTAGGGCCCTGAGTGGGGGTGTAGGGGCGGGGCTTGGGCTCTGTGCGGCAGGAGGGAGGGTCCAAGGGCAGAGGATTAGGCTCGGAGACTAACAGGCTCGCCAGTGCCTAAGTGGACCGGTAAAGTGCTGGCCGCATTCCCTTCCATTCCTCGGCACCACCCCCCCACCATCTCCCCCATCGCTGCTGGACCCCTAACTATGGGTGGGTCCCACTTGGGGTAGGAACTCCTTCCCTCCCCCAGCCACCCCTCAGGGGTGCTCGTACTGTAGGTCTGGCCTTTACTTTTGCTCCCCTTTCCCTCCCTCCCACTCCCTCAGGACCCATGTGGCTGGAGGGGGCCTTGTTGGGCAGAGGATCAGGCCTGGGATCTCAACAGGCTCCCAGGGGCCAAGTGTACAGGGGGAACCTGGCCACACTCCCTTTGATCCTCTGCCCTCCCAGTGGTCCACCAATTCCCACTTTGGGCGTGGGATCCCTTCCCCCCACCCCCAGCCGCCCCTCAGGGCACCAGTCTCATCCCGCCTCCACTTCTCCTCCCCCTTCACTTTCCCCACATCCCACGTCCTACCCAGTCGCTGGGGGTTCCTCCCAACCCATTAGTTGTCCGTGGTCCCCCACCAGTGCGTGGTAGGTGCCCTAGTTGTGCAGAGACACAAATTCTGCATCCTCCTAGTCTGCCATCTTGACTCTGCCCTCTGCCGAGTACTTTCTTGCTTCAGTTTCTGACATATCTGTTGCTCCAAGGCATCAGGCAGGCTAGCTCCAGACTGGTGCTCACACTCCATGCTGGTGGTAGCCAAGCCCGGAATTCCGCACCTGGAGAAACTTTTCGGCCAGTGGGGCAGCCACAGGGTGGTGGACGGGGGCTCTGCAGGGACAAAGTGTGTCAGCTTGGTGTGAAGCCCTTCTCCTGAGGAGGGGCTGGCAAGGAGGGTGCTCCCAAGTCTGTGCAAAAGCTTTTAAGTTTAATTAGGTCCCATTTGTTTATTTTTGTTTTTAATGGGAGGTAGAGGTAGACTGAGAAAGATATTGCTGTGATTTATGTCAGAGAGTGTTCTGCCTATGTTTCCCTCTAAGAGCTTTATAGTATCCAGCCTTACATTTAGGTCTTTAATCCATTTTGAGTTTATTTTTGTGTATGGTGTTAGGGAGTGTTCTAATTTCATTCTTTTACATGTAGCTGTCCAGTTTTCCCAGCACCGCTTATTGAAGAGACTGTCTTTTCTCCATTGTATATTCTTGCCTCCTTTGTCATAGATTAGGTGACCATAGGTGCATGGGTTTATATCTGGACTTTCTATCCTGTTCCATTAATCTATATTTTTGTTTTTGTGCCAGTACCATACTGTTTTGATGACCTTAGCTTTGTGGTATAGTCTGAAGTCAGGAAGCCTGATTCCTCCAGCTTGTTTTTCTTCCTCAAGATTGCCTTGGCTATTCAGGGTCTTTTGTGTTTCCATACAAATTGTAAAATTATTTGTTCTAATTCTCCGAAAAATACCATTGGTAATTTGATAGGGATTGCATTGAATCTGTAGATTGCTTTGGGTAGTATAGTCATTTTCATAATATTGATTCTTCCAATCCATGAACATGGTATATCTTTCCAACTGTTTGTGTCATCTTTGATTTCTTTCACCAATATCTTATAGTTTTCTGAGTATAGGTCTTTTGCCTCCCTAGGTAGATTTATTCCTATGTATTTTATTCTTTTTGATGCGATGGTAAATGGGATTGTTTTGTGATATCTCTTTCTGTTCTTTCGTTGTTAGTGTATAGGACTGCAAGAGATTTCTGTGAATTAATTTTGTATCCTGCAACTTTACCAAATTCATTGATGAGCTCTAGTAGTTTTCTGGTAACATCTTTAGGGTTTTTTTTAATGTATAGTACCGTGTCATCAGCAAACAGTGACAGTTTTACTTCTTCTTTTCCAAAAGCCAAAGTTAGTAGAAGGAAAGAAATTATAAAGTCAGAGCAGAAATAAATGAAATAGAGAGAAAGAAATCAGTAGTAAAGATCAATGAAACTAAAAGCTGGTTCTTTGAGAAGATAAACAAAATTGATAAACATTTAGCCAGACTGATCAGAAAAAAAGGGAGAGGACTCAATTCAATAAAATTAGAAATGAAAAAGGAGAAGTTACAACGGATACCCCAGAAATACAAAGGATCATAAGAGATTACTACAAGCAACTGTATGCCAGTAAAATGGACAACCTGGAAGAAATGGACAAATTCTTAGAAAGGTACAATCTTCCAAGACTGAACCAGGAAGATACAGAAAATATGAACAAACCAATCACACGTACTGAAATTGAAACTGTGTTTAAAAATCTTCCAACAAACAGAAGTCCAGGACCAGACGGCTTCTCAGGCTAATTCTATCAAACATTTAAAAAAGAGCTAACACCTACCGTTCTCAAACTCTTCCAAAAATTTGCAGAGGAAGGAACACTCTCAAGCTCATTCTAAGAGGCCACAATAACCCTGATACCAAAACCAGACAAAGATGTCAAAAAAAAAGAAAATTACAGGCCAATATCACTGATCAACATAGACATAAGTATCCTCAACAAAATACTAGCAAACAGAATCCAACAACACATTGAAAGGATCATACACCATGATCAAGTGGGATTTATCCCAGGGCTGGAAGAATTTTTCAATATCTGCAAATCAATCAGTGTGATACACCACATCAACAAATTAAAGAATAAAAACCATATGATAATCTCAATAGATGCAGAAAAAGCTTTGGGCAAAATTCAACAGCCATTTATGACAAAAACTCTCCAGAAAGTGCGCATAGAGGGAACCTACCTCAACATAATAAAGGCCATATACGACAAACCCACAGCAAACATCATTGTCAATGGTAAAAAACTGCAAGCATTTCTTCTAAGATCAGGAACAAGACAGGATATCCACACTAGCCACTATTATTCAACTATTCACTATTATAGTTTTGGAAGTCCTAGCCATTGCAATCAGAGAACAAAAAGAGAAATTAAAAAATATATATCTTTAGACAAACAAAGAGGAAAACACAACATACAAAAACTAGTAGGATGCAGCAAATTCAGTTCTAAGAGGGAAGTTTACAGATAAACATCTATATTAGCAGACAAATGAAAAAATATCTCAAATAAACAATCTAATTTTACACCTCAAAGAACTAGAAAAAGAAGTACAAACTAAACCTAAAGTTAGAAGAACAAAAAGAAATAGCAAAGATCAGAGTAGAAATAAATGAAATAGAAACTGAAAACACAATAGAAAATGTCAACAAAACTGAGTTATTTTTGAAAATACAAACAAAATTGGTAAACCTTTAGCTAGACTAAGAAAGTAAGAGAGGAGATTCAAATAATAAAAATCAGAAGTGAAGAAGGAAACAATACAACTGATTCCACAGAAATAAAAAGGATCCTAGGACTTTTATGAAGAATTATATGCCAACAAACTGGAAAATCTAGAAGAAATAGTTTTATTTTTAATTTTTTGAAGAGCCTGCATACTGTTTTCCATAGTGGCTGTACCATTTTGCATTTTCACCAGCAGTACACAAAGGTTTCTATTTCTTCTATCCTTGAAAACATTTATCTTCTGTTTTTTGATAATGGCCATCCTAACTGGTGAGATGTGATATGTCACTGTGGTTTTTAATTTGCATTTCCCTGATGATTAATGATGTTGAGGATCTTTTCATATACCTGTTGGCCATTTCTGTCTTCTTCAGAGAAATGCCTATTCAAGTCCTTTGTCATTTTTTAATGGTGTTATTTGTTTGCTTGTTTTTTTGATACTGAGTTGAAGTTTTTTGCATAGTTTGGAAATTAACTCCTTATCAGATACATGGTATGCAAATATTTTCTCCCATTCTTTAGGAGGCCTTTCCACTTTGTTAATTGTTTCCTTTCCTGTACAGAAGATTTTTACTTTGATGTGGTCCCACTATTCTATTTTTGCTTTTGTTGCCTGTGATAAAACAATAATTGAAACAGGATTTTAAAGTTGATACAATACCTTTAACCAATCTGTACACCTTATTTGCATTTCACAACTTTCCCCAGTAATGTCCTTTTTGCTCCTACAATCCAGTCCAGGACCCTCATTGCATTTAGTCATTAGGTTTCCTTAGTCTTCTCTCCTCTTTGACAGTTTCTCACTTTTACATGGTCTTTCTTGACTTTGACATTTTGGAAGAGTACTGGTCAACCACTTTGTAGAAAATCTCTGATTTGGGTATTTCTGATGTTTCCCCATGATTTGATTGAAGATATACATTTTTGGCAAGAATGACTTGGAAGTGATGTTCTTCCATGTTCAGTACATTGTGCAAATGATTTGTTAATGTGATTTACTGTGAAGTTTTGACTGTAACTTTAATCACAGGTTAAGGTGGTGTCTGTCACGTTTCCTCACTGTAAAGTTATCATTTACTTCTTTCTAATTAAAAAGTACTATTTGGGGAAATACTCATACTATGAGAGTGCATTGTCATCATACTTTAACATCAATGTTTGTTTGTTTGTTTGGTTTGCAGTACGCGGGCCTGTCACTGCTGTAGCCTCTCCCGTTGTGGAGCACAGACTCCAGACGTGCAGGCTCAGTGGCCATGGCCCACAGGCCCAGCCGCTCCGCGGCATGTGGGATCCTCCCGGACCGGGGCATGAACCTGCGTCCCCCGCATCGGCAGGCGGACTCTCAACCACTGCGCCACCAGGGAAGCCCTAATATCAATTTTTAAAGCTGCTACTTTTAGCATACCTTGGTGATTCTTGCTCGAAAAATTATTACTGTGGTGTTTGTCTAAAGATGATTTTTATTCTGATCATTTCATCTACATTTATTGATTCAAGTTCATTTTAGGGAAGAGGGTGTCCCTTCTCCTACATTTAAGTATTTACTCATTCAATTACTTAGTTAATTTAGTATGGGCTCAAGTATTGTTTAATTCTGTGGGGTTTAATATTTTATTATCATTATTTATTTATTTTGCTCAACTTGTCCTATATTTGTTCATTTAGAGCTTCTTCAAGCTGGTTCTTGGCTATTTTGGGCATGCTCCCATCATGTTTTGAGCACTTCCTTACTTTCTGACACCACAAGACATCCTAGGCCCATCTAGAATCTGCCTTGCTTCAACACTGAAATTAAACATTTCTCCAGTATTGCCTGATTCCTTATGTTGGATAACAAAATTATACATGAAGATGTCACACTAGGTGTGTGCATTACTTCTAGCCTCTCTCAGAGGGCAGAGTTAAGAAGAAATACATTTATATATACTAACATGAATATGCATATCTATATTTATTCTTTATCCATTTCTACATATAACCTTGATTTCCTGCTGATATTTCCCATACCAATAAAATACAATAAGGTTTATTCAAGCTTTTCTCTTTCTTTATTTTTAACTAATTTCTCTTGACATGAGAGACCTGGCTCTCATTATCCATAATAAATTTGCTTATATGTTCCATCTTAGTACATAGATACATAAAGTAGTTTCAAAATTTCTGATACATACCTCTGTGATAAGTAAATTTACTATCCAGAGTACGTTATCAGTGTATATTTCTTTTTGTCTTTAACCTTACGTATATAGTCAGAACACTGCATTCCAAAGTTGATTAGATTAGTTCTTTCTTTCTCCACCTTCTCCAGTGTGGTTAACTTATTCATTTATAATACAGTCAGGGTTATTTGTTCCTGCTTGCACTCAAATTTGCCTTTATCACATTGATTGATTTGAATAATTTATATTCTGTGTGTGAGAAACATGGTTCATAAGAGTCATAACTTTCCAAAAAGGTGTACTCAGAGAAATGCCACTTCTTCAGTTTACTATTCTATTCCAACATCACCTTTCATTCTATTCTATCCACACCATTCCCACTCATGCTATACAGCCACCCACTTTTGTTAGTTCCCAGTTTATTCTTCTTGTATTTCCTTCCCACAGACGAACAGATACATGTATGTTTTATTACACACATTTTTCTAAGATGAAATTTCTCACAGTACAGATATATAGAAAGCTGTGCATATAAATTCATAGAAAGCTTTTATATTCTTTTGTAGCTGCTTACACCACTGTGTGGATATGCCAGAGTTTTTTTAACCACTTTTCTATGTATGGACATTTAGATTGTTTTCAGTATTTTGCAATTACAAACAATGCTGAAATGAACAAACCTACAAATCTTGTGTATATTTATTTTCATATTGTTGCAGCCCTTTCTCCAGGATAGATTACTGGAAGTGGGATGGCAGGGTCAAAAGGTATGGTTTTGTTAGATATGGACAAAGTCCTCTCCAGAAGGATGTGCTACATTGTATTCCCATCCTTTTTTTTTTTTTTTGCATCTCATTCTCCAGGAAATGAATTTTTTTCCTTGGTATCTCACATCTTCTAACTTCATCACAAAGTTTGCTTTGGAAGTTCTACTTCTTCACATTTAGATCTTTGGAATGAACAAAACTGAGCTTTTTCAGGTCAGGTATATAGTGTCAATAATCAGTAGTCTTCATCTGGAGAAATGTGTCAAATATATCTCTGTACTTCGAAACACATACACTGTCCTAACCAAGCCTTGGTCCTGGATTCTCTTAAGTCTGTCCCTGGGCAGGGTCTGGGTCAGATGGAGGGATTCAGACACCCCAGTGGCTTCCTCCTCTCACTGTACAGGATGCCCCCTGGATCTGCCAAGGCCCATCTTGTCTTCCCACTCATTGGTCCTTAATCTTTGCTCTGTTTCTGCATGCACGTTGTTCACCCAGGCCTGATACCTCAGTGTGACTCTTACTCTGTTGATTTTTTACTCAATCATGTTTTCAGATTTTGATCTCTCTGCGTTTTTTAAATTTATTCTTTATCACTTCCATATGTATTAGCTTGCATATTGCTTTAAATTCATTCAGGTAATGAAGCTACCATCATGAAACATTCTCTGATGAATCATGGCTTATTTTTTCTCTGAATTCTAGTCTACATGGCGTATTTATTTACACAATTGTAGGCATGGCGTCTTTAACCAGGGCTAGGTGATTTGATAATTTTGATACTTTTGTAGAGTTAAAAGCAGTGAAAGACTTCTGTTAGTAGTCTTTTTTGTGTGTTTTTAATTTCAATGTCTCAATCTTGATAACTTGAGGTGATCATGATCCAGTATTTGTCAGCTCTTTGAGATACAAATAAACACAAAACATAACACCTTGGTTTTCAGTCTTACCCTATAATGAAGAATGATTTGCTTCCAGTGTAGAGTTGATTATTTCTGACCTGCTCACACTGAGGGCTTATTTCTAAAAGGATGCCAATCCCGTCCCCTATTTAGTTTCCCAACTCTTCAGAGGAAAGCGGTAAAAGAGCCATTTTTTTCCCTATGATCAGGACCCATTTCCTCTTACAACAGGCCTACAAGATTTGTTGGACAAGGTGATGGTCTGTTCAACTTCATAGCATGAAGCATACCATGATAAAATGGGAATCAATCAATGGCTGACTCAGAAAATGTGGACTAGATGACTTGATGATGAAAGTCCATGTGAAGAGAGAGGTCTCAGTCTTCAGGCCATCTCACTGGGGCCACAGACACGTGGATGAGGCAATGCAGGGTCCTCCACCTCCTACTGATTGACTAGTGGAATGCAGCCACATGAATGATACCAGGTGGTAAGAACTGGTCCCACCAGCCATGTGAATGAGACCAGGTAAAGAACTACCCACCCAACTCACAACATTGCGAGAAATAAAATAATTGTTGCTTTAATCCAGTAGGTTTTGGGTGTTTATTATGCAGCAACAGACAGTAGAGTCCACCAGTTAGGAAAACTGTCTGGCATTATATATTAATACTAAAGTTTAACATAAGCACCCAAGGACTTGGCCATTTCACTCTTAAATATATTGCTATCAGAAATGGATGCACATGTACACCAAAGAGATGCATATAATGATCATATCATCAATATTTATAATACTTCAACAGTGAAAATAGCCAAATTGTTAACCAACAGTAACTAGAGAAGTACATTGTAGTATGTTTGCACAGTATAACTTATAATTCCTTATAATCTCTATAAAAGACTTACAGTATGAAAATTACAAAATTACAGTTATATCCAACAACATGAATGAATCTCCCAGTGGTAATGTTGAGTGAAAGGAACCAGACACAGTAGAATGCCTGTTGTTTGATTCCATTTATGTAAAGTTCACAAACAAGAAACTTTGATCTCTGATGTTAAAGTCAGGTAGTAACTATCTACAAGCTAAAGTGAGGAGTTAATGTTTTAAAGGGGTATAAGAAAACTGCGTTTGGGAGTGTTCTTATTTTTGACCTGGGTAATAATTACTGGCATGTGTTCATTTTGTGATATTTCACCTATGGTACACTTTTGAACTGAGCATTTTTGAGTTCCCTTGTCATGTATTAATTTAAAAATTTAAAGATCTTTTGGGAGAAAACTTACACTAATAGAAAGGCCAGTTGAGGCCTCCAATTATCAATACTTTTTCTCAAAAACAGAGAACAATTAAAACATGCCCTGAACTGCTGCTTCTTCTATGTCACAGTCAGGTCAAGAAATTAGACTCTTTTTAGTCACTGGACAATATCAACCTGATCTAAAGTTAATTTCTTGCCAAAGCTTTCAAGAAAATAGTGTCAAATTCTCAAATGACAAGGCATTGTTTTGATAGAATTTAAGACTCTATTCAACTCTAATATGAGAAAAATTGGGCAAGAATGCATGAATTCTGCCTGTCTCTCTCCTTGCCTTTCCTTTCTTTTGTCTGATTAACACTTTGTGAATGTTAAGGTCTAAAGTTCATCCCCACCTTTCTTCAAGAATGTAAAGTTCTGGTGTCAATTTCAGAACAAAATTTGAAACCTGATTCATGGTTAAAAAAGGTGAGATTGGGGCTTCCCTGGTGGCGCAGTGGTTGAGAGTTCGCCTGCCGATGCAGGGGACACGGGTTCATGCCCCGGTCCAGGAAGATGCCACATGCCGCAGAGCGGCTAGGCCCGTGAGCCATGGCCGCTGAGCCTGCGTGTCCAGAGCCTGTGCTCCGCAACGGGAGAGGCCACAACAGTGAGAGGCCCGCGTACCACAAAAAAAAAAAAAAAGGTGAGATTGAAAATGAAAATAGGGCAGGACTACTTGAAATAAGACTAATGCTAAGAAATTAGCTGCTTATTCTCCTGAACAATAAAATCTGCTTTTTATGTCAGGGAAACAAAAATTTATTCTAGGGACAATTAAAACTTTTTGTGAATTGTGTATGACATAAAGGTAAATAATGGTGAATTCTTTATGTTTGTAACCTGAAAAAAGGGCAATTTACCCATTTCCTTTTTAGAGTGTTTCTTCGGACACAATTGGGCAAGAGTCCTTTCCCCACTTCTTTTAATATAACTTTCATGTGTACAGCATTATAATTTGACATTTGTATACACAACAAAGTGATCACCACCACAAGTCTAGTTGCCATCCATCATCCTACAGTTGACCCCCTCACCAGTTTTGTTTACCCTGACTCCCTTTCCCTCTGGTAACCACAGATTGTCTGCTGTATGTATGTTTTGTTTTATTTTATTTGCTCATTTGCTTTTTTTTAGATTCCACATATGAGTGAAATAGTATGGTATTTGTCTTTCTCTGTTTGAGCTATCGATATTTCACTTAGCGTAATACCTTCAAGGTCCATCCTTGTTATTGCATATGGCAGAATTTCATTCTTTTTTATGGCTGAGTAGCACTTTTTTTTTTTGTAGGGGGGCGTCCGCAGGCCTCTCACTGCTGTGGCCTCTCCCGCTGCGGAGCACAGGCTCCGGACGCGCAGGCCCAGCGACCATGGCTCACGGGCCCAGCCGCTCCGCGGCATGTGGGATCCTCCCGGACCGGGGCACGAACCCGCGTCCCCTGCATCGGCAGGCGGACTCTCAACCACCGCGCCACCAGGGAAGGCCCGAGTAGCACTTATTTTATGTATAAACTATTCATCTTCTTTAGCCACTCATCCGTTGACAGGCACTTAGGTTGTTTCCATATCTTGGCTATTGCAAATAATGCTGCAAAGATCATAGGGGTGCATATATCATTTTGAACTAGTGTTTTCGTGTTCTTTGGGTAAATACCCAGAATTGGAATAGCTGGGTCACATGGTAGTTCTAGTTTCAGTTTTTGGAGGAAACTCCCTACTGTTTTCCATAGTTGCTGGACCAATCTACTTTCTCTAAAATTTTGAATGTCAGTAAAACTTCCCAGGAACTAATTAAAACCATTGGCAGCTTAACAACCCAGAGAAGTCTCCAAGTGTTTGGGCTCCATCCTTTTTGAAGTGTGAACACCTAGAAAGTTAGAGCTCCAGGCTCCCTGACACCTTGGGAGCTTAACCTAGGCTCAATCCTGGCTGTAACCATTTCTTCTCAGAGAGATAAGAGAAGTTAGATTATTCTTTTAGGTGAGGGCAATTAACCAAACAATGGATACCTCAGTTCCCAAGTTAGCATAGATTGAACTCTATGAAGGTAGGTACAAAAAGTTCATCATATAACAGCAAACTGTGCTGTCCAGTCTACTTATGGGAAAACAGGATACAATTGATTCTAAGAAAACATGTTATATACTGGCTAAAAATTGTGCAATGTAAAAGGATTCATATATGCTTGCATATATAAGTAACATTATTTTATTCTTTCTAGTCATTTCAATCTACCTATATGCTTGTACTAGGTACTGCTTATTCAATAATATAACAAATTTCCTTCTATTTATATTGTTATGGAGAGGATTTTTTTGTTAAGACTTTTAATTCACCAATAATACACAAGAATGAATTTCCTGCCTACAGTGCACATACCTTTCCATATGACCAAAGTTATTGTCTATAGATAAATTTAGGCATGTTGGTTGTGAATAATTCCATTCATAATAGGTACAAAATTGTTCTATTTATGAAAAAAATTATAAACTAATAAAAAATCCTTGATCATTATATGTTTCAGTAGTAACAGCATTTCTAGCTCATGGTTGGGATTTTAGTTTACTATTTTTATTCTTTCTGTGACTAGTGAAGTTTTAAAATGATTTTGAATTGTTTTATAGTCATAGAACACATACACAGCGGTAAATTACTTATCTTTTGAAAAACAAAAATCTTTTGTTTCAAGAAAAAATTTCTGCTAGGTGTTTGGTATTGAAATCCATCTTTCATTCATTTATTAGATGAGTATTTACGAAGCAATGACACTGTACAAAGTTGGTCACACATAGTGTTCAATGTACACAGATGAATTATCTTAATCAGGTAGGTTACATAGGAAATGTGACCACAATGAGAGATTTTACTAGTCCTCTTGATTTGGACAGAAATCAGGGAAACCAGAGGCAATTGATGAAGTTGGAGGGTACAATAAAGGTGTTTTATTCTGGTGACCAAGTAGGAGACAAAGATTCAAGACAATAGCAGCTTGGAACTGGAAATAATTACTTTTTTCCATGTGGTAATTAACATTAAAATAGTTCAGGAATACAGGTGTGCTGTGTAGTTTTACATGCTGACTCCAATTTATACCCATAGGGTGGTTTATAGAATGTGAATTTACCAAATCTAGAATAAAACGTCTTAAGATAAGGTGATTTTTGTACAGGATGTCTTCTTTTCTGAATTAACAAAAAGAGTTTGCTAGCTGGCATAACAGTCAATAATAATAATGAAGTCAGTGTGGCTTAAAATAGAGAATTGAACAGGTCTCAACCCCCTTGTATGAACAGGACATAAGGTAGGGCAGGGGCAGTGGCTCCTGCCAAGTGTGCATGTTCCTGGGTTCGCTCCTGTTGCCCTGCTTCTCCGCACTCCAGAGAGGACCCAAACCCTGACAGAACTTCAAGCTCAGAGGACCTGCCACAGCTGCTCGTGGCATCCACCATGGACTGTGCCTTTGCTTCATACAGAAGGACTTCCCCAGGCTGCACGTTGGTTGTTTAAATGTTCTTGCCTGTGTTACACTCAATGTACACAATGAGCAGAATTTAACCTAAGCCTGAAGAGACCGAAGGAGACCCCCTGACACTGTCTTGTCAGTCTTGCTTCCTTAAGAAGCTACTTCCTGTATTCTTGAAGAGAAGTCTCTTCTATTTTTTTTGCATTTCTAATGAGTTCCTGTAACCCATCTGTAACACTGAAGAATCTCCTTAATAAATCTCCTTAATAAATCCATTCTGTGAGGACTGTACAATACCCAGCTAACAGGTGAGAGAGCACTTGTGACACAGGCTATGCACAAATTTGAGGAGAAGGGGAAAGGAAAGTAGAAATGTTCAGAGTAGCTCACTTCTTCCTGCTCCAAAATACTGTGTGAAAGCATGGTTGTGATGCTGCCTTCCTACAAAATTGTTGAACAAGTACTTGTATAGATCTTTGATTCCTTCAGTAATTTAACAATTATTTATTAATTATCAAGTATGCAAGATGCTTTCACCTGAAGCCTTCTCTTGAGATGTATATAACTTTATTCCAAAAGATGCCCACTTATGACTGAACATCAAAGTAGCGAAGATTCCTTTCACTCTGCTATAATTGTCCTTTCCCTCACTCCTGATCCCTTCCTTTCTCTAAACCATGATCACTTCATGGCACCGACTTGTGTGCATGTTTCTTATTTACATTGCTTGTCATGTGTGTTGGGGAGATTTGATGGGGAAGCAGAACTCATTACTGCCCCCTCACCCCCTTTTCCAGACCATCCAGACATTCGGTATTCAGGGCATTCCTCCACCTCAAAGGTGACACCAGAGGGCCTTTGGGGACTGGACCAGCTGCAGGACTTATTCCAGAGAAATGGCAACTGAGCATAACTCACAACCCTTAAGAAAGCAGAGCCGTCCTATAGATTCCACAGTCTGTCAGCCTGTGGGTGTCATGTTCAGTGAGAAATTGATCCTCGTACCGAAAGCTTAGCTTTCTTTCAACGGAAGCTCCTTGAACAGGTGACAATTATGGTGACAATGAGAGCTTTGCCAATTACTGGCTCTTTCTTTACTCTTTTAAACAATATCATTGTTCTGTGAGCCAAAGGTGATGGCTTCATTGCTGGCTAAGTTTCCTGGGAGAAAAGTTTATGTAACTCAGAGCACATGGAGTGTCCCTCTCTCAAGGAGAAGAGCAGCAGGTTCAGACAGGCATGCATGTGCTTTTTTCCCGATTCCTCTTAGTACTAGTTCCTAAAACTGTGTACTTCATCTTGAGAACCCTAGGCAGCAGTTAATAGAGGAAGGAAATGGCAATTTGGGGCCCTGATGGGTGGAAGCTCATGTATTTATTCACATGCATTGTTTGAACACCTGGGGCTTATGTGGTGGACTTTGTGGTGGGAGCTAAATATACAGTGAGGATCATCAAGTAGATGAGATCATGACTCGGTAGGGGAGACAAAATGTAAATAGGTCATTTCAGTTTCACAACTATATAAAAAGTCCTGTGGTCAGAGGGAAACATGGTACAATGGCAGCACAGAGGAGGGACACCACACCCAGTCTCAGGAAATCAGAGACCGTAAGGAATAACAGATGTTAGCAAATAAGGGGCACAGGGGGAGGAAGCCAGGGTGTCTAGTGAAGTCTGTGTCCTGTGTGCAATATCCCTGAATCAAGAGAATTTGTCCAATCGTGGAATTATAAGCAGTTTATTCTAAGTACAAGCGTCAAGCATTAGACAGCTGAGAAGAATTCCTAAAATGCTGAATTGAACTTGAAGAGAAATTTTCCTTTGAAATCACCATCTTTATAAACCTGAGTATTTAGGGAACATTTTAGCCAACATCCCAGGGGACGTTTTATCTGTAAATAAATTAGGGACTAGAATTTCCAGGCCTTACCAAGAGCCCCAAATGACAAGAAAATTAGGATGCACATCTTATACTTTTTGTTTCTGGCTGTAATAAGTAGATTTTTCCTGTTGAGCTGGCATGTTATTTCTAGTAGTGTTTAATACTTTCATCCTGGGACTTCCCTGGTGGCACAGTGCTTAAGAATCCACCTGCCAATGCAGGGGACACTGGTTCGAGCCCTGGTTATGTTCATGGATACCAATTTCTTTTGTATTTTCCAAAGATAGATGATAATATATGCATATACTCATTATTATTATTTTTATTTATTTATATTTATTTTTTGGTACGCGGGCTTCTCACTGTTGTGGCTTCTCCCGTTGCGGAGCACAGGCTCCGGATGTGCAGGCTCAGCGGCCATGGCTCACGGGCCCAGCCGCTCCGCGGCATGTGGGATCTTCCCGGACTGGGGCACGAACCCATGTCCCCTGCATCAGCAGGCGGACTCTCAACCACTGCGCCACCAGGGAAGCCCCCTCATTATTTTTTTAAATTGGTAATACAACTATACACACTTTCTGCATCTTGAGATTTTCTCATGTTAGCACAAATAAGAGTTTCCCTTTCCACTTCAGTGACTGTAGAGTATTCCTTTGTAAGTGTGTCTCAGGATTTACTTCACCAGTATGTGACAGAGAGACTTGAAAGTTGTTTCCAATCTTCTGGAATTACAACAATCCTTCAACAAATATACTACTACATAAGCCATTTTTAACTTGGGTAAATAAATCTGTAAGATAAATTCCTAAATGTGGACTTCTGTATCAGCAGTATTTGCATTTAAATTTTTGGTATATATTTGCATCAGTTTGCACTCTCCCTAGCAAATATCAGAGACCGCCAACTTCCTGGAACTCTTGCTAGCTGGTGCCCTGTCCAAACTGTACTTCCTGGCCCATCTGAGAGGCGACACAGGTACCTCCTAATTTTACCTTGTACATCATTTATAATCAGTAAAATTGAACACATTTATTCTCTTGGTATATTTTCGCACATTTAAAATATTGTGTTTGTTGCTCTTTCCTCACTGATTTATAAGGGCTCCTTATAACTTAATGAATTGATCTCCATGACTGTATCATAGATTACGACTGTTCTTCCTCTTACCATTTGTTTTTTAGCTCTTCTTAACACTTTTCTATAATTAATCATTATCCTCCAACTTGTTTTCCATTTCTTTAACTTAACTAATTCTCAAAATTGTTTGTTCTTTTTGCATTTCAGGCCCTGGTAATCACTTTAGTAATTCTTTGGTAATCAGTTTTTATTTTTAAACTCCTCTTCAACAAAACTGTCATGAAAACATATTTAAAAAATGAGCTACAGTGTTACACTATTAAAACATAAGAAGCCTTTCAAGATATACTTAATAGGGATTCTCAGCCCTTTTCATAGCCTCACTGAGAAATTTCGTTCCCATACCAAATAATTTATAATGCCCAGGTAGTACTGCAACTAATGCCATGCTAGCCACATCAAGGACCTCTGAAATATTTATGGACTTATTATTTTTAGTTATTTCAATGGCTTCGTTTAGTTGTTCTATCTCTTTATTTAACTCTTCAGCTTGCTTTTTAAATCCTTCTGTAAGTAGTTCTTCTTGCATCTGTAAAAAGGAGAGTCCCTTTTGAAAATAGCCCAAATCAAGATTTTGTATCAAACAACTACAGCAGATAAGTACATGTGTCTACTTCTATAATACCTTAGATGCTTTTTGACATTTGTCTAACATTTGCAAATGTTTGGACCTGGGTAGTGAAAGCATCCAGGGTTTAGAGCTTCCCAAGTTCCCTCAACACCATCTCCCTGGGCACAGAAAAGATGGGCCTAGGTCAGACCTGAAAACTACCCCAGGACTGTGTTCCAGCCCTAATAATGCACTTTGGGAGGGAATGTAGGTGAATTCTAAATATTTGTCAGTTTCATTGAGGTAGGATGACCACACATATGTCACAAAAATGGCACTGCTGACTGTCTTTAGGACACTGTCTATCAAACTCCAGGTTGAGGCAAAGAATGCATTTACTCTAGGTATTTAAAATGAATCAGGCAGACCTGGAAATGAATGCAGCAAATTTTAGAGCTTTCAGAATCCAGTATTTCATACCAGGCACAATCTGATACTTTCAAGAGCAGATGGAACTATTCCAGGTCTCTGATGGTTGTACCAAAATTTCTAAGGACTCTAGGACTGAGGTGCTATTCACTTGGGGCAAATGCGAGCCTATAATCACCACAAACAGCAGTCCAGGAGCCTGGGCCATGTTATTTGTATGCGCCAAACCCTAACACTACAGAAGGTGCTGAGTCTTACAGAGGTAAGTCTTCAGTGCGACCCACATCTCTTTGATGTTACAGAGAATCATATGTCTTTGGATTTCCCTCTGGGATCTGACTTAAGGTCAAATTTCTGTTTTTTTATTCCTGAGAGGCTAGCATTTTGTCCATCAGGCCCTGCCCAGGCCCATCCAGACTTACCTTCAGCTTGTGGTTCAGCATTGTTTCCAGCTCTCCTAGAAGGTATTCTTTTTCCCTAGCCATCTTCTCTTCCAGTTGGATCATGTTTTCCTTGAAGCTTCTCTCTTGTGCCGCCATTTTTTGCTCCTCTTCATTCTGTTTCTCTCTTAGCAGCTGCTGGTCCCTCTCAGCTGCATGCTTCTTAGCACACTCAACTGTTTCACAAGAGTTTTAAAGAGGGAAGAATATAACAGTTATGCTGAGCTGTCACCTCCTTAGCTCAGAGATAAAATGACTTTAAAATGGTGGGAAGGAATCTGAATATTCCTACTACCACATCAGAAAACATGCTTTAGCATGTGATGCAAAGGCACTGATTGGATGTACATGCAACCAAAACTCCCCTGGTTATTTCCAGATGTAGCAGAGAGGTTCCACAGAAGGAGAGGAAGCTGCCGTGTGAGGAAGTGTTTGTTTTCACACCTGCCAAAGGGAAGCACAAGAGCCACCTTTCCCTTTGTGAGCTCAGCCCTCCCCTGTACCTGCCAAGGCCTTGTCCCGATCAGTGAGGGCTTTGTCTGCCTGCAGGATGGCTTCCTCTACTCCTGCCTGGGACTGCAGGAAGCTCTGGAGGACTTCATTTGCCTGAGGACACAACAAGGAGCAAAGACTTGTCAGGCAGCAAAAGATGTAGTGTCTTGCTGAGGAAATTATTGTTCAGTAAACCTACAGATTGGACCCTTTAACTTCTCCATCCTTTGTAGGATCCCAAAATGGTTACAGACGCCAGAATTATGTGCAATTCTACAAACACCCACCCTCCATTGTGTGCAACTCCTATATCTGCACATTGTTTGGCTTCCGACTAATGCTCATCTACTCTTTCTTTATTACAATTTCATTTATGGATACTTCAACTTGTAGCTTCTATCGCCTCTTCCAGGAAGCTTTCCTAAGCTTTATTCTGAGTTTTGAATGACTGCCAAGACCTTACATTTGCCCTATCAGCCCTACCACTTGATGACTGTGTGATCTTAGGCAACTTAGTAAATTTTCCACACCTCATATTTCTCAGTTTTATAGTGGGGATGACAGCAGTACCTAATTCATTTTTTGGGGGGAACTAAATTGATTATCTTGGCAATATGGTAGAGCAGAAAGATCCTGAGCTCTCCTCCTCTCACAGGCACACTGAAGTCACAACTATTTGCAGAACAACCATTGGTGAAAAAGACAGAACCTATCAGAAAAGATCTCCTACAATTGAAGATATAAAGAAGGAACCACAGTGAGATGGGTAGGAGAGGTGGAGTCTCAATATAGTCAAATTCCATACCCCCGGGTGGGTTATTCACAATCAAGAGAATGATTACTACCTCAGAGGTTCTCCCAGAGAAGTGAGAGGTCCGAGCTCCACGCTGGGCGCCGCAGCCAGGGATCCAGCACCAGGAAGACAATCCTCCAGAGCCTTTGGCTCTGAAAGCCAATGGGGCTAACTTTCAGGCGTCCCAGAGGGCTGTGGGAAATAAAGTCTTAACCCTCAGAGGGTGCACTCTAAATCTCACATGCTCCGGGACCCAGAGAAGAAGCAGTAATTTGATAGGAACCTGCGTCAGACCTACCTGCTGACCCTGGAGAGTCCCCTAGAGAGGCAGAAGGCAACTGCCGCTCACCCCAGAGACATAGACACTGGCAGCAGCCATTTTTGGGAGCTTCTTCTACCACATGGACATTGGTGCTGGCATTCGCCATTTTGGAATATTTCCCCTAGCTTATTAGTCCCAAGACCCAGCCCTGCCCTGGTCCAGTGGTCTGCAGGCGCCAGTGCTGGGATGCTTCAGGCTAAGCAACTAACTGGGCATGGACAGAGCCGCACCCACCAGCAGACCTCCTGAGCCCACCGTCGCCTCTGGACATGGCCTTGCCCACCAGAGGGCCAGGGACCTGGTCCCACTCACCAGGCCACAGGCACTAGGCCTGAAACCCCCAGGGCCCTTTAGCCAGAGACCCTGGGACCCAGCTCTACACACCAGGAGGAAGATACCAGTTGCAATAAAACCTCAGTTTCAGTCTGCAGGGCCAGCCCACCCACTAGCAGGCTATATCCTGCCTTGGGACCAGCTGGGCTCAGGCCTGGACCAACATGAGGCCAACAGAAGCTTCAAGACACCCCAGATCCAGCAGCCCAACTGGTTGTACCCAACTGTGATCCAACACATGCTCTTGGACTCCTGGGCCCTGCAACTGGACTCCAGGATCTGGCTCTGTCCTCCAGAAAGTTGGCACTAGCCCTAGGACTTGGCCTCACCCACCAGTGCGCAGGCAACAGTCCTGGGGTCTCCTGGACACTTACTCTGCTCACCAGAAATGCAGCACTAGACCCAGAGCCCCCCGGGGTTCCACAGTCAGCCTCCTTGTGACCAGCAGCCTCTGCACAAAGCAGGACCTGGCAACCAAATGAACCAAAAAGACCCTCTGACTCCAATCTTCTGTTCTTTCCCACTCCCATTACCCCTCACCTTAACTCCTTTCCTGGGAACCAGTTTATAGTCCTGTTCAAACTTGCTCCTTGCTTCTAAGTAGAGACTGTGTCCTCCAGGGACAAAGAAAGTTCCTCCTGAAATACTTGTCATCAAGGATTCTGAAAGCTTCTTAAGCTCAGCCTGACAATGTTTGACAGAGGCCTCTTCATTTTGGATCATGAAAACGTCCTTCTTTTTCTCCATGATGTCCTGTCAGGGAAATATGGGGAAATCCAATAGAAAGAAGCTGTTAGAGGGAAGGTCCAACTGTGATCCTCTTGGAAGAAGTAGTCTGACAGCATCAGGTACATGAGACACAGAATAATAGATGTGGAGTCAGGAGTCTAGTTTTAGTTCCAGTTCTGACAAACTCTTTGTGTGATTTGTATGAAGTCCCTTAAATCCCCTGGGCTCAGTCTCAACATGTGTGCAATGATGCAGTTGGCAGAGGCAAACTACTACTTTGACAGTAGTAGCACTAATAGTGATCCATCCATCAACAATGAACAATGAAAGTACAATTATGAATGGAAGTAGGGTTTCCTCTTCAAACTTGGGTGCTATGGATAAAAATATGTACCTAGCAAATCAACTTCCTACTAATGAATTAAGTATACACTGAACAGAGTTTTGAACTCTTTCTGGATTCTTGTTTCATTGAGGATTTGAGTGTGTGAAATTATAGGAACAGAAATTTTTTTGCTTGTACTTCTAAATTACAATTGAGCTGGTTTTACTCTGTATGTACTAAGAGATCTTTGTAAATTATAGGATGGTCAAGGGAGACTGAAAGTCAAACTTTCAGTGAAGGTGCCAATGGTAAGCAGAATTATGATCTCCAAGAGCTCTCTCTGCTGGTGTCCACACTCCGCATAGTTCCTAGACTTGTGAAGATGATGAACAATTATTCTGTGTTTAGACTATATTACATGGAACAGGTTGACTTTAAGAAATGGAGATTACCTAGGTGGGCCTTACCTAATCACAAGCCCCTTAAAAGATGTTTTCTCCAGTTGGTGGCAGAAGAGGTAGTCGGAGAGACTAGAAACAAAAGAAGGAAACCATGCACCACTGCTGGGTTGCAGATGGAGGGGGGTTCCCCAGAGCGTCCATGTGAGTACCAAGCCCACTTGAACCTTGTTTTCAGCTATGGTACAGGGAGCAGAATACCCATAGACCCTGGGCTGGTATCTGACCTGAAGAACTATAAGCTAATAGATGTGTGTTGTTTCAAGCTGCTAAGCACAGTGTAATTTGTTTTGCCACAACAGAAACTAAAAGCCCAACTTTTAGAAAAGAGATGGACTGTAGCCTGTAGAGCCCTATCACTCACTAGAATCTAAACTCCTTATATGACGAGAAGCACATGAACCATGGTGTCAAAAGGGGGAGTCTAGGTATCATTCCAGAAGAAAGGAATCAGGAGGGATATATTCCAGAGCACATTACCACCAGCTTCTTCTGGAATGTCTGCTTGTCATCCTTGAAGGAGCACTCCATGAAGATTGCAATGGCTTCCGTCTCACAGGCTGCGTGCACCTCCAGAAGCTCCTGGAGCGTGTCCGTGGGGAGCCTCAGTCGCTGGGCCATCTGCTCACTGTAGTGGTCGGCTGCCTTCTGCACGGCCGCTGAGTTCTCACGCTCAGCCAGAGTTATCACTGCGTTCTCCAAACAAGGAACTCCTCCACTGTTGATGGCATCTATGTAGGCCACCACCAGAGTCCCCAACCCTGATTGAGACATGATATTTATGAAATGGAGAGAGAATTCTCACCTGTTTTAATAGCTTTAGAGATTAGCATTCTAAAAATCACTAAAATTTTATTGAATTTGAAGTTTTCTTTTCTTCTATCTATTCTTCTCCTCATTTTCTTCATTCTTGTAGCCTCCTCCTTTTTGTTCTATGAACCCCTTCTTTATAATAACATCACTGTGTCTCCTATTCACTCTACCTTTTATGGTTCTCAAATTCATCCCATTACAATATTAGCCAGATGATTTCAAACGATATGCTCAAGGGTCTCCCAGAACACTTCTCCCATTTTTATACAATAAACCTGTAAGTAAATTACATTACTTGTGGGCACTATTTGTAAATGAAAATGCCTTGATGAAAATGTCATCAAGAATTTCAGGGCAGTGACACAAACATTAAACCATGAGCTATGACCCATTTATTAATTTAGGCTGTCAAGGAAAAGTGTCCTCCCTGATTGGTGATCAAGTTCCTCTCAAAGAAAGACAAACATAAAATGTTTTGTTTGAAGCCAATAAGAGATTACAAAGCAAAAAAGAGAGAGGGAGAAAGAAAGAAAAAAGAGAGATGGGGGAGAGAGAGATACAGAGACAGAGATAGTTTGAGGGAGAGAGACAATGAGATATTCCCAAGGATCCTTAGAGTTTAGTGGACTGAGGTTCTACCCACTAATTGTGCTGAGCCGCTGGGCCACAGAGGAAGGCATTAAGAAAGAAATGGTGTGTGGTCTTCTTAGAACTGCCCAACAGGACATAGGCGGATTGTCCTAAAAATCAACAAGAAACAAGTCAGGCAACTTGGTAGGAAAAAAAAAACCCTTTTGAAATAGGAGATGCAAATAGCAAATATGTGACAAGGTGCTTAAGCTTATCTGTAGTGAGGCAAATAACATGCAACTACACAGACACCAGATCAGCAAAAGTTAAAAAGTGTTTTTACCAAAATTTTGGAAGGATGTGGATAATTCTAAATTACTGCTAATAAGCATATAAACTGACATAAAGCATAAACGGCTTTAAATGTTTGATAAGGCTTAAAAGGTTTAAAAACTTAAAAGGTTTGATATTATCTAGAAAGGCTGAAGACATAAATACTTCTTGATTCAGCAATTCCACTTCTGGGTATAACATAAGGAAGTTAGTGTACACGTGCACCAGGATATAGATGGAAGAATAATCATGAGAACACAATTTGTTGTTCATCAGCAACAAATGGATGAATAAATTGTGGTATCCTCTGTCAGTTGCAAAGTACAAACGAGTGAAAATAATTGCAGACACATATGACAAGCTAGATGAACCTCATAAACTTCTTATTGAGAATATGAAGCAAGATCCCAATGAATATCACAATGAAATTCCCTATATAAAGATTAAGGTATTTTTAAGAAATGTTTACATAGATTGTAAAACCATGTTTAAATAGGAAGAGCGAAAGAATGCACCATGAAAATCAAAACATTGGTGAGCTCTAGGGAGGGTGTGAGAGGGTGTGATTTGTGCTTTTGGGTGCTGGTGATGTTTTATTTTTTGATCTGGGCGGTGATTGAACAGATGATCGCTTCATATTTATCAACTTTATTATATGTATATATATTTTTATGCACTCTTCCGTATGTTTTAGAGTTCACGTATTACAAAAGACTAGTTAGACAAAGAGAAGGGGTATAGTTTATCAAAGTTTTGCTGTGAAATTAAGCCAAAAAGAATGCATGAGATATGGGATATAGGGATTTTACTGTCTGTTCTTCCTTCCATCCCTTTTTAAAAATAAGACATGTTGAACAATATTTGTGTGCTGCTTGGAATGACTCTGGTTTAAAGCCAAAGTGATGAAGGAGAAAGGAAGGGAATAACGGTTGAAGATGAGCCCCTGAGCAGATGGCAATGGATCAGGACGAATGAGGTGGCTGTTTCCATGGGGTTGGGAACACTTGATTACTGGACAAAAGAGTGAACATTGTGGGGAGATGGGTTTGAAGTTATAAATTTGGTGGTGAGAATTTGAAGTTTTCTTCAGTGGGAGGGGTTAGGCTCTTTCTTAACATGACACTAGAGGAGGATGATCCACAGCCTGTGTTATCACTGCTTCCAAGCAAATGGTCCTGAACAACACTAAACGACACTCACCATGGTTCTGCCCTGCCAGGCGGTTCATCAGGAAGGATTTTCCCGTCCGATACAGCCCTGCAATGGCCACCACCACCACAGGCTGAGAAATCTGGTCAAGAATCTTCAGTGCTTTTGGATTTACTGTCAGCTGATTGTTCTGGTTTTCCACCAGACGGATGGGGTCCATTATGGTGGATCCAGATGCCATGGGAAGCTGTAACCCAGAGGAACGACTCAGTAAAACACAAGATCCACAAGTTATCTCTCACGATGCACATCAGGCTTCTGCGTTTGGAACTTATATATCAATTTTCTATGTTTTGTATGCTTCTAAAAGGTAAGTATTTAGCCTAGTGTGCCAAGGTCTGTACAGATACATTATGTACATCATCTTATCGATCCTTACATGAACCCTAAAGCAACCTTATCCGTGTGATGCAGTGAATAGAATGAGAGAACAAAGCATTGATGATGGAGCCATGAGAACACTAACATTTTGGGGGTACGCAGAGGCAGAATGGAACATGAAGGAGATGAGGAATGACCAGAGACGATTTCTGGAGTTCCAGAATGATTTGGTCACTCATTAATTGCACAAACATTTATTGAGAACCTACCATGTGCTGGAGATTGTTTTAGGGACTCAGTATCAAACAGTGAACAAAATGGGTCCAAATCCCTGCTTCATGGAGATCTAATCTAGTGGAGAAGACAGATAATATAGAAAGTGGAAAAGCAAAATACATGTATGTATATTAGAGGATGGTAAATGATCAGAAGGAAATGAGAGGGAATGGTGTTTAGAGTGTTGGGGGTTGAATTCACATAGAGTTGAATCAGGAAAAAACTTGCCAACAAAGGAAAAATGAATGTGATTGGTGACCTTGATGAGGATAGATGCACTGAATCGGTGGGAACAGGCTGGAAGAGGAGTTACTGTGAGGGAAAGGAGACACAAAGAATGCAGCTCTCCCTCAAACACAACAGGACAGACCTTAAAGGTACCTAACAAAGTTGTGCATGCAAGAATGAATTTATTAACTGAAATTACAGGACATTTCTTATTATTTAAGCCGACAGGGAAGAGAGGCAAGCAACCAGGGTGTTTTAAGGTCTGCCTACATATTTTCCAGTCTCACATCTGGGCCAGGCTCTACTTTAAATGACTTCATCACAATGATTGGGTGTTTCATGATCTCAAGAGACAGACAGCAGTCAGAGAGTTTTAACTGTCCCTTTATTTTCTCAGACAATACTAAGCAACATCCACATGTTCCCATACTTTACTAGCTGTGTGACGAATGGAAAGATTAATTTCTCTGTGCCTCAGGTTTCTCTTCTGTAAAATGGTAACCCTAAAAGTAAAATTCAGTGTGTCATTAGGGTCATTAGGAGGGTTAAATATCTCATAATGCTTACAATGCTCTTAAAATTATGCTGGTACATAGTAAGTTCTATATAAGTATTGTTTTAAAATTAAGTGTCTCTGAAGACAGGGTAATTTCTGAATGAAAGTGGAGGATTAACTTTGGCCTGAAACAGTGACACTTCCCTCCCTGGTTGCAAGCAAGTGGGAGGACACAGCCCATGAGGAAGATGAGCAGGTAGGGGAGGACCAGTGATAACAGCTGAGAAGTGATAACACGGATGGAGGGAGAGACAGGCTGGAGGAACTCAGAGCTGCCCTGGGATGTCCAAGTACAGGTTCTGAAGTCCGGCTGCCAGGGTTCAAACCGGAGGGTTTAAGTCACTTATTGTCTGTTGAGATCTTGAAAAAGGAAGTTACCTCCACAGCCTGCATTTTCTTATCAGTTTATAAGTAAAGCAACAATTCTTGCCTGATTCATTACTGTATAGCTGGTAACAGATAGGCTATCAATTATGAAAAAAGAATTTTCCTGGATTCATGTACTATTTCAATAATCAGCAATTAGACATTGCGTTATAAAGTGTCAATGAATTCTGTAAGCTGCAAATTGCCAAGAAATATAAGGTACTGTATCTAAAATCTTTTAATTAGAAAAAACATGAATTTATTTAACAGCCTTCCTCTGTACAATTTCTTTTCTTTTTCTATAGTGGATTGGGAGCAGAGATGGGGGAGTAAAACATGACCTTTTACAACTGTGTTATGTGTTAATTAATAAAGGGAGACCTGGGGAATTCCCTGGCGGTCCAGTGGTTGAGACTCCGAGCTCTCACTGAGGAGGGTGCTGGTTCCATCCCTGGTCAGGGAACTAAGATCCCACAAGCTTGGGCCGTGCCCCACCCATGCCCATCACAAGGAAACCTCACTCACATGGAGTCAGCAGGCCAGAAGGGGGAGGTCTCATGCAGAACTACTGCCTGGAGGTCAGTTACAGGAAGAATTGTCAATTACAGACCCCAGGGGAAAAATCTTCCACGGGAAGGAGTCATCAGGGACAGTCCCCTATAGGAAAAGGTGAACATTGCATCTCCTACAAGAATTGACTACCCGGCAACTCAGTCAATGAGAATCTGTCATCACCCTGAACTCTGACTTTTCTTTACAAACCAACCTTCCCAGCCCCTTCCTTTTCTCTATAAAATAATGTTCTTCTTTGTTGGACTTGCCTGTGGCTTCTTCTATAGTTTGCTTGTCCCAAGTTGCAATTCCTCTGCTATTCCCGAATAAACTCACTTTTGCTGGTAAAATAACTGTTTTATTTTTAAGCTGAATAGCTATAAGCAAGAGAAATTGTAGAGCTTATTTCTGAGATTGAATATTGATAAAGCTTTGTGTAAGTCAATGAGTCTACAAAGATTCTTTTTTAATTCAAAGTATACTGAGGTACCAAAACCAGAAGCTTTTAACTTCAAAACTAAACAAGTGGAAAAGAACAGTGCTACTAGATGGCAGAGGCAATCAACAGTTTCCAAAGGTTACTGTTCAGCAGAATTATCTAAAGTGATAGATAGTTAACATACCCCAATCCCTGTATTTTCAGCAAGTCCAGAAATTATTCTGATGCGATTAATGTTTGGGCCACACATGAAAAACAATGTATGATAAACAAACATGATTAGACCTTAACAGTTACTAATCGTTTTTTTTTAGTGAGAGTGAGATTGAATTATTCCGTATAATACAGTTCTGTAGTATTCGGAAAATCAAATGTTAAGACAAAAATAATGCAGGGTCAGTTTAGGATTTAAATTGTCTCTACGTCAAGGACCATCTTTTCCCTGTTTCTCCAGTGCCCAGCAAGGCGCAGTCAGGATGTGTCCGAGGAGGGGAGGAGGGGCTAGAGGAAGGGACTGCACCCAGCGCCCCTGCAAGGGGCCGGGGGTTTGGGCCTTCAATTCCGAAAAGTACTTCAGCCCCCTTTCCTCAGACGATATAGAATGCACTCCTCCCTCTCCCATGCAGGGCTTTTTGCTGCAGCCCTGCGTAGATGCTCGAGGAGGAGCTGCGCACCCCGGCGACACGCCTGGCAGCCGCCCCGGATCCAAAAGGAGACGCTGAGCTGCCCAAGCAACGCGCCCGCCGCAGCGCACACCCTCCGCGCGGCGCTGGCCTCCGCGGCCTCCCCTCCTGCAGTGTGGAACCTGCGCTGGGGGATTTATTGTTGTTATTTAATGGAAATGTGCTTGGAAGGTAAAGTTTAGCAGCAAACTTACGTGCCGCGGTTGCGTCCGGGGTCAAGTTAGCTGCTCCGGCTTGCCCCTAGGGTTCCTCCTGCGTCTGGCTCCTCTGGAAACCGACTCATTTAGAAGCTGAAAAGCCAGCCGATTATGAAAAGCCTTTCTGTTATGGGTTGGGTTTATGAGAAACAAAATCGAAATCGAAAGGACATAAGGACATGGCTTTTTTTCTTTTTCTTTCTTTAATGGAAGCAGGAACCCGAATGAAGTCGGGGAAAGACAGGGAGACAGGGATTCCTCCACACCTGGCTGGGTAAACCCAACTTTGTCCCTTCTCCACAGGTGGCTTAGGTGTCCTTGACCCCATGGTGAACGTGGCCCAAATAATGGTAGGATGAGAGAGTTCAACAGACTGTCTCTCAGGGGCGTCTTTGTGAGAGAAGAGGTTTCTTTATGAATTTTTCTTCACTTGAAAAATGTTTCATTTGTTCATTTCCTTTCTCTTTCCTTTTTAAAAAAGTGTTTTTTTTTTTTAACCGCGGTGATTTTTTTTCCTTAGCAAGAAAATTACGTGTGTGTATAAAATCCATGATTTTATAGCCCAGACATATTCACTATTATTTTGTTACAGTTCTTCTTTTCTTTTCTCTTCCTTTCTTTTACTAGGGTGCATCCAGATTTGGGGGTTGGGGGTTGGGGGGAGGACTGTTTATAATTTGAGGGTGGATGCAAATTTGGGGGTTGAGAGTTGATTCAGATTCCTTCCATCCTGTTCTGTATCCTTTAAGGCATTGTACTTACCTACAACTTAAAAACTTGACTGCTGCTGTTAGGGAACCAGGTTCTTTTGCTCGAGGAGCTGCAAGCCAAAACACTGAGACGCTGAGGTTTGCAACAGGGAAAAATTTTATTTGTGAGGCAACCCAGTGAAGAGGCAGGAGAACAAGTCTCAGGTCTGCCTCCCAGAAGGAGAGGTGTTTGGAATACTTAGGGGACAAAGAAGCAAGGTGGTCTTAGACCTTGGGGAAAGGTGATCGGAGGTAGGGAAAAGGTGAGGTAATTGGAGTTCTGTGCAGGCTTATCTGAGTTGCATGCTTCTTCATGGGATACCTGTGCAAATTCAGGGAGATTTGGTTTGAAATAGGTTGGAGAATTTGGGGCTGTGATGACAAAATTCACCTATGGGACAAGCAAGTATATTCTGTGCAGACTCTGATCAGCCGTATTGGTTTCACCTTGTTTCAGCCAGTTTTGTTGTATTACAAGAGGAGGGATTTTCGATCTGTTCCCTTATCTGCTGTTCTGTAAGATAAGCTCAAGAATTTGTTAGTCGCCAGTTTCTGTTACAGGTTTTTAACCCTATGGAGCAGGGTTTCACTACCACATCTGTATTTCAGACTGTAGTGAGGGGAAGGAAGGACAGGGAGAGTGTAGTCTCAAAGTTCTATGGCCAAGACTCCCCAAGAGCAAGTGCTTTGACACATATTCCATATGCAGACTTATCTAGCTTCAAAAGCAGCTAGAAAAGTATAATAATCCTTAGCCAGATTGCCCTAAGCTTATTCTGTAAAATAGAATGATACCATACTTGAAGGTGCAAAGCATGTTATAATTCTAAAAGTATATGCAACAATATTGGGGACAGATTTTTCTAGAATCTTGAGATGAAACTTGGCAGATTCAAGACAAACCCAAGCTGGGAAAATTAGCATGACCTCATAATTCCTGAGCCACCGAGATTGATTTAGGGGGAGATTGAGCACATGACCTAAGGCCAGATAAAGTTAATCCTTTCTCAGTTACCTGGATCCAAGAAATTTCTCTCTTTTTCTGTATCACTCTTGGTCTTCTTCTGACTCTCTTGATCTCCTGTCTTCTGTTTTCATTAACTTTTTGTTGTTGTCAATGAGGGTATAAAGACGTGTGTTTCAAGATGAAGACTGTAAGGCCACTTAGGTATGTTTGGCTCTGAAACATGATGTATATTATTACTTACAAAGGGGTAGAATACATTTGGAGTCTCACTTCCAGCTTCCATGGTTGTAATTGCTTCAGGAAAAATCCAATAATATTGGAAAAGGAAGAATGATTAAAATGGGTTCCTAAACTGAAGGCAGTCACTGAGACTTGATTTAACTGAAATGAAGTGTTTTTCAGTTTCTATTAATTTAACTCCAGAAAAAGTGGTCTAGCATCTTGTTTTCGAAATTGTGCTTATTTGTCACCTAGTGTACTTAGCTTTGGGTCTAGTGAAAACTCTGAGAGGAAGAGTCTCATTTTCACATCCTGCTACTCAGATGTTAGTGAAAGACCACAGCTGTGGATGGACCAGAGTTCTAAGCAGCTCAAACAAAGGCCAAGCATACAATAAACATGGAGTCAAGCAAAAAACAAAACAAACAAAAATACATACTAGTTAAAACTATGCATTATAATGAGATAAGACAAAGAACAGAACAAAAATCAGGGATAAACCTAATGTTAGAACAATCAGACAGGGCGTTTGAAATTGCTATTATTATTATGTTGAAGGATCTAGTGGAAAGGTGAATAACACACATGAACATATGTAAAATTTTTCAAAGAATGGACACTATTAATAGAGTTAAATGGAAATGCTATAAGACTAAAGCACAGTATCAGTGATTAAGACTTATTTTAATGGAATTAACAGAAAAGATGTGGACAAGTTGGTGGAAAGAATCAGAGAAACTGAGATAGATTGATAACAATTAACCACATGGAAACACAGAAATAAAGAGAAAACAAATTATAACTGAGTGTTCAATAGCTGAAGACACCTCACAGGACAATGCCAAGAGGTTTATTGTGCACATAATTGAAAAAAATAAAGTAGAAGTAAAGAAAGAGGCAGAAAAAATGTTTGAAGAGAAAATGTCCCAGAATTTTCCAAAATTAATAAAAGACAAAAAATGGCAGATCAAAAGCTCATAGAACCCTAAGGAAAACAAATATAAGATAAATATGGCTATGCACCTCACAGACTAGCAATAGAAATCAAGCATAAAGAGAAAATCTTGAAACAACTGGTGAAAAAATAGAAATATTACATACAGAGGAACAAAAACTACGATTGGAAACAAACATTGCTAGAAATTATATAAGCTAGGAGAAAGTGGAATAACATCTCTAAAGTATTGAATGAAAAATGTCCACCAGAATTATTTACACAGTCACAATGTTTTTAAAGTGAATGCAAGATAAAAACTTTTAAAGTATAGCTTTCGAACACTTGTATCCTGTTGGTGGGAATGGGAATTGATGCAGCCCCTATGGAAACAGTATGAAAGTTCCTCAGAAGACTAAAAATATAACTACCATAGCAAGGGAGTTCTCTTGGGCCTCATTATAAGGGCATTAAACTCATTCATGATTGTTCCGCATTCATGAACTAACCACTTCCCAAAGGCCTAACCTCCAAACACCAGCACATTGAGCATTAGGTTGTCAACGTATGAATTTTGGGGAGACATACACATTTAGATGGTAGTAGAAAAGTTCTCTAGGGAAACCAAAAGACAACAGGGAGACAAAAACAAAAACAGTAAGGAAATTTTAGTTCCTGACCCCACACCCACAACAAGTGGTAAACACAACCTAACCTCTAGACAGATAATGTAAAACCTCACACTAAAGGCATATTTACCTTAATTCCTTTAAACCTATTAAATCACGACAGCTTTCAAGAAAAAATTATGAGGCAAAAAACATAGTCTAAAGAGACGAATCAAGTATCAGAACCAGACTCAGACATGGCAGAAATTTTGGAATTGTCAGACAGGAAATTTAAAATAACTATGATTAACATGTTAACAGGTCTAATGGAAAAAGAGGATAATGAAATGAAAGAACAAATGAGTAATATAAGGAGAGAAATGGAAACTCTCAGAATCATAAGGAAATACTAGAAACCAAAAACATGATGACATAATGAACAATGACTCTGATGGGTTCATCAATAGACTGGACATGGTTGGGAAGGACTCAGTGAGTTTGGAGGTGTGTCAGTAGAAACTTCTCAAATTGAAAAGCACATCGTATTCAAATTGCAGAAAATCAAAGACAAAGAGGAAATCTTGAAAGGAGCCAGAGGAGCCAGAGGGATAGAATGCCTTACTCATAGAGGCACTAGGTAAGAATTACATCAGACTTTTTAGACTTTTCTTCTTGCTTGAAAGCATACAAGCAAGAGGAGAATGGAGTGAAATATTTAAAATCTTGAAAGAAAAAGGAACAACAAATTAGAGTTCTGTATCTACTGAAATTATTCTTCAACATGAAGGAGAAATAAATACTGCATAGTAACAAGTTGGCCTTCCTCTCTTCACTGGCATGTTATCAGAAGAGGCAACGCCACCACCACCTGGTAGTAAGGAGATCATCTCCCACTGGAGTCGGGGGGGGGGGCACATGGGTCAAAGTAACTAGGCATTCCCACCCTTTATAGACAAGTTGTTATCAGTGGAGGACTAATGGGACCCACCCCCACCCAGCAGTAACAAGGAACCCCTCCATCCAAGGCATCCAGAGAGGCTGAAGTGGGAATTTACACTCACCTCACAGTAATGGTACGGCCATTACTCCTCTTTCTTTGCCAGCAAATAGGATCTGATTTCTTATAAGAGGTCACTGGACAATTTAAAGTCTGCTCTAAAATTAGAGTATTATCCAAACTATCAGAAATAAAGGCTTAGATCCTAAAATGACCAGTCATTATATAAACAGAATGTGAGAACATATTCAACTCTGAATTGAGACAAGTTGGGCAAGGACTCAAGAATTCTTTCCCCCTGCCTTCTCTAACTATCTCAGTCCCTCTGATTAATTTTTGTAAATGATAAGATTTAAATTTTATCTTGTTTATGAATGTAAAATTCTGGTATCCATTTTGGAAAAATACCGGAGACTTTATTTCCTATTAATATAAGTGAAATTAAAAGTAAAAGTAGAGTAAGGCTACTTTGCAATAGGACTAAAGTTCAGAGTCAGCTCCTTTTTCTCTGACCAAGAAAATCCAGTTATTATCAGGAAACCAAAATTAGTTCCAGGGACAATTGAACCTCAAAATTTTTTTGTATGAAGTAACCAAATTTCCTGCTTATCTTTTTTTTTTTATAAATTAATTTTTATTGGAGTATAGCTGCTTTACAACATTGTGTTAGTTTCTATTGTACAGCAAAATGAAACAGCCATGGGCTTCCCTGGTGGCGCAGTGGTTGAGAGTCCGCCTGCCGATGCAGGGGACACGGGTTCGTGCCCCGGTCCGGGAGGATCCCACATGCCGCAGAGCGGCTGGGCCCATGAGCCATGGCCACTGAGCCTGCGTGTCCGGAGCCTGTGCTCTGCAACGGGAGAGGCCACAGCAGTGAGAGGCCCACGTACCGCAAAAAAAAAAAAAAAAAAAGAATCAGCCATACATATACCTATATCCCCTCCCTTTTGAACATCCTTCCCATTGAGTTCACCACAGTGCCTTAAGTAGAGTTCCCTGTGCTATAGGTATGTAGTCTTTTGTTATCTAATTTATACATAGTATCAATAGTGTATATGTGTCAATCTCAATCTCCCAATTCCTCCCATCCTCCCTTTCTCCCTTGGTATCCATACATTTGTTCTCTATGTCTGTGTCATTATTTCTGCTTTGCAAACAGGATGATCTATACCATTTTTCTAGATTCCACATATATGCGTCAATACACGATATTACAATACATTGTTGTTTACTATAGGAACGATGCCGTACAGCAGATGCCTAGAATGTATTCCTCTTGCTCACCTGAAACTTTATACTCATTGATTGGTAACTTCCAATTTCCCCCTCCCTACGGTGCATGGCATCACCATTCTACTCTTTGATTCTATGAATTTGAATATTTTTGATACCTCATATAAGTGAATCATGCAATCATGCAATAATCATGCAATATTTGCCTCACTGTGACTGGATTATTTCATTTGACTGGACATTTCATAATGTCCTCAAGATTCATTCACGTTGTTCCATATTGCAAAATTTCCTCCTTTTTTAAAAGACTAAATAGCATTCCATTACATGCATATACCATCTTTATCCACTAATCTGTTTATGGCCATTTAGATATTTCCACAATTGGTTATTGTGAACAGTGCTGCAATGAACATGAGACTGCTGATACCACTTTGATGTCCTTATTTCTACTCTTTCAGGTAAATAATGAGAAGTGGGATTGCTGGATCATATGGTAGCTCTACTTTGAATTTTTTGAAGGTACACCACACTGTTTTCCATAGTGCTGAGACATTTTGTATTCCTGCCAATGGTGTGCAAGAGTTTTCTTTTCTTCACAGTCTCACCATATTTGTTGTCTTTTGTTTTTTTGATAACAGCCATTCTAACAGGTATAAGGTGATATTTCATTGTGCTTTTGATTTATATTTCCCTAATAATTTGTGATGTTGTATATGTTTTCATATACTTGTTGGCCATTTGTACATCTTTGGAGAACTGTCTACTTAAGTTCTTAGGCCATTTTTCTATTGGGTTAGTAGTTTTTTTGCTATTTAGTAGTAAGAGTTCTTATATATTTTGGAGGTTAACCCCTTATCGGTATATTGTTTGGAAATACTTTCTACTATTCTATAGGCTGCCTTTTCACTCTGTTGATTATTTTCTTTACTGTACAGAAGCTTTTTAGTTTGATGTAGTCCCAATTATTTATTTTTGTTTTTGTTGCCTATGATTTTGGTGTCATAGCTATGAAATCTTGCCAAAACCGATGTTGTGAAACTTTATGTTTTGTTTTAGGAGTTTAACAATTACAGGTCTCCCATTTAAATCTTTATTTCACGTTGAATTGATTTTTGTTTATGGTGTAAGAAAAGGGTCCAAATTCATTCTTTTAAATGTGGTTCTCTATGATCTCCAACATCATTTGTGGAAGAGATTATTATTTTCCCATTGTGTATTATTGGCAACCTTGTCAAAGATCACTTGATTGTATATGTGTAGATTTATTTCTGGGCTTTCTATTTTGTTCCATCGGTCTACATGTTCTCTTCATGCCAGTCCCATACTGTTGTGAATAGTGTAGCTTTGTAATATGTTCTGAAATCAGGAAATGTGATGCATCCAGCTTCGTTCTTCTTTCTTAGGATTGCTGCGGCTATTTGAGGTCTTTTGTGGTTGTATATGAATTGTAGAATTGCTTTTTCTATTTTTGTAAAAAATACTATCAGAATTTTGATAGAGATGACATTGAATCTGTAGATCAGTTTGTTTTGTAAGAATATTTTAACAATATTAATTTTTCCAATCTTGAACATAGGATGTTTTTGCATTTGTGTCTTTTTTACTTTCTTTTATCAATATTTTGTAGGTTCCAGTATTCAAGTCTTTCACCTCTTTGGTTAACTGTATTCTTTTTGATGCTATTATAAGTGGGATTGTTTTTTTAATTTCATTTTCAGGTAATTTATTGTTAGTGCATGGAAATGCAACTGATTTTTTTTTTTTTTTTTTTGCAGTACGCGGGCTTCTCACCACTGTGGCCTCTCCCGTTGCGGAGCACAGGCTCCGGACGCGCAGGCTCAGTGGCCATGGCTCACGGGCCCAGCCGCTCTGCGGCATGTGGGATCTTCCCGGACCGGGGCACGAACCCATGTCCCCTGCATCGGCAGGTGGACTCTCAACCACTGCGCCACCAGGGAAGCCCCACAGCAGATTTTTGATCATGGAATTTAGTACAAGTCTCCAAAATTTGGTGGCAGAGGTAACAGAAATAAGCTGAGAAGATCAAGCCTGCACTGGTTGATACTGTATTACTGCGTAGACATCCTGACTCAGCATAGACTTGGAGTAAGGCCTGGAGAACAGGAAGGTACTGGCAGCCTAGGTATTTAATTATGTGGTTAATTGTGTAGATGGTCATGAAGTCTTCCTACTCATTAGGATGCTTCCAGACATAAAGTTATATCTCTGAAATGACAATTTCCTCTTTTGAAAAATGACAATATAATGGTACCCGTAACATAACGTACGGATTTGCTCACAGAATATCTGTAAAGCCACTGTTCAGTGCCTGGCAATGAATAGCTATGGTTTATTAGTGATTTAATTCTATGAGATTTTATCCTGCAAGTAGATAGCCTTTAGTAACCAGAGATGGTCAGGGGTAGAAGCAATAAGAGAATGAAATGTCTACTAGTGTTCGGGCTAGAAAAGTCCTTCAACTGACCTAATGCTCTAAATTCTAAGCAGTGCTTTTTATTCAGCACAATGGTAGAAAGAATGGAGATGACACAATTGAATACCTGAAGTTTAGGGCTAGAACCCTCTCCTGCTCTGCCATTAACTGGGCCCTCTCCTTTTCCATCTTCTCAGTCAGTTCTTTCACATGTTCCTGATAACCGTTTTCTCTCTCTTGCATCACCTGGTCATTCTTCTTTTGCATTTCCTCCAACATTTTGTTTGCAGCTTCTGCAGATTTAGACTTTATACATTCCACGTAAGAAGAAAAATAAGCAGAGAAATATGAGGATCTTAATTTATTGTTAGAGCTTTATTTTCACCTTTTTGCTTGTTTGTTTGCTTATTTCATGAAGAAAACTTCTTGTGGTTATTTTTGCACTGAAGAATCAGAGGACAGATTGACATAAATATTAGTTAAGAAAAGAATCCCCTAAAACTATGAACTATACTTGCTATTTTTTGCTCTATAGTAATATTCCAGGTGGACTAATGTGGCTAACATTAACATTTCTAGCGCTTTCCAACTATGTAGAGGGTTTTCAGTTATTCTCACCTTCAATCTCTTTTTCTTTTTCCGTAAGTGACTGATCAGTATGTTGAAGTGCATCAGCCACATCTTCCTTGGAATCCAAATATTTCTTTAGTGTCTCTTCTGCTTATTGATGCAGAAGAAGTTAGAATTAGGAAATAGAGACTATGGGTTAAAGTAAAACCTAGCAGCACATCTCTTAATTCAACTTCATTTTACCACCCATTTTAAAATTTAAATACCTTTTCAAACTAAGCTTTCTTAAAACCCAACTCCGGATCCACCTTCAAACTTGCTTCATTCTCAGTCACCCCAATTTTAGTAATTTAATTAGTAAATCTTGTCTTCTAATTGCATGAGTTAAAAACCTTATGGTTATCCTTTATGTCTTTTTTTTTCCCCCTCACAAATCCCAGGTACCATTATCAGTTAATGATGTTTGCTCTGACTTCAAAATAAAACTAACCAGGGCCCGTCAATTGTCACCCGCTCCTCCCAAACACCCTGGTCCAAGACATCATCACTTCTTGCCTGGACCACGGCATTAGCTTCATAACTGGTCTCCCTGCTTCCTTCCACTCTTGTTCCCCTATAGCCTGTTTTCCTCAAGGCAGCTAGTGTTGTGTTATATTACTTTAAGAAAGATCACTTCAATTTGATGCACCAAATCCTCTGCTGATTTTCCAACTCCTTCCAAGTAAAATTGAAACTTCTCTCAGTGGCCTCCAGGATACTACTTTGTTTAGCCTCTGGCCCCTGAGCATCTCTCTGACCTCACCTCCTGCCACCTCTTCCTTTGCTCACTGCCTTCTTAATGCTTTTCCTGCCATTCCTAGAACATCAACCAATTTATCCTTCTGGATGTTTCTGTCGTTTGAAATTGTCATCCTCTAGATGCCCACTTGGCTCACTCCCTGACTCCTTTGAAGATTCTGCTGAAACAGTACCCCACGATAGAGGCCTTCTCTAAAAACCTACATATAAAATAGTACCACATATCCTTCCTCTCCCATGCCTGTAGTCTACTTTGTGTTTCTTCAGGGCACTTTTTTCACTGTGATAGTGATTTCTCAAGTCACTGTAGTATTACTCTCTCCTTTGCCTTAGTAACAGGACGCTTAATTTTTTCCACCAGGGCACATTGTGGGCCTTGATAAAATGTTGCACTTTCTAGTCAACCTCCCGGTAGCTGAGGTGACCTATGATTAAAATATAGCTAATACCACTTATGTGGAATGTTATATAGTACTTTTTGCAGATCGCCTTAAAGAGAGTTGACCCAGAGACTTTTAACTCTTCTGTTTTTCCCTTTTCTTTCCATCTGTAATATGCAAGTAGTGGGTGAAATTCCAGTAGCCATCCTAGACCATAAGTTGACCTTGAAGATGTAGGCTGGGTGCTAAGGTGCTGGAGCAGAGCAAAGAAGTGGCCTGGGAACAGGGTGATTGTGGAGTTGTCATAGCAGCATGGACTCCCTCTGCCATACTTCTTATATAAAAGACAGAAAATTTTCTCCTTTTTAAGCCACTCTTGTTTTATTTTATTTTTAAATAATATGTACCCAAACCTAATTCTAACTGATATAACCTGAGTATACCAGCACAGAAGTATAGTTAAGAGCAGAGAGTCTGCTACAAGGATTTCTATTCCAGCTGTACCACTTATTACCTGTACATCTTAGGTGAGTTATTTTACTTCCCTGTGCCTCAATTTTCTTATTTATAAAATGAGGACATTAATAACATGTACTTCATAGGGGTGTTGTGAGGATTGAATGAGTTAAGCCCATTTGTTTCCTGAAACAAAATAAGGTCTATATGTGTTAACGCTTATTATTATTAGTTTTTTCTGTAAGCTATAATTTGTTGATTGCTGATACTTTGAAAGAACTTGTTTTCTTTTAATTACACTAACCACAGAAATTTGACAAGGTCTAGCATATAGTTAGGACTAAGTAGATAATTGTTGGATGATTGAATGACTAAGTTATTGAAGAAATTCTACAAACATTTTGGGGGGCTCCATCTGTGCTTCCAAGAAGGAATCTGTTATTCATCCCATGGTAGTCTCTCCTATTGGATAAATCAGTGAATGGATCAATGAAAAGCACAGGCACTGTTTACCAATCACATTTTGGTTGATTCCACTGTAGTTTGAAAGTGTCACCTCAGCAAGTCCCCAGAAATGGTACTCAGTAGGTAGTTTACCTGTATCCCCTTTCTGGGGGACTGGTAGTACTTATTCTTTAGCTCCTGCTTCTTCCAAATAGAGATGATAACCTCCTGGTTTAGAAAATATTCCTTGCTTCACATCTTCGTATACAGGGCCAAAAATATCCTGAATTAAAGCCATGCAATAAACTGAGGATGCTTTCATGTTCTGCTTACAAAAGTCATCTCACTTTGCTTCTAACCCTTCCTGTGAAGTGAAAAAATAGTACAGAAGGTACAGTAAGCCATTATGAGGTTGTTAACCACACACAGATTACTGGAAATGCTGCTTCTGCAGAGAATGTGGCATATAAACATTACACACCTCTCACCATGCTGGGAGATTCTAGAATACCCCTAAATAGAGCGCTGGTTTAAAAAAATACATCTACTTCTCTTTGTGATTATCTGAAGCTTTTTCCCCATGCTTTTTTAGCTTCAGAGAATGATTCTCAAAGCATAGACGCTGTTCCATATAGAAACTTCTCTTTTCAAGTCCCTAATTTAGGAATAGTTTACCACACAAATGTTCAGTAAGACAGGCTTGCAGGGAGTTCCTGGTTCCACCACTTCGTGACTTAGTGACATTCAACTTTCATGAAATGAGGTTTCCTTTTTGTAAAACACACGAAATTTTATCTATGTCATAGATTCCACGTCAGGATTATATGCAGTGGTGCAAAGTATTAAACCAGTGACTTTTTCATGAGTGCTCAAAAGGGTCAATGATTAGTGGTACATTCTTTAAAATGATAATACTTTTGCATATTTTCTCAATACAAGACAAACGAAGGTAATGGAGATTGTACTGCAGGTATTTTCGGTATGGAGAAAGCCTAACAAACAGCATTTTTACCTACATCAAATTATTGAAGAGAACTTGTATATCAAGTGTTTCTTTAGTCTAGAAAGATGTCCATTGTCTGCTGACCTTCACTATTTAGTTTCATCAGAACCCCTGAAAGCAGGAAGGTGTAATTTGAAAACTCCTGCCCTTCAAGCCGGAGAAGGGATTGTCATCTGTCAAGTGATTATTTGTCATACAACAATCCTTCCTTAATTTGAAAGGACTAAGACTTGAGTCCTCAAATAGCATTCTTATAATTGATTTCTCTTCCCTGTCTTTCTGAATATTTTACTGTTGCTTTACATTAAACACAATACGTTTTTAGGGTTTTCACAAAGAAGTGAATCCTCCTGGATAATTAGCAGGGAACATGAAAACACTGTGTCTTTACTAACTTTAAATGAAAAAATAAATTAAAATAATCTTATGTAAATATAATTTTACAGTTTACTTTTTGCTTAAAATATGGCATCCATAGGGTGGAAATTAACAGAAGAGGATATCTGTAATAACCATAGTTGGTCATGGTACCATAGTCTCTAGGACTAAGTCTAAAGGAAGTCTATTCTTTCAGTAAAGATTGCAAATGAGTACACATAACGGAGGTCTGCTGTCTTTGGGAGGACTACTCATATCAAGAAAGGCCCAGATTTTTCTGCCTCTCATTAACTAGAATAGCAAATATACCCCTAATTTTTTCTGGAACACTCAGTCCACATCCTTGAAAGAGTTCTTCAAGACTTCAGTGACCTCTTTCTCACTGGCCCTGTGCAGGTCCAGCAGCTCCTGGAGGGTTTCCATGGGCAGCTGCACCTTCTGGCCCATCCATGGGTCATAGTGGGCAATGGCCTTTTGCACTGCGGCCGAGTTCTTAATCTGGGCCAAGGCCAAGACTGCATTCTCCATGCAGGGCAGATCCCCACTACTGATGGCATTGATGTAGGTCAGCACCAGGCTCTCTAGACCTACAAAAGAGAATTTTAAAAAATAGTGACTATTAGTTGGTGAGAGAGAGAGGAACAACTGTATTCCGTTTAGTCCTGATCATATAAATTTTATTATTTTGTATCAACGTCTAGAGTATTTTTTTTTATGTTTTTCAAGTGTCACAAACAATAGTTTTAAGGATTTTTTGAGAAGAATAGTGATGGAATATTTTGTTAACCTCTAGTTTCAGAGGAGTTTAAAGCTTCCCTTTCCTCCTCCTTCCCTCACCCAAATGGAAGATGTTGGAATGAATGGGTTAGAGTAAGGATATTTTGGGGACAAGATAGTAAGTCTTGATCTTTTCTTAGCCTTACTGTATCTCCCTTTTATATGCTGTACTGTATCTCCCTTCTAATATATAAAAAAGTCAGGGAGACAATTTAGCATACACAAGCATTTGTGTGTGTGAGTGTAGGGGTACACGTGGTACCGGCCACTAGTCCTGGGTCTGGCCTAAATAAGAGGACCTTTCTAGATAGTCTCTCATCCAAGCTCCATGCAGTGTGATCAGTTCATCCACATTTGCTAGGGATTTATGGTTTTAGCACTGAAAATCTCATATACCAGGAAATGCCAGCCTCGGGCAAACTGGAGTTGTTGATCACCCTACAACTACCAGTTTTTGGCTACAATAATGTATCACCTCACACTGATCAGAACGGCCATCATCAAAAAGTCTACAAATAATAAATGTTGGAGATGGTGTGGAGAAAAGGGGATCCTCCTACACTGTTGGTGGGAATGTAAATTGGTGCAGCCACTATGGAGAACAGTATGGAGGTTCCTTAAAAAACTAAAAATAGAGTTATTTTATGATCCTGCAATACTACTTCTGGGTGTATATCCAGAGAAAACTGGAATTCAAAAAGATACATGCACCCCAATATTCATAGTAGCACTATTTACAATAGCTAAGACATGGAAGCAACCTAAATGTCCATTAACAGATGAATGGATAAAGCAGATACGGTACATATATACAATGAAGTATTACTCAGCAATGCAAATGAAATAATGCCATTTGCAGCAACATGGATGGACCGAGAGGTTATCATATTAAGTGAGGTAAGTCAGACAGAGAAGGACAAATATCATATGATATCACTTATATGATGAATCTTAAAAAATGATACAAATGAACTTATTTACAAAACAGAAATAGACTCACAGACAGAGAAAACAAACTTATGGTTACCAAAGGGGAAGGGAGAGGAGGAATAAATTAGGAATTTGGGATAAACAGATACACAGTACTACATTTAAAGTTGATAAAAAAACAAGGACCTACTGTACAGCACAGGGAACTGTATTCAGTGTCTTATAATAACTTATAATGGAAAAGAATCTGAAAAAGTATATATATATATATATATATATATATATATAACTGAATCACTGCTGTACACCTGAAACATTGTAAATCAACTGTTCTTCAATTAAAAAAAGACAACTAGCAATTTTGGGGCACTCAATCCTGGGCCTTCTCTTTCTATAGTTTTAAGTAGTGCCATCTATATTTTAACTTCCTGCTTTGAGTTGATTTTTAAGCTTTCGATTTGTATATTGAAATATCTGGATGATACTCCTTCTTGTATACATCAGAGAAAAATCAATACTAAATGATCCAAATCTAAACAACTTCACCAACTCTGGAAAACTATTCTTCCTCCAAGTATTTCTTTTAGTAAATGACATCTGTTCAAGCAGTTGCTTAAGCTCAGAACGCTGGAGTCGGACTTGACACTTCCTTATCATTCCTTCTACACACCACGCCCATATGCCCTCCATCATCAAGGTTTATGGATTTGACATTCAAAATATGTGTGGATTCTGTCCATGTTGACAATCTCAATTGCCACTATCTTAGCCTAGCATAATCCCTATTTATTATTAAAATATTGCAGTATCATTCATCTTCTCATTGCTTCATGTACATCCCTCCAACATGGTATCTACAGAATACTCAGAAGGATTTTTTTAAGTATAAACATAACCAGTCCTTTTAGGTATGGTTCCCTGAATACTTCTCCAACCATGACGCCACTCTTATTCACTCTACTCTTGTTCAAGTCGCACTTTCTTTTACATTCTTGAAGTCGCAGAGATCTTTACTGTCTTCGAACTTCTCACGTGGTATTATCTCTGTCTGCAGAGCTATTCGAACTGTTCTTCTAATTAACTCCTACTCATTTTCAAGTTCTCATTTTACATGTCACTTTCAGAGACAAATATTCTCTGTCTTCGAATCCAAAGCAGCTATCATTTTAATTTATTGTGCTTATCATTGTTTATCATTAGAGTTAAATAAATTGTTTTAGTACCTTTTGATCCCACCGTGCTAGAATGAAGATAGAGCTAAAATATTTTAATCCACCATTACGCCCAGTGGTTGGTGCACTGCAGGCACTCCTAATCAATTCATATATTTTTTGCATTGATAAACAAGAGAATTGTGTTAAGGTTAGTGGCAAAGCTTTGCAAACATGGAGTATTTGCCTTTTCCTGACTTTGTCAATCATACAACTTTCCTGGAAGGAAATTTCATAAATAAGGAGAGAAGTTGGTGGAGAAGGTTACTACACCAGGATTAGATTCTAGTTTGTTTCCTTTATTTACCTTGCTCATGTGAATGTTAGATAACACCAGAAATACTTTTAGTTCCCATATAAAATTCACAAAGTGACACTTGTGTTCTGTTTTCCTTGGCATCATTAGACTCTGTATTTGTCAGAAGTAACCCTCATGGTTCCCACTTCTATTGTCTACAATGGGCAATAGGAAAGTCCAAGTATGGGCAGTGAGAGGGACTCATGAGGCCCATTGACTGTGATGCCCCCTGAGAGAGTCTTGGCCTTGGAATGGCTGAGGATGTAGAAGCAGAAGTCTTCAAATTGTTCTCTGAATTCAGGGTTCAGATCTTCCTCCTGTAGCTGCTCCTGGCGGGTGAGGTACTTCCTCTGAGAAGGGTGGTCAAAGATGAAGCACTTGTTCTCTGGAAGAACTTTCGGATACATAACCAAGATTCATTAAAGCTTTTAGTTTTTTTTATCAGTACCTGGAGGAATGAAAATTTGAGGTAGTACAATTTCAGGCTGATTGCTTCAAATATATGACCCTTCAACTTAGTAATTTGCACAAATCCTATATTAAGAGGTAAATATTAACTAATCATGGATCAGACCAAAAAAATTAAAGGGATAGAGAAATGAAATTTCTTTTCTTCTCCAAGAAGGAGGTAACTTAAAATTAGACCCAATTGATTCACCTAAAGAATGTTTCATTTCCTCTAACAGAACAGCCAGGATAACAAAGTTATGAAATTATAATTTTTAGCACCTACATAGAAATGGTCATTGTGATATTGTTTTCTCTTTTTTTTGTTAGCCAACCATCAGGCCCAGTAACTTTGCTTTAGCTTCAGTGAAAGCTTCCGGTACTCATCAGC
This sequence comes from Pseudorca crassidens, assembly GCF_039906515.1. Taxonomy (NCBI): domain Eukaryota; kingdom Metazoa; phylum Chordata; class Mammalia; order Artiodactyla; family Delphinidae; genus Pseudorca; species Pseudorca crassidens. The sequence goes on from NC_090297.1 coordinate 78,122,651, forward strand.
AGTGATGGGTTGCCCATTTGCTTCCAGCTCCAGGGAGAAATCTCTCAGAGTCCACACCAAGTCTGGAAAGAAGCTCACAAAGTCAGCTGAGTCTTTGGCCTCACGTTTACCAGGTGAGGATTTTGCCCTGATTCAATCTGTCAGTTCTGTCACATAGCTGAGATGCTAACATAGGAAAACTGCAGAAAAGGAGTAGCACCTTTTATGCTGTATTTTCTCCCAAAGCTTATCTAAAATAATTTTTCTTAATTGGTTTATTCATTCATTCCACAATTTATTGAGCAACTGCTATGAACCAGGCACTGTCTTAGAACCAATAACATTGCAATGAGTGGGACAATTCTACCATACACATTCTAGTGAGGGAGATAGATGATAAATGAATAAACAAAAATGTAATAAAATCTGAGTCTTGTTAATAATTGTCTTGAAGGAAAATGAACCCAAGCTAAAGGTTAGAGAATAACTGTGTACGTCTGCATGTTGTACTGGTTTATGTAGTGGTTCAGGTAAATTCATCCTGAGATGATCATTGAGCAGAGATCTGAATGAACTGAGGGAGCCAGCCATGCACTAACTCATTGGAGGAATATTCCTGGCAGAGGAAATAGCTCCTACAAACGCTCAGATAGGAAATCACTGAGTGTGTCAAACATATAGCAGGGAGACCAGCATGGCTAGGGCAGAAGTCCTAGAATGGATAGGGTCCAGACTATGTCAGCCCTGTAGGCCATAGAGAGTGTTTGAATTTTAATCTAAATTTAATGGGAAGCTATTGAGAAGCTTTGAGCTGAGAGGGGATATGACCTGATGTTTGTTTTTAAAAGATCATTCTGGCTGGTGTTGTATCTGTAAGAGACAAGAGTATAAGCAGAGAGAAGCATTAGGCAGTTAAGAGGTAACCCAGAGGAGAGAAGATGGAAGTTTAGACTGGAGTTATCAGTGAGGAAGTGGTGGAAATTAGCCAGCCTGGGAAAATACCTATGACAGTGGAGCTGACAGGACTTGTGACTAATAGTTTGCAGGTTATAAAGAAAGGAATCATCCAAGATGAATCCTAAGTTTTGGGGGGTTTTTTTGTTTGTTTGCTTGTTTGCGGTACGCGGGCCTGTCACTGTTGTGATCTCTCCCGTTGCGGAGCACAGGCTCCGGACGCGCAGGCTCAGCAGCCGTGGCTCACGGGTCCAGCCACTCCGTGGCATGTGGGATCCTCCCGGACCGGGGCACGAACCCGTGTCCCCTGCATTGGCAGGCAGACTCTCAACCACTGCGCCACCAGGGAAGCCCGAATCCTAAGTCTTTGATCCAAAACTGTGATGGTGAAGGAGTGCTTTTGGTCAAAAAAATTAAGAGTTCTGTTTTTTGACACGCTAAGTTTCAGTTGTTTCTTATACATCTAAATGGAGACTTGTAACTAGATACACAATTTTGTGCCTGAGAGCAGTGGTCATGATTACTTATACAAATGTTATGGTGATTGACATAACGGTGTTAGTGAACTCCTTGAGGCTAGAAGAGATGGCCTAGGGACTGAGAAAAGAAGAATAGAAACCCAAGAATCAGAGAGCTATAATACTTAGAAGCCAATAAGAGAAAGAAGATGCAACAAAGTAAGCAGAAAAGATATAGCCAATAAGGAAAGTGGAATATTAGGTAACTGTGGTGTTTTAGACACCAAAAGAACCAAGTGGTTCAGAAAAGAAAAAGCCATCAACTTTATCGAACGCTCCTGAGAGGTCAGTGAGTATGAGAGCCAACCATTAGATAGAGGACCATGAAGGTAACCTTGACAAAAGCTAATTTAGGACAATGCTTGAAACTCAGTTTATGGAAATGTTGGAGTTGTTGATAATGACCAGAGCTAAGAATGCAGGAGAGTGGAGGATTAAGATGAGGAGGTGAGGGAACTGAGAGGCCAGAGTGTTAGACGAATGTCTGTTGGGTGGTTGTTTTTTTTTTTTTTTGCGGTACGTGGGACTCTCACTGTTGTGGCCTCTCCCGTTGCGGAGCACAGGCTCCGGACGCGCAGGCTCAGTGGCCATGGCTCACGGACCCAGCTGCTCCGCGGCATGTGGGATCTTCCCGGACCGGGGCACGAACCCGTGTCCCCTGCATCGGCAGGCGGACTCTCAACCACTGCGCCATCAGGGAAGTCCTGTCTGTTGGTTTTTAAAGTCTCTAAGAATACAGTGAACTAGGAGCTAGAATATTTAACAGATGAAAGTTTGTTTACAGGGAAGTGGGTAGATGACTTCGCCAAAGGATAGTGTAGTCTCAGTACATGTGCTTCGGAGGAGTTTCTCTTTTTAATGGGAGAATGAGAAAGTCTCTGGAAGCTGTGATAAAGAACAAGGAGGTTACCTAAGTTTTGTGGGACCTATGACATGCAAGGTGTGGGAGAAAAAAATCACCACTTAAGACCACTTGAGAAGTCTGTGGGGGAAATACTGTCCAGAGAGTATAGATAGAACTCAGTCAGAAGGAACTATTTAGAGATGATGATAAGGATCTAAAGATTTGCTGAATGAGACATGAGTTCTAGAGGATGCTGAGGGCTTGGCAATGGAGATTTGTTGGGAGAGGTCATCAAACATGACTGCAGTTTTGACCCCTGAGCTGGACCCAGGCACCTTACCCTCTCCCCTGTCCTTGGAATGTGCACTCCGCTTGCCTTCCCCATGCTGGAAGTTGCACAAGGACACAGTCTTGAGATAGTAATGGGTGCTGAGACCATCTGGACTGTGTACTGACTGAGCCCAGGTAAGGTCTCTATAGAGACTTTTAAAATTTGGTGGGTGGGTGTGGAAATCTATTTGTCTTCCAGCCACCTAAGACAAGACTTCTAAGTAAATTCCCTTGCTTATTAAACCTGCCACCTGCCAGTCTGATCTGCCATTTTCTTTGGTCTCTCCCTGCCCTCTGGGTACTAAGGTCAGTTTCAGATTACACCCAGGAAGCTCCTGAGGAGATTGTGACCCAACAGGATTAAGTCAGATAGGGCTTGTACAGAGCCTTGTGCAGCTAAGTGTCTAAGGATAATGTGTGACCAGAAAGGCCTGGGCTTCTGGCGGTGATTGAGGTAGACTGGGATGGTGAACATAATGGGATTCATTAAAGAGGGGACTCCGCAATTCTTCTGCAGTTGCCCACAAATGTAACTGGTGACAAAATAAAGCTGTTCTTTCCTAGATTTCATGTTGTCTGGACCACAAAATGGATTCTGCAGCTGGTCCACGGCCTGCTGGTTGATGGTTCCCATGCTGTTGTATAAAAAGGTGCTGCTCAGGAGAATGGCCAGGGCAAAAATTCAGCAGTCATTCTGGTTGTCTCCCTAGAAGTCATTGTAGAAACCACATAGAGTGACTTAGAGCACATGATTTCAATTCAGATGGACAGAGACTGATCCCAGATGTCTCTATTTAACTCCGGAAACTTAGGTTAGTCATTTCCCTATGCAAATTTTTATCCATCTGTACATGAATTTATATAAAAACGTTAAATTCATGGTGTAGTGAAATTTAAATTAGGCATTGTACATAACTGCGTATGACAGTGTAAAGCAAATAAGCACTTGATAGTGGTGGCTATTATGATCATGTAATAGAATTCAAACCTATCTCCTGAACTGAGACTGTGATCCTATTTCTGTTCTCATGACATGTCATGGTGAGGAACTTTTTAGACAATAGTTAAAATATGCCCCTTTAGCAAGAGTAATAATGTATTACAAAGATGTTGTCATCAGATCTTATACTTTGCTTCTCTTACAAATAGCACAGCTGTGGATAACACCATTCCCACCACCTTTCTGGGTTCTCATTCTGAAAAGTCAGATATGTTTGTAAACTGTCTATCAGATTTAGAGACCCCTTCAGTAGCCTCACCAAGACATTTTCCTACAATATGAAAGAAAAATGACTTAAAAAGTCATTAGCCATTATTTTATGGGTTTCAAACCTACCAATGGGCCTTCCTGACCACTCTCAATGCTTATATGTGTGGCCAAGGTATGCAACAATTCTTAAATTAGCCCATCATTCTCATACTCAGTGTTTACTTTTCTCCCATAAGGCTCACTTTGGTTTGCTTCAAATTGGATCTGAGATCAAATCTTGAGCACAGCCAAGTAAATAAAATAAATGAAAATAATACATTAGTATGATATACTTGAAGCACAAATCAAGGAGTGGGAAATAATAATGCAAAGAGGGCTATTGATCTGACATAAATAGGATTTAAAAGATTTATTTTTTACCTTCTCCACATCCCCCAGGCCCTCAGTATCAAGCAGAACTAGAGTATGTTCTGGCTTCTTGGGATGAGGCACACACCACATCCAGATGCCCTTCGTGTGAGATTGCACCGTGGAGCCCAGAGAAAAACCTGCAAGGGGGCATGGGGTTAAGAAAGGGTGGAGTTTTAATAGCAGATGGATCTTGAAATTGAGATAATAGTTAACAACATCAAGGTTTAACGAGACAAATGAAAACATAAACAGTATTGATCTTAACTGCAACCAGAAAAAGAGAGAAATTAGAACATTCAGTACAAACTGAAATATTTATTTTACCTTAAAGATCAGTATAAGCTTGATGTTAATCCACATACATTTTAGTAAATGTTTTATTGTTTATTATTAGCTGTATTAATTTTCTTTATTATAACCTTACCCCTTCCAGAAAGGCATATTTATACTTAAAGAGAAAATTAAGGCAAAGTGGTAAGGAAGAGTTGACTCTTATCTTCCAGCACAGAGTAAATGTAAGATGCCCATCACTGTATTGAAAGTTAGCTTTCAATATTCCTCCCAGGTCTCTAACGTCCTCTTTTCGCATCACTGAACTTGATTCTGGGAGTGTAGGTGGACAGAAGGGAATCAGCTGGGCTTTGCTAGTGCCACTCACCCTTGTTCTTCCCAGCCAGCTTGTTCATCAGGTAGGATTTGCCTGTGCAGTAGAGGCCCACGATAGCCACCACCAGAACGGGCTGCTTAATGGCAGACAGGATCTTCACAATTTCTGGATTAACTGACAGTCGCTCATTAATGTTCTCAATAAGGCACTCTGGGCCTGGCATGTGGATCTCTGAGGCCATGTCCAGAGTGCCACCTGATCTGCAAGGGAAGAGATGGGATGGAAAGCAATGTCTAGTCAGTTAGCTGATTGAGAACTTTGCAGTTAGGACTAAAATTTGGTTTTCTCCTTGAACTTTGTTCCTTGTATGTTTTAAAAAGTCCTGTGGCCTATTTAAGCCTGTCCTATAGACTAGTCTACTGGTTCTTTTTAAAAGTAACTTGATTTTGAAGGAGCTTAGCCTTACACAAATTCATATATACATTGGATACAGAGTTTCCATATTCCATTTCCCCAGCTTCCCCTAATATTAATATCTTATTTAACCATAGACAATGGTTGAAACAGGATTTTAACATTGATACAATACTATTATCTAATCCACACACCTTTTCCCCATGTCACCTGTTTTCCCCCTGATGTCCTTTTCTGATCCAGGATCCAATTCAGGACCCTTCATTGCATTCAGTCATTACCTTTCCTTAGTCTTCTCTCATCATTGACAGGTTCTCATTTTTATTTTGTCTTTCATGACCTTGTCATTTTAGAAGAGTACTGGCCTGTCGTTTTGCAAAATATCCCTCCATTTGGGTTTTTCTCATGATTCCTCATGATCAGGTTGAGGTTATGGACTTTTGGCAAGAATACTGTGGATGCAATGTTCTGCCAGTCTCAGTGTATCATATCAAGGGATGCATGATGTCCGTAGAACACACTCTGGTGCTGTGATGTTAACTTTGATCACTTGATTTATGTGGTGTCTGCCAGATTTCTCCACTGTAAAGTTACTGTTACCTCCTTGTAATTAAAAAGTACCATTCGGGGAGATATTTTTGAGACTGTGCAAATATATTCTCCTTAAAGTTTAATATCATTTTTCTTTTTCTTTTTTTTTTTGCGGTACACGGGCCTCTCACTGTTGTGGCTTCTCCCGTTGCGGAGCACAGGCTCCGGACTCACCAGCCCAGCGGCCACGGCTCACAGGCCCAGCCACTCCGCGGCATGCGGGATCCTCCCGGACTGGGGCACGAACCCGCGTCCCCCGCATCGTCAGGCGGACTCTCAACCACTGCGCCACCAGGGAAGCCCTAATATCATTTTTCAATGCTAATTTTAGCATCCACTAATAGTGATTCTTGCTTGTAACAATTATTACTGTAGTGCTTGTCTGTAGGTGATTTGTACTTGCACCATTCCTTCAACATTTACTAACTGAGGTTCTATTGTAAACAAGAGCTGTTCCTTCTCCTTTATTTATTTTTTTACTCATTCAGTTATTTAGTTGTATCAGTATAGACTCACAGGTATTTATTTTATTTTAGTCTATGGGGTTTAATACTTTACTAACATTATGTACTTTTTGCTTAATTTGCCCCAGATTTGTTCATTGAGAACTCCTTTAGCCTGGCTCCTGGGTCTTTTGGGCATGCTTCCATCATATTCTGAGCACTTCCTTACTTTGTGGCACCATAGGGTATTCCTGATCTGTCTTCTATGTTGCCTGCTTCAGCTCTAGAATTGGCCATTTCTCCCAGCAGCCCTGATTCCATTCTTTGGGTAACAGAACTTAGATGCCAAGATATCACACTAGATATGTACATTACTTCTAGGTCCCCTCAGTGGGCCAAGTTAAGAAATGTGTGTATGAATACTAGTATAAGTGTACATAAATCTATATTTATCTATTTATTTCTGTATAAAATCTTAATTTCCTGCTCATGTTTCTAATTCCAATTCAACACAACAGGAATTATTCAAGCTTTTCCCCTCTCTTTAAACTCCTTACTCTGATTATGAGAGCCCCGGCCCTAATTATCCATAATAAATTTGCTTATGTGCTCAATCCTAGTATATGCATAAAGTATCAATAGTTTCAAAATTGCTAGTCTATGCCTCTGTGATAAATAAATTTACTAACTAAAGTACATTATTAGGATTCAGTGGTTTTTGTCTTTAGCCTGATATATATATATATATATATATATATATAGTCAAAACACTGTATTCCGAAATTCTTAGATTTGTTCTTTCCTTTCTCCTCCTCTTCAGCATAGTTATTCATTTATAATGCAGTCACTTTCATTTGTTACTGTTTATGTTTCATTTAGGCCTCCCCCAAGTCTTGGTTAATTTTAAGTATGTGTTTATTTTTTGAGTATGTAAAACATTACATGGGTCTAAGAGTCAGAGTTTTCCGAAAAGGTGTACTCAGAGAAATGTCACTTCTTCTTCATCTGACCACTCCATTGCCATCCTACCTTTCTATTTTTACTACCCTATTCTCACCCATCCTCTGTGAATAAGTACCCAATCTCATTAGTTTCTGGTTGATACTTCCTAGTTATCCTTTTCATAAATGAGCAGATATATTTTCTTATTCACATTTTCTAGCAGGAAAGATCGCATGGTATAGATATATGGAAATCGCTCTATATCACTTCATAAAAAGCTTTCTCATTCTTTTTGACAGGTGCCTACTCCATTAAGTGCATATACCATAGTTTATTTAACCACTCTCCTACGTGTGGGCATTTAGATTGCTTCCAATTTTTTTCAGTTATAATGCTGCAATGAATAACCCTGCTAACTTTGTGTGTATTTATTTTCATATTGTTGCAACTGTTTCTTCTGAATAGATTCCTAGAAATGGGGTTGCTCAGTCAAAAGGTAAGAGTATATACTTTTGTTATATATTGCCAAATGCTTTTCCAGAAGAAGGGTATACCAGACTGCACTTCTACCAGCTCATCTTGTATCCCATTTCCAGAAAATGGAGGTTCTTTCCCTCTGTGCCTCACATCTTCTGACTTCATTACAAAACTTCCTTTCAAAGCTTTTCACCTTCACATTTCCATCCTTGGACTGAACACCCTGAGCTGTCTGAGCTCAGGCATATACAATAGGCAGGCTGCATCTGGAGCATGTTGTGTCAAACTTATTTATGTAATGTGGAACACACGCCATCCTAACCCAGTCCTGGACCTGGTCTCTCCCAAGTCTGTTCCTGTGCACAGTCTGGGACTCAGGTTCCCCAGTGGCTTCTTCCTCTCCCAGGCAGGCACCCCTGCAGCTCCCACAGCCCGTCCTGTCTACTCACTCACTGGTTCTTAATCCTTGACCTGCATCTGCTTTCACAGGTTTTTCACCCAAGACTGATATCTCTAATCTGAATCTGACTCTTGATGACAAATTGAAATTGTAACGGAGTAATCATAGTTCAGACATAACAAAACTGAAGTCGGGCGGCCATTGAGGATCTAGTCTCAGGCAAATCCCTGTACCACGGAGAACCTGAATTTTCTCTGAACTGTATCAAACAAGGACACCAGCAGCCGTATTTGGGGTAACATCTGCCAGCTGCAAATTTATGTCTCAAGGCGCCCCCTTGGAACTATACAAGCATTTCAGACCCCAACCGTTGTTGCTTAACAAAGGTCCTTACTTTTTGCCAGCGCCAACTATAATTCTTGACAAAGAACTCATGTAAATAACTATGGTGTTACAGTTTTGAATTTTATAAACTTCTATTTTGTAGTCAGGAGGAACACAATTTAAATGCTTCTTGAATCTGTGTCTCCCAGGCTGAAGTCCTAAGAAACTTCAGATAAACACCACTTATTTTCAATCAAGTCACAGTTTCTGAAATTTTGATCAACACTCTGTTTATATATTTACTCAATTATGTTATCAGATTTTAACTTCTTTGTGTTTAAAGATTGATTCCTTATTATCTGCACATATAGCAACTTGCATATTGCTTTTAATTATCTCAGGTAATGAAGCTACCACTATGAAGCATTATCTTATAAATCAAAGCTTGTTTTCTCTCTGAACTCTGCTCTATATATTTATTCACATGATTTTATTTATTTATTAATTTGAATTTTTGAATATATGAATTTTATTTTATTTTTTATACAGCAGGTTCTTATTAGTTATCCATTTTATACATATTAGTGTATACATGTCAATCCCAATCACTCAATTCATCACACCACCACCCCCACCCTGCCGCATTGCCCCCTTGGTGTCCATACATTTGTTCTCTACATCTGTGTCTCAGTTCCTGCCCTGCAAATCGGTTCATCTGTACCATTTTTCTAGGTTCCACATATATGTGTTAATATATGATATTTGTTTTTCTCTTTCTGATTTACTTCACTCTGTATGACAGTCTCTAGATCCATCCATGTCTCTACAAATGACCCAATTTTGGTCCTTTTTGTGGCTGAGTAATATTCCATTGTATATGTACCACATCTTCTTTATGCATTCATTTGTCAATGGACACTTAGGTTGCTTCCATGACCTGGCTATTGTAAAGAGTGCTGCAATGAACATTGGGATGCATGTGTCTTTTTGAATCATGGTTTTCTCTGGATATATGCTGAGTAGTGGGATTGTTGGGTCATATGGTAATTCTATATATAGTTTTTTAAGGACCCTCCAAACTGTTCTCCATAGTGGCTGTATCAATTTACATTCCCACCAACAGTGCAAGAGGGATCTCTTTTCTCCACACCCTCTCCAGCATTTGTTGTTTGTAGATTTTCTGATGATGACCATTCTAACTGGTGTGAGGTGATACCTCATTGTGGTTTTGATTTGCATTTCTCTAATAATTAGTGATGTTGAGCAGCTTTTCATGTGCTTGGCCATCTGTATGTCTTCTTTGGAGAAATGTCTATTTAGGTCTTCTGCCCATTTTTGGATTGGATTTTTTGTTTTTTTAATATTGAGCTGCAAGAGCTGTTTATATATTTTGGAGATTAATCCCTTGTCTGTTGATTCGCTTGCAAATATTTTCTCCCATTCTGAAGGGAGTCTTTTCATCTTGTTTGAAGTTTCCTTTGCAAAAACTTTTAAGTTTCATTGTGTCCCATTTGTTTATTTTTGTTTTTATTTCCATTACTCTAGGAGGTGGATCAAAAAAGATCTTGCTGTGATTTATGTCAAAGAGTGTTCTTCCTATGTTTTCCTCTAAGAGTCTTATAGTGTCTGGACTTACATTTAGGTCTCTAATCCATTTTGAGTTTATTTTTGTGTATGGTGTTAGGGAGTGTTCTAATTTCAGTCTTTTACATGTAGCTGTCCAGTTTTCCCAGCACCACTTGTTGAATAGACTGTCTTCTCTCCATTGTATATCCTTGCCTCCTTTGTCATAGATTAGTTGACCATAGGTGTGTGGGTTTATCTCTGGGCTTTGTATCCTGTTCCATTGATCTATATTTCTGCTTTTGTGCCAGTACCATATGGTCTTGATTACTATAGTTTTATAGTATAGTCTGAAGTCATGGAGTCTGATTCCTCCAGCTCTGTTTTTTTCCCTCAAGACTGCTTTGGCTATTCAGTCTTTTGTGTCTCCATACAACTTTTAAGACTTCTTGTTCTAGTTCTGTAAAAAATGCCATTGGTAATTTGATAGAGATTGCATTGAATATGTAGACTGCTTTGGGTAGTATAGTCATTTTCACAATATTGATTCTTCCAATCCAAGAACAGGTATATCTCTCCATCTGTTAGTATCATCTTTAATTTCTTTCATCAGTGTCTTATAGTTTTCTGCATACAGGTCTTTTGTCTTCCTAGGTAGGTTTATGCCTAGGTATTTTATTCTTTTTGTTGCAATGGTAAATGGGAGTCTTTCCTTAATTTCTCTTTCAGATTTTTCATCATTAGTGTATAGGAATGCAAGAGATTTCTGTGCATTAATTTTGTATCCTGCAACTTTACCAAATTCATTGATTAGCTCTTGTAGTTTTCTGGTGACATCTTTAGGATTCTCTGTGTATAGTATCATGTCATCTGCAAACAGTGACAATTTTACTTCTTCTTTTCCAATTTGTATTCCTTTTATTTCTTTTTCTTCTCTGATTGCGTGGCTAGGACTTCCAAAACTATGTTGAGCAATAGTGGTGAGAGTGGACATCCTTGTCTCATTCCTGATCTTAGAGGAAGTGCTTTCAGTTTTTCACCATTGAGAATGATGTTTGCTGTGGGTTTGTTGTATATGGCCTTTATTAGGTTGAGGTAGTTTCCCTCTATGCCCACTTTCTGGAGAGTTTTTATCATAAATGGGTGTTGAATTTTGTCAAAAGATTTTCTGAATCTGTTGAGATGATCATATGGTTTTTATTCTTCCGTTTGTTAATATGGTGTATCACATTGATTGATTTGTGTATATTGAAGAACCCTTCCATCCCTGGGATAAATCCCACTTGATCATGGTGTATGATCCTTTTAATGTGTTGTTGGATTCTATTTGCTATTATTTTGTCGAGGATTTTTGTGTGTTCATCAGTGATATTGGTCTGTAATTTTCTTTTTTTGTAGTATCTTTGTCTGCTTTTGGTATCAGGGTGATGGTGGCCTCATAAAATGAGTATGGGAGTGTTCCTTCCTCTGAAATTCTTTGGAAGAGTTTGAGAAGGATGGGTGTTAGCTCTTCTCTAAATGTTTGATAGAATTCACCTGTGAAGCCCTCTGGTCCTGGACTTTAGTTTGTTGGAAGATTTTTAATCACAGTTTCAATTTCATTACTTGTGCTTGGTCTGTTCATATTTTCTATTTCTTCCTGGTTCAGTCTTGGAAGGTTATACCTTTCTAAGAATTTGTCCATTTCTTCCAGATTGTCCATTTTATTGACATGGAGTTGCTTGTAGTAGTCTCTTAGGCTGCTTTGTATTTCCGTGGTATCTGTTGTAACTTCTTCTTTTTCATTTCTAATTTTACTGATTTGAGTCCTCTCCCTCCTTTTCTTGATGAGTCTGGCTAATGGTTTATCAATTTTGTTTATCTTCTCAAAGAACCAGCTTTTAATTGTATTGATCTTTGCTATTGTATTCTTTGTTTCTATTTCATTTATTTCTGCTCTGATCTCTATGTCTTTCCTTCTGCTAACTTTGGGTTTTGTTTGTTATTTTTTCTCTAGTTCCTTTAGGTGTAAGGTTTGATAGTTTATTTGAGATTTTTCTTGTTTCTTGAGGTAGGCTTGTATTGTTATAAACTTCCCTCTTAGAGAAACTGCTTTTGCTGAATCCCATAGGTTTTGGATCATCGTGTTTTCATTGTCATTTGCCTCTAGGTATTTTTTGATTTCCTCTTTGATTTCTTCAGTGACCTCTTGGTTATTTAGTAATGTAGTGTTTAGACTCCATGTGTTTGTATTTTTTACATTTTTTTCCCCTGTAACTGATTTCTAATCTCATAGCATTGTGGTCAGAAAAGATGCTTGATATGATTTCAATTTTCTTAAATTTACTGAGGTTTGATTTGTGACCCAAGATGTGATCTATCTTGGAGAATGTTCCATGCACACTTGAGAAGAAAGTCTAATCTGCTGTTTTTGGATGGAATGTCTTATAAATATCAATTCAATCTATCTGTTCTATTGTGTCATTTAAAGCTTGTGTTTCCTTATTAATTTTCTGTTTGGATGATCTGTCCATTCGTGTAAGTGAGGTGTTAAAGTCCCTCACTATTATTGTGTTACTGTCAATTTCCTCTTTTATAGCTGTTAGCAGTTGCCTTATGTATTGAGGTGCCCCTATGTTGGGTGCATATATATTTATAATTATTATGTCTTCTTCTTGGTTTGATCCCTTGATCGTGATGTAGTGCCCTTCCTTGTCTCTTGTAACATTCTTTATTTTAAAGTCTATTTTGTCTGATATGACTATTGCTACTCCAGCTTTATTTTGATTTCCATTTGGATGGAATATCTTTTTCCATCCCTTCACTTTCAGTCTGTATGTGTCCCTAGGTCTGAAGTGGGTCTCTTGTAGACAGCATATATATGGGTCTTATTTTTGCATCCATTCAGCGAGCCTGTGTCTTTTGGTTGGAGCATTTAATCCATTCACTTTTAAGGTAATTATCAATATGTATGTTCCTATTACTATTTTCTTAATTGTTTTGGGTTTGTTTTTGTAGGTCCTTTTCTTCTCTTGTGTTTCCCACTTAGAGATGTTCCTTTAGCATTTGTTGTAGAGCTGGTTTGGTGGTGCTGAATTCTCTTAGCTTTTGCTTGTCTGTAAAGCTTTTGATCTCTCCATCGAATCTGAATGAGATCCTTGCTGGGTAAAGTAATCTTGGTTGTAGGTTCTTACCTTTCATCACTTTAAATATGTCATGCTACTCCCTTCTGTTTTGTAGTTTCTGCTGGGTAATCAGCTGTTAACCTTATGTGAGTTCCCTCATATGTTATATGTCATTTTTCCCCTGCTGCTTTCAATAATTTTTCTTTGTCTTTAATTTTTGCCAATTTGATTACTATGTGTTTCAGTGTGTTTCTCCTTGGGTTTATGCTGCCTGGGACTCTCTGTACTTCCTGGACTTGGGTGTCTATTTCCTTTCCCATGTTAGGGAAGTTTTCCACTATGCTGTCTTCAAATATTTTCTCAGGTCCTTTCTCTCTTCTCCTTCTGGGAACCCTATAATGCGAATGTTGTTGCATTTAATGTTGTCCCAGTGGTCTCTTAGGCTGTCTTCATTTCTTTTCATTCTTTTTTCTTTATTCTGTTCCGCAGCAGTGAATTCCACCATTCTGTCTTCCAGGTCACTTATCCGTTCTTCTGCCTCAGTTATTCTGCTATTGATTCCTTCCAGTCTATTTTTCATTTCAGTTATTGTATTGTTCATCTCTGTTTGTTTGTTCTTTAATTCTTCTAGGTTTTTATTAAACATTTCTTGCATCTTCTTGATCTTTGCCTCCATTCTTTATCCGAGGTCCTGGATCATCTTCACTATCATTATTCTGAATTCTTTTTCTGGAAGGTTGCCTATCTCCACTTCATTTAGTTGTTTTTCTGGGGTTTTATCTTGTTCCTTTATCTGGTACATAGCCTTCCGCCTTTTCATCTTTTTGTGAATGTGGTTTTGTTCCACAGGCTGCAGGATTGTAGGTCTTCTTCCTTCTGCTGTCTGTGGTCTGGTGGATGAGGCTATCTAAGAGGCTTGTGCAAGTTTCCTGATGGGAGTGACTGGTGGTGGTTAGAGCTGGGTGTTGCTCTGGTGAGCAGAGCTCAATAAAACTTTACTCCCCTTGTCTGGTGATGGGTGGGGCTGGCTTCCCTCCCTGGTGGTTATTTGGTCTGAGGCGACCCAACACTGGAGCCTACCCGGCTCTTTGGTGGGGCTAATGGCGGACTCTGGGAGGGCTCACGCCAAGGAGTACTTCCCAGAACTTCTGCTGCCAGTGTCCTTGTCCTCACGGTGAGCCACAGTGACACACACACACACCCGCCGCCACTGCAGGAGACCCTCCAACACCAATGGGTAGGTCTGGTTCAGTCTCCTATGGGGTTACCACTCCTTCCCCTGGGTCCCGATACGTACACTACTTTGTGTGTGCCCTCCAAGAGTGGAGCCTCTGTTTCCCCCAGTCCTGTCAAAGTCCTGCAATCAAATCCCACTAGCCTTTAAAGTCTGATTCTCTAGGAATTCCTCCTCCCATTGCTGGACTCCCAGGTTGGGAAGCCTGATGTGGGGCTCAGAACCTTCACTCCAGTGGGTAGACTTCTGTGGTATAAGTGTTCTCCAGTTTGTGAGTCACCCACCCAGCAGTTATGGGATTTGATTTTATTGTGATTGTGCCCCTCCTACCATCTCATTGTGGCTTCTCATTTGTCTTTGGATGTGAGGTATCTTTTTTGGTGAGTTCCAGTGTCTCCCTGTTGATGATTGTTCAGCAGTTAGTTGTGATTCCAGTGCTCTTGCAAGAGGGAGTGAGAGCACGTCCTTCTACTCTGCCATCTTGGACCAATCTATTCACATGATTTTAATCATGACCTCTTTAACCAGGGCTTGATAATTTGATAATTTTGATAATTTTATAAAGTTAAAAGAAATGAAAGTCTTCTTTTAGTAATGCCCTATCATTATCTTTTTAACTTCAGTGTCTCAATCCCTGTAACTTGAAATGTTTATGATAAAACATTTGTTAACTTTTTGAGATACTAGCAAATGCAGAATACAGGCATGCCAGTTTTTATTCTTATCCTGTAAGAAAGCACTTCCACTTCCACTATGGTTGATTATTTCTAACTTGCTCTGGCTGAGGGCTTAGATCTAATAAGATGCCAGTCTTGCCTGCTATCTTGCTTCCCATCGCTTCAGGGGATAATGGCCAACAAAAAGCCTTTTTTCCTATGATCAGGACCTGTTTCCTTTTACAACAATGGCTCACTAGGACTGCCACAAGAAGATAGTCTGTCTGATTTTATAACATGAGGCATAGCACTTTTATAAAAGGGGAATCAATGATTGTCTCAGAAAAAGTGGCTGCACAAAGATTTCATAAGCTCCCAAATTACAATAATGTGTTGCCTTTTTTGTAGACCCCAACTTCTATTTACCTAGAACTAGAAAAGTTTGCAATAATGAAAGAAATGAAGTCTGAGCTTTATTAAGTGGGTTTTATCAAAGATAAGGTATTGGGCTTCCCTGGTGGCACAGTGGTTGAGAGTCCGCCTGCCGATGCAGGGGACACGGGTTCGTGCCCCGGTCTGGGAGGATCGCACATGTTGCGGAGTGGCTGGGCCCGTAAGCCATGGCCGCTGAGCCTGCACGTCCGGCGCCTGTGCTCCGCAACGGGAGAGGTCACAACAGTGAGAGGCCTGCGTACCACAAAAAAAAAAAAAAGATAAGGTACTTTAAGAAAGTGTCAAGAAAGAAATAATGTTGAAACATTCCTGGTTCTCAGTTTAGACTCTACCTCTGCTGGAACCTAATTCGACACAGAGCTGCAGCAGTGGGCACTTAAAGGACAGCCTGCTGCCCCAAATCAGACTTTCATATGAACTCATTTGCCATATCAGGCTCAGCTGCAGCCTGTCTTGGGCTGGTCATTTTAGAGAACATTTACTGCCTCTTATAAATCTCTTCCCACCCAGCCTCAATTTTAGCTGGTGGAGAGATCCTTTAGAGGTGAGAAGAAAGCAGCTTCAATTGGAAAGTTAGAAGTGTCATCCTCTTCGTTTTTTATCAGAGTTTAGCTTCACTGATTTCACTTTTCTCTCTCACTAGCAATTTGGATTTGACTTTATTCCTCCAATGTCCTGAGACTTTCCAGATTTTCTTCTGAGACCCAAGGATAAAAATCAAAACTAGCAGGCGACATCTGCAAAGAAATAGACTGAAATGAAACTGAGAGTCCAAGGCTATCACTCAGCAGAGGAATCACTGAGAGCTATGCTAGTGAGAGAGTTTGACGTGATTTCTCAACTGGAAACTTTATTTTTTTTTAATTATAATAGCCATTTTTATATTTGACAATTTGTTGGTATTTATTTGTGTTTGACATTTGACTGACGTTTTTTAAATTTGGAAATACTTAAGAAATACTAATTACAGTTTTGATTTGTTATTTAATTATCAGTAAAGTTATATGAATATGACAGTTATATTCATATCATTAATCTATTTTCCCACTTGTTTGTCTTCTTTATTGGTTTATTTGTTTCTTTATAGACCTTTACACAGATGTAGAGAACAAATGTATGGATACCAAGGGGGAAAGGGAGGGTGGGTGGGATGAATTGGGAGATTGGGATTGACACATATACACTATTGATACTATGTATACAATAGACAACTAATGAGAACATACTGTATAGCACAGGGAACTCTACTTAATGCACTGTGGTGACCTAAACGGGAAGGAAATCCAAAAAAGAGGGGGTATATGTATATGCATTGCGGTTTCATTTTGCTCTACAGTAGAAACTAACATTGTAAAGCACTTGTACTCCAATAAAAATTAATTAAAAAAATAAAATGTTGTTAGGGCAAAAGGAAACATAAACAAAGTTAAAAAGGAAACAACTGAGAAAAAATATTTGCAATCTAGATAACAAAGAGTAAATTTCAACTGGAAGCTTTAACTTCTATTATTAGAAGACATTTTAGAGACCGCTTATAATAAAAATGAAAGAAAGGTCCATTGGATCAATTAAAATAATGTTATTTGCTTCATGTTTGGGGCCAGTTTGAAAATTATTAGGATGAGAAAACCTAATATAATAATTTTCTAGGTCAGGTTAGACTCAATCACAGTGGAGCTTGTTACTCATGTTTAGTGAGTGAGGACTGTAAGTTCTTTGAGGGAATGACTATGTCATACATTTTGGAATTCTCTTTACCTAACCCAGGTACTGGCACTTAGTGCTCAATAAATAATAAAAAATAATGAGGATAGATTCCATTTTTTTGCACACTTGATTCATACCCAGTGACAACTTCTTTACAGAGATTAGCCCCTCTGAGTCTTATTACAAATGCTTTTACCACAATATTAGAGCGGTTTAATAATTTGTTAAAATCACAAGGCACTAAGTATGATTTGAACCCCAAAAGTTTTCTCCAGAACCCATGCTATCAACCACCTCACTTAATACCTCTGTGTTTGCTGAGTGAACAATAATAACAGTAATGTTTCTTATTTATCAATTGCTTCCCAGGCCAAACTCTTTACATATATAATTTGAGACTCATAATAATGCTTTATGATATGGGTAATTATTATCCCCACTGTCCCAGGAGGAAAAGAATCAGGAGGTAAGAAATATGTCGACCTAAATGTTCTTTGTTCAGTTTAAAGGATTATGTACCCTACAAATGTTGAGTGCAGTGTTCTATGGATATTTAATAGAACTCAACAGAATTCAGTGGAATTCCTTTCTTTGCTCTTCATTCCATTCTCTGTCTCTGAGTTTCTATCTGGGTATATATACAAATATATACCAATATAATATAAATATGAATAAAAGTAATCTTTACCTGAAATGGGACATACTCTTTAGTTGAAGAGAGAGTTACATAATAAAGTACTAAATGGGAAGATTAGAATCGGTGGGAATAAGAAGGGCGAGTGTGGACTGAAAAAATTGTAATGCTAAAGCTATAGTGGATGCCCATCTAAAATATTATCTCAGACTTATGGTTAAGCGTTATGCCCCAACCGGGAGCAGAAGGACCATCCAGGGAACATTTAGAACTGTTACAGGCAGAAATGATGAGTTTTTAAATGAATGGGCCTGGGTCAATGAATACCCATAAGGAAAAACAAGGAAATGACTTCTACCTCATACCATACACAAAAAGCAAGTCAGCGAGATTGTGGGATTCAAAATAAAAGGCAAAACAATAAAGTCTCTAGAAAATAATATGGAAAAATATTTTCAAGTGTTTGAGGATAGGGAAAGATTTTTTTAGGACACAAAATGTTCTAAACATAATTGTAAAGACTGACGGATTTGACTATATAAAATTAAGTTGTTTATCATAAGACACCATTAATAGAGGAAAAAGGCAAAGCACGCATGTGAGAAGACATACATAAATGATAAATGACCATATATAAATATATAAATAACTATATAAATAACTTCTATAATGATAGGTACTCAATAGAAAAAAGGATAGGATACTTAGACTCTGCAAAAAGAAGATATCCAACTGATCATAAACATTAGAAAAGGGTCTAGTATCATAAATCATAAGAGAAATCAAGTGAGCATCACTAGGATATTGTTGTTCACACCTACCACAATGGCTTAAATTAACAATACTGATGATTGCAAATGTAGACTAATATATGGAGCAACTGGAATGCTCAGACATTGCTCCTGAGTAAATTTAGTACAACCACTAGGGTAGCCTTTGATTTTGATATTGATGGCACCAGGAGATGTCTCCTGGTGCTTATGCCCTTGTGTAGTCCCCTCCACATTAAATACAGGCTTGGTCTTGTGACTTGACAATGATACATCAGCAGATATGGCCCAGAGTTGTTTAAGTCTCCTGAATGGAGACTTGTGCTTTTGGAGTTGAGCCTCTATAAAGATCAGGCTAGACCACTGAATGATGAAAATTCCATGTAAAGAGATTGGTTTCTGTCTTCCAACAATCACCACCAAGACCCCATAGATGTGGATGAGTCCACCTTGTATCCTCGACCTCCAGCTATTCACCAGTAGAAGGTAATAGCTACATGAGGGTAGCAGGTGAGTCTAGCAGAACAATTCACCCAATTCACAAATTTGTAAGAAATAAAATAATTGTTGTTTTGAGCCACTAGGATTTGAGTGTTTATTATACAGCAATAGAAAATGGAGTCAACCACTCTGGAAAACTGGCTGGCATTATATACTAAAGTTGAATATAAGTACTCTATGGACTTGACCATTTCACTCCTAAGTACATTACTATCAGAAATATATGCACATGCATATCAGAGACATATATAGAATGACCGTTTCATAAGTATTTATAATATCGCCAAACTGAAAATTATCCAAATGTAAATCAACAGTAAAATGGATAAGTGGTATGTCTGCACAATGGAATGTCTTATAGCCATGAAAATGACCATACTACACTTATACCCAATACTGAAAATTAATCTCCAGATTGTCATGAGTGAGAGGAGTTGGACCCAATAATATTCATTCCATTTATGTGAAGTTCACAAACAAGCAAATCTAATCTCTGATGTTAAAAGTCAGAAAGTAGTTACTTTAGAACTGGAAGGAGGGGTTATTGATTAGAAGGGGGCACAAGAAGACCTCTGGTGTGTTGGCGCAAAATGAACAGGGTGGTTGTATTCATTTTCTGATATTTCACCTACTGTGTACTTTTGAGCTGAGCAATTTTCTGTTCCTATCTTATACATACACTAACATTTTTTAAAAATGTTATGGGACATGTCTTTACCCTTATAAAAAAGCCAGCTGGGGCCTATTTTATGAATGTGTTCTCCCCACAACAAAGAAAAACAAAATGACTATGCCCTGCCTTGCTTCTTCCCCAATGTCACAGTCATCTGATAATATTTAGACGACTTTGTGAAATAACTGGAAAATGTAAAGCCTAGTCCAAATTAAGTTTCTTACCCGCACTTTCAGGAAAATTGGCTCAGATCCTAAAATGATCGGTCACTGTGTCAACAGAGTTTGGGGCCACATCAACTCTAATCTGAGAGAAACTGGGCAAGGACCCTCCTATCCTACCTGTCTCTTTTCTTGCCTTCTCTAACTTACCCTGATCAATATTTTGCAAATTATAAGGTCTATAATTCATCCCTATATTTTTCATGAATGTAAAATTCTGGTCAAAGGTAAATTTGAAACTTTAGTTCCTGTTACTACAAGTGAGATTGAAAATGAAAGTAGGTCAGGGCTGCTTTGAAATAGGGCTAATGCTGAGAAATCACTTGTTGCTTCTCCTGACCAGTACAATCTGTTGTTTTTATCAGGCAACCAAAAAATAATTCCAGGAACAGTTGAATCTTCTTGTGAATTGTGTGTAATATAAGGTAAATAAAAGTGAACAACACCTGCTGGAAAAAGCTCATTTCCCTATCCCCTTTTCAGAGGGTTTCTTTGGTAACAAAGAATCAGTGTCTTTTCTCTAAACTTATGAAGGTAAATAAAACTCCAGGGTCTAAATAAAACCATTGGCAGCCTTACAAACCAGAGGAGTCTCCAAGTGTTTGGGCTTCACCCCTATTGAAGTATGAACACCCAGAAACCTAGAGCTTCAGGTTTCCTGACAATTGAGAACTTAGAAATGTTTTATTATTCTTTCAGATGAGGGCAATTAACTAGACAGTAGCTACTTCAATTTTCAAGTGAGATTAGGGTGAATTCTTTAAAAGATAGTATAGGAAGTTCAGGATGTCACAGCAAACTGTGCTGCACAGTACTCATGGGAAAACAGGATACCATTGATCCAAGGAAACATGTCACATACTGGCTAAAAACAGTGCAAAAGGGTGTTACCTGCTTGGCTATAGAAGAAGCGTGAAATTTTATCCTGACTTTCTAGTCACTTTCAGCCTACCTATATGCATATACTTGGTTCTTTTTACTCAATAATAAAAGTCTTCCTTCTTTTCGAAATTGTTATGGGGAGGATGTTCTCTGTTGATTAAAATTTTAATTCACAACAATATGAAGCAATTGAATTTGCTCTCTACCCCCAAACCTTTTTCCAGATGAACTAAAGTTAATATTCATAATAAATTTGGCATGTTGGTTGAGAATAATTCAATTTATGGTAGGTATAAAATTATTCTATCAATGAAATACTTATAAATCAATAATTAGTATAGAAAAGCCTGGAATAATATATTGCATACTCCAAAATCAACCTTATTTCTCACTAATTGAAGGTACTAGAGATTATTTTTTATTTTTATACATTTCTGAATATTGTGGATTTTTCAATGACTACAAATTATTTTATAATAGTAGAAAAACATACCCAACAAAAAGTAATTTTCCTTTTGAAAAAGAAAATCATTTATTCAAGAAATATTTTTTTGAGTATCACAATCCGTTGGTCATTCATTTTTTAGAGAAGTATTTAATAAGCAATGGCACCATACCTTAATGTTCAACTGTGTACAGACAGGGAGTTATTATATTAAGGTAGGTCATGTAGGAAAGATGGCTTGGAATGAGGGATTGTACTAGTCTCCTTGGTTTGGACCAAAACCAGTCTCATTTGTTATAGTTGCACCATCCAATGTTTTTATCCTAGAGGGCAAACAAGAAAACAAATTATTAAATTATCCATGTGGTAATTTAAAGTATTTTTCAATAAGCAGTGTGCTGTGTGCTTCCAATCTGCCTCTGGTTTAAACCTATGGGGTCATTAATGAGCATGTGAATTGCCCTAATCTGGTATCATCACCTTAGGAGTTAGCAGAGGAAGTATTCATTTCTAATTTACAATAAGGAGTTTATTAATTGACATAAGGGTTAGCAGAAATAATGAAGTCATTAGTGTTGAAATTATATGATAGCTACGGAGAAGTGATCAGAACCTGATACCCTGCCAGCTATGCATATTCCAGGGCTAGAACCTGAGGTCCTGCTTCTCGCCCCAGAGAGAGAATCCTGTCCCTGCCACAGAATCTCACTGCCTCCACCTGGAGATGAATCTTTGCTGCACACAGAGGGACCTCCCCAGGCTGTAGAGAGATTGTTTAAATGCTCTCACCTTCTTGTTATTTTCAAGGTACACATATGTTGCAGAATTTAATCTGAGACTGAGGAGGCCACAAGAACCCACCTGACACTTGCCAGCTCTCCTGAGCTTCCTTAAGCTCTTTTCTGTGTTCTTAGAGGGAGGCCTCCTCTCTCTCTCTCTCTCTCTCTCTCTTTTTTTCTTTTTTGCATTTCTCATAATTTCCTGCCCCTAATCCCTACTTCATCACAGAAGTGTTTCCTTAAGAAATACCGTTTTGAGACCAAGCTGACAGGTGAGAAGACAGCATAAGCTGTCTTCAAGCTGAAGATAAGGCTGAGAAGTAAGGAGAGAATTCTAGGAATGGCAGAGCTGCTGACTTAGTGTATAAAATACCACGTGCAAGGATGGTTGAGAAACTGGCTTCCAAAAAATTTGTGCAAAAGTTACTTGAAATAGATCTTTTATTCCTGCAATGTCAATAATTATTAGTTAGTTTTCAAGTATGTGAGAGGCCTTTTGCCTGGAACCTTTGCTTTGTGTATATAAAATATGACAACAGATGACAACTTATGCTTGAACTTCAAAATGGGTGAATATTGCTTTCACTCAGCTTCATTGTCCTTTGTCTCACTCTTGACCCCTTTTTAATTGTTAAACATCTCTAATTGCATGTCAACATTCTTGTGTTGAATGTTGCATATTCCATTTACTGGTCATGTATACTGGGCAGATTGATGGGGACACAGCACTTTTCCCTGCCCCTTTATCCCCTTTCTAGACCATCCAGACATGCAGTATGGAGTATATTTCTCTAGATGAGACCAGTGGGCTTCAGGACTTGCTCAGCTCTCAGACTTCTCATTCCAGTGTTGGTTGGAGAAACTGCAAGGTGACTAAGAATTACCTCACCTCCCTCAGGAAAGCAGAGCTGTGCTCCTCCGCCTTTAGAAGCAAAGAAGAAATGAAGACTGATTACAGAGTTGCTGTTTCATGGCTCAATGGATAACGTTCAGATTCTACCACCCTGTCAGCCTGTGTGTATTATGTGCACTGAGATATTGGTTCTCGTAGAAAAAGCATGATTTTATTTCAGCAGAAGCACCTGAACTGATTTAAAAAAACAACAACTACAGTGGAACTATGAGGGGTTTCCATGATTCTGGTAATTTCTTTACTGTTTTAAACACCATAATTACCCTGTGAGATAAAGGCAATAGCTTAATTCCTGGTAATTGTCATGGGAGGAAGTTTGAGAACACAGAGCATATAGAGTTTCTGTCCCTAAGAGAACAAGACAACAGGTTCAGATGGGAGAGCATGTCCTTTCTGCCTTGGTGATTCCCATCTGCACTAGTTCCTAAAACTGTGACCAGTATTTTGAGATCCCTGGGAAAGCAGGGAATATAATGGGGACATAGTAAATGGAATGGCAGTTCTTGTATTTACTCAGCCTACACCGGTTGTTTATGTGGTGGGCTCTGCACTGGCAACTAACAATATATGATTCTGACCAATGCATGAGATCAAGGGACAGTAGGGGAGACAAAAGTGCACAGGCAATTTCAAGTTCACAATTATATAAAAAGTGTTGTTTCAGGAGTGACAACATGCAAGGCATGACAGCACAGAGGTGGGTCACCCCTTCCAGCCTCAGGAAGTTAGGAAGTAGGGGATCATAAGGAGAACAGAGGTTAACAAATAAGGGGTATCAGATGAGGAAGCACGAGTGTCTTTTTAAGACAAAGGCCCAGAGTTAAGAGAATATGTCTGGCTTGTAGAATTACAAGGAGTTCATTCTAGCTACTGCAGAGTCTAAGGCAGTAAACAGCATAAGAACTCCCCCCAAAATGGTGTTGACCCTGAAGAAAAAATTTTCTTCTAGTTCACTAACTTCACAAATTTGGGGCTGGAATTTAGATGCCATTCCAGCTAACTTCCCATATGATTTAGTATCTAAAGAGATTAGGGGGATTAGGAATTTTAAAGCTTTATTGAAAAACCAAATATTGATGAACCCACAGTATAATCAAAACTCCACCACATATACTGAGCACAGAGACATGCTTTGGGACAAAGGTGACTCATGGTTCCCAGTGACAATGATCCCCTCTTTTGGGGCTCTTAGTAGTTGCATGGGTGAACAAATAAGAATAGAAAATTTTTGAATGCACCTGGAAGTTACTATTCAGCTAGTCTTCTGGCATGTTATCAACTTGTAATAGATTTTTGTCACTCATTGGCTGGTCAAGGACAAAGCACTTCCATTTTAGAAAGAACCACCTGATAAAATCTGGGCATGTTGGAATTTTGGATTTTAAGACTCTTACCTGCAGTTGTGGAAAAATAGTGACCATTGTAGGGGCAGCCTTCAGGCAAGGGTGTTGAGGACTTTCATTTCCAGGAATCTTTGCATCTTTGTAGCTCCTATGCTTTCAAAACTCCTTTAATCCAATCTAATGTTACCTTATTGCAAATCAAATTTGTGCTAATCAAGCAAAGACAAGGAAAATCATTTTCTGCACAGGCCAAGAGTCAAGGATGTACTTCAAGAGAGAAAGGAGAGGCATGCAGCGCAAGTGAAGAAGCTTATGGTTGGTTTTCTTAGCACTGGTATGGAGTTTGGTGAATTAAGTACTAATTAAATGTTTATTGAATGATCGATTAATGAAAAATATGGTCATAATTCTTTGTGATCCTAATATCTCCATGGCAGAAATGAAGAGTGGGCCCTAAAATAAAGTAATAAACTAATGCCAGAATGAAAACAACATTGTTTGTTAAAATGTCATGTGGAAGAGAGTGATACCCAGGTCAATAAAGAAAAAACTTAGAAATCAGAGCTAAGTATATATATATATCTCATACACAATTGTGCATTACACAATTGTGCTTACACAATTGTGCATTTGGGGTGTTTTGTTTGCTTGCTTTTGTTTTTTGTTTTTACTGCAAAGGAGGATAGTTATCCAAGCAAAGAAGCTTCAAACTTCAATTAAACAGGTAAATTAGATTATTAGATTGTGTAGATGATCAACAGTTTACAAAAGTTATTATCCATAAGTCATCTAGCGTGATGATAAAAAATGTCCCAAATCCCTATTGGCAGCAAGTACCACAGCTAATTTTGATGTAATTTGTTCATGGACCATGCATTTAAAAAGTGCATGGTAAACAAATAAGAGTAAACTTTATAGTTATTTTTAACAGTTGGTGAGTGTAAACGAGATTAAATTATTCCATGTAATATAGCTTTGTAGAATTTATGAAATTAAATATAGTTAATACAAAAATAAGCAAGAAACTATATCCTGGGATATATTGTCTGAAGGTAAGGACCCTCTTGTCTTTTTTCTAGGTTTCTCCAAGGCTTGGCAGGGGGCAATTAGAAAATGTTTGAAGGAGGGAGGAGGGGTGGGATGAAGCCACCCCACGCAGCACCTCAGCAAAGGGGCTGGATTTTGGTCCTCAGTCAGAGAATGGACTTCAGCCCCCTTTCCGCAGTTGAGGTACGATGCGCTCCTTCTCCTTTGCAGGGCTTTTTATGCAGCCCTGGGTGGATCTCGAGGGGGAGCAGCGCATCCCAGAACAAGGTGCCCTCGATTTGCCCTCGCAGCCGCGACATACCATCGCCCTGCGCGGCCGCCAGCTACCTTCCGGCTTGCAGTCTGGGGCCGGGATGGGCGGGGGTTCTGTGCGGTTGTTAGTTAACGGAAAAGTGCGCGAATGACCACATTTGGGAGGGAATTTATTTGGCGCGGGCGCTGTAGCTGGAGTACAGGCTCTCAGTTCTCACCTGCCTTTGCTCGCCCCTCGCCCTCTTCCTGCGTCTGGCTCCTCCGGAAACCGACTCTTCTAGAAGCTGAAAATCGAGCAGGGTGTTAAAGCCGGTGGGGATAAGGAGAACCGAAAGTAGATGAGCTTATTTTGTGGCTTTAACTGTTGGAGTTTTTAAACTGTTTTTTTTTTTTTTTTTTAAATCAAGGTTGGAGAACGGTTTGTGGGGTGAGGCTGTGGCAAGTCCGCGCGGTTCCTCAACACCTGGCGTTGGAAACCCAAGCCTGGCCCTCTTTTACAGTTGCCTTAGGTGTCCTTAGCCCGCCCTAAATACAGAACAGCAGGCGTGAATGTGAACAAAGTAACTGTAGGATGAGATAGTTCAACAGCCTGTTTCTCAGGGGTGCTTTGTCGGGAAAGAGGTTTAAGGTTTTGTTTGTGTGAATGGTATTTTTGGTAATTTTTTTTTTTTTATCGGGAAAGAGGTTTAAGGTTTTGTTTGTGTGAATGGTGTTTTTGGTAATTTTTTTTTTTTTTTAACCGGGAAAGAGGTTTAAGGTTTTGTTTGTGTGAATGGTATTTTTGGTAATTTTTACTTACGCATTTCTTGTTTTTTCTTTGCTCTCTCCTACAGGTTTTAAAAAGAGTACTCTTGTAGTTAACCTGCCTTCTCTATTCAGGACAATAAAAATATGTGCAGTATGTACGTGCATATATAAAACCCTTGATTTTATAGTCCAGAGATAATCACTACGATTTTGATGTACATTCTTCCTGATTTTTTTCTTTGTTTATGCTAAGGTGCATCTGGATTTTGATATCTTGAAGCTTATATAATTTGGGATTCTGCTTTAAAATAATAAAAAGTAAAAATTAAAAAGAAAATATTTTAAATTAGCAAATAAATTCTAAGTAACATTTTTTTAAAGCTGACAATGCTACAGAATTTTATCTCAGCTTTTATTTTTTACTTCTGTTAGAGTACTTCCTTATCATATTTAAATTTCATTGTGAGCAATAATTCCGGCATTCTCAATAAAGTTGAGGCATACAGAAGAAACATTTTAATGCACTTTAAAATTTCATTCGATTATACCGAGCAACAGAATGACAGTTATAATTAAATCGGCCCTTTATTATAGGCCAATTATAGGCCTCTGTTGTCTTCTGAATAGATATAGGTAGGAGCTGTTTTGCTAGAACAGTGTGGTCTTTGGTTCATTAGCTACCTTTCTATTTCCAAAATGTTCTGAGTGAATTGAGAAGACCTTAAGAGTCTTTCCCAATTTCACCAATATATTTTTGTGAAATTGGCTCTTTGACAGTAGCAGAGGTGAAAACTAAGTACTAACATTTAGATGTTAGAGATTCACTTTTCACAGCTTTAATCAGGTTCCTAATATGGCAAACTTGTATCATAAGTAATAGAATAAAACACCATGTAAATAGAATTTCATACTGAAATTATTTTAATATTGAGTTATAATTCATGTACAATATTATATAAGTTACAGGTGTATGAAATAGTGATTCACAATTATTAAAGGTTGTATTACATTTATAGTTATTATAAAATATTGGCTATAGTCCCTGTGTTGTATCCTTGTAGCTTATTTATTTTATACATAGTAGTTTGTACCTCTGAAGCTCCTACCCCAATATTGCCCCTCCCCGCTTCTCTCTCTCAACTGGTAACCACTAGTTTGTTCTCTATATCTGTGAGTTTTTCTTTTTTGTCATATTAACAAGTTGGTTTTATTTTTAACATTCCATGTATAAGTGATATATAGTATTTGTCTTTCTCGGACTTATTTCATTTAGCATAATACTCTCCAAGTCCATCCATGTTGTTACAAATTGCAAAATTTCATTTTTTTTATGGCTGAGTAGTATTCCATTGTGTGTGTATATATATCTATATATATACACACACACATCTTCTTTATTCATTCAACTATTTATGGATACTTAGGTTGCTTCCATGTCTTGGCAGTTGTAAATAATGCTGCTATGAACATTGTGGTGCATGTAACTTTTTCAATTAGTGTTTTCATTTTTTTTTTCAGATATATACCAAGGAGTAGAACTGCTGGGTCATATGGTAGTTCTATTTTTAGTCTTTGAGAAACCTCCTTATGGTTTTCCAATTTACATTCCCATCAACAGTGTATAGGGCTTCCCTGGTGGCGCAGTGGTTGAGAGTCCGCCTGCAGATGCAGGGGACATGGTTTGTGCCCCAATCTGGGAAGATCCCACATGCCACAGAGCGGCTGGGCCCATGAGCCATGGCCACTGAGCTTGCGTGTCTGGAGCCTGTGCTCCACAATGGGAGAGGCCACAACAGTGAGAGGCCTGCGTACCGCAAAAAAAATAAATAAATAAACAACAGTGTACAAGGGTTTCCTTTTCTCCACATCCTCACTAATATTTGTTATTTGTGGTCTTTTTGATATTAGCCATTCCGAAAGGTGTGAGGTGACATCTTGTTGTCATTTTAATTTGCATTTCTTTGATGATTAACAAAGTTGAGCATCTTTTCATGTGCCTATTGGCCATTTATATGTCTTCTTGGGAAAAATATCTATTCAAGTCTTCTGACAATTTAAAATTTCTTTTTCATGTTGAGTTGTATGAGATGTTAATATATTTTGGATATTAACACTTATTGGTCATATAATTTGCAAATATTTTCTCCTATTCAGTAGATTGTCTTTCTGTTTTGTTAATGGAGCCTTTTGTGTGTAAAAGCTTTTAAGATTATCTAGTGCCCATTTGTTTATTTTTACTTTTGTTTTCCTTTGCTTTAGGAGACAGATCCAAAAAAATATTGCTATGATTTATGTCAAAAAGTGTTCCACATAGGTTTTCTTCTATGAATTTTATGGTTTCCAGTATAAAATGTAGGTCTTTAATCCATTTTGAGTTTATTTTTGTATATGGTGTTAGGGAATGTTCTAATTTTATTCTTTTTCATGTAGCTGTCCAGTTTTCCCAACACAACTTATTGGAGAGACTATCTTTTCTCCATTGTATAGTCTTGCTTCCTTTGTCATAGATTAATTGACCATAGGTGTGTGGGTTTATTTCTGGGCTTTCTAGTCTGTTCCATTGATCTATGTGTCTGTTTTTGTGCCAGTACCATACTGTTTTGATTACTGTAGCTTTGTAATATAGTCTGAAGTCAGGGAGCCTGATTCTTCCAGAGCTGTTCTTTCTCAAGATCATTTTGGCTATTTGGGGTCTTTTGTGTTTCCTACAAATTTTAAAATTATTTGTTCTAGTTCTGTGAAAAATGCTCTTGGTATTTTGATAGAAATTGCATTGAGTTTATAGATTGCCTTGGGTAGTATGGACAGTCTAACAATATTGATTCTTCCAATCAATGAACACTGTATATCTTTCCATCTGTTTGTGTCATCTTCAAATTCTTTCATCAGCATCTTTTAGTTTTCTGAGTACAGGTCTTTTGCCTCCTTAGGTTTATTCCTAGGTATTTTGTTCTTTTTGATATGATGTTAAATGAGATTATTTCCTTAATTTATCTTTCTGATATTTAATTGTTAGTGTATAGAAATGCAACAGACTTTTTAATATTAATTTTGTATCCTTTACCAAATTCATTGATGAGCTCTAGTAGTTTTCTAATGGTGTCTTTAGGATTTTCTATGCATAGTATCATGTCATCTGCAAACAGTGACAGTTTTACTACTTCCTTTC